>NC_133617.1:10572313-10872313 GCF_048593235.1 Sminthopsis crassicaudata
TGGCAAGCAAGCGTCAGAGGCAAGGTTTGGTCCTGTGAATGGCAGCTGTTGGGCAGGTGAATAAGAAGCAACTCCAGTAACCGCTGGGACCTCCATGAGGAGCGGTGAGTAAGGGCCTTTGATGGAGAGGCCATGGTGGAGCTCAGCCATCCCTTGGTGCTAGGCCTGGCAGACAGACAAACGGGCAGACAGTCAGATGGGCAGGCACACAGGCACACAGACAGACAAACAGAAAGGCAGACAGGCAGAGAGACAGGCAGATGGCAGGAAGGCAGGCAGACAGGCAGATAGGCAGACTGACGAAAGACAGGCAAGAAGGCAGGAAGGCAGAGAGACACAGGAGGTACACAGACAAGCAGGCAAAAAGGCAGGTAGAAAGGCAGAAAGACAGACAGGCAGACAGAGAGACAGGCAGGCAGACAGACTGACAGAAAAGCAGGCAGATAGACAAATGGCAGACAGATGGGCAGGCAAATAGACTGACAGAAAGACAGGCAGGCAGACAGACTGACAGAAAAGCAGGCAGATAGACAGATGGCAGGAAGGCAGGCAGACAGAGAGACAGGCAGGCAGATTGACAGAAAGACAGGCAGGCAGATAGACAGACAAACAGAAAGACAGACAGACAGGCAGAAAGGTAGGCAGGCAGACAGAGAGACAGGCAGGCAGACAGAGAGACAGGCAGTCAGACAGACTGACAGAAAAGCAGGCAGATAGATGGCAGGAAGGCAGGCAGATAGGCAGGCAGACAGACTGACAGAAAGACAGGCAGAGAGACAGGCAGACAGATGGGCAGGCAGACAGACTGACAGAAAAGCAGGCAGATAGATGGCAGGAAGGCAGGCAGATAGACTGACAGAAAAGCAGGCAGATAGACAAACAGAAAGACAGACAGACAGAGAGACAGGCAGACAGATGGGCAGGCAGACAGACTGACAGAAAAGCAGGCAGATAGATGGCAGGAAGGCAGGCAGATAGACTGACAGAAAAGCAGGCAGATAGACAAACAGAAAGACAGACAGGCAGACAGAGAGACAGGCAGACAGATGGGCAGGCAGACAGACTGACAGAAAAGCAGGCAGATAGATGGCAGGAAGGCAGGCAGATAGACTGACAGAAAAGCAGGCAGATAGACAAACAGAAAGACAGACAGGCAGACAGAGAGACAGGCAGACAGATGGGCAGGCAGATAGACTGACAGAAAAGCAGGCAGATAGACAGACAAACAGAAAGACAGACAGACAGGCAGAAAGGCAGGCAGGCAGACAGACACGTGAAAGAAGCAGCTGGCCAAACAAACTATAGCAGAGAGAGATCCAGAGCAGGGGTGAGTAGGGGCCCTCGCCAACCCCCCTTGGACATCTTCTCATCTATCTTTCGTACTTTTGAATCTTTGGCCTGGCAATCCAACTGCTACTAGCATCACTAGCTGAGACCATTGGCTGGCTCTGGCTTCCCTCTCCATCTCTAGGATCCGGGCTTTCTCCCCCCCCCCCCCTCCCGCTACTGCTTCTCACATATGTTTTCTGTTAGGCTGCAAGCTTCATGAGGGCAGGGACCACTCCGCCCATGTACTTGAATTTCCAATGCCCGGCATTCAGTCAATGAATGCAGCCTTTATTAAGTGCCTTCCATGTGCCGGGCACTCTGCTAAGTGCTTGGACTATAAAGAGAAACAAAATACAGTCCTTGTCCTCAAGGAACTTCCAACTAAATGGGAGAGACAAAATTTCGACAAGTCTATGCCAAGTGAAACATGTACTCCAAATAAACAGGACATGATTGAAAGAGGGAAGGATGGGGCAGCTAGTTGGTGTAGTGGATAGAGCACCAACCCTGAAGTCAGAAAGACCTGAGTTCAAATCTGCCCTCAGACACGTCCTGGCTGCGTGACCTTGGGCAAGTCATTTAACCCCAATTGCCTTAGCAAAAAAAAAAAAAAAAAAAAAGGAAAGGTCCTGGAATTGAGCTGCTGGAGAAGGCTTTCTATAAAAGGTGGGATTTCAAAGGATAATTGAGTGGGGGGATCCCAGGCACTGAGAACTGCATCCAGTATGAATGTTTGGTGAGTTCTTTCTGTGGCTTGCTTACTCTGGGGACGACGGAAGGCTGGCCTGTATTTTCTTAATCTAGCTATGTACCTTTCATAACCAGAGCCGGCACATTTATTTCGATTAAACGCGAGAATCTTTATTGCACACACATGTTTATTTTTCTTTGTTGAGCGAGCTGGGGGCTTGAAGGAGAAACAAAGTCTCTTACAGGGAAGACCCGGACCCAGGCTCTTCTCTCCCGCAGAAACTTGTGTTCGGGCCACAGGAGCCGGAGAAAATGGTTTCTGAGAAGAGCCCGAGGTTAACCTGCTTGGGGAAAGCCAGAGCCAGGGCAGGACAACAGCAACAAGGGCTGGGCCGGCCCGGCCGCCAAGAGCCCGGCTGTTGCTGCTCCTCCTGTTGCTGAGGGGCCCCTGCTGCTCTCTCCCCAGCTGCAGAGCCATGGAGGGGGGCAGGCCGGAGGGACGGACAGATGCCGGGCGCTCGGGACTCACGGGCCTCTTGCCAGGAAAATGGCTCCCGCCGGGAACCCCCCTCCAGCTGCTGCAGAGAGAACCTGGGCTCCGCAGCATCTGGAAAGAATCTGCTGCATCCTCCGGGTGAGGGCAGAGCCGGCTGTGCTGGGGCTGGGACTCAGCCGCGCGGCCTCCTGCCCGCCCGCCCCGCCGGGACCCATTCCGGGACCAGAGGTGGCTTTCAGGCTCTGATGTTTTAGGCGAGACAGCGGTAATCAGGAGAAAGTGCCCAAGGGACAGGCTTTCAGTTGTTAATAAAAGAAAAAGTATTTAGTAAGTAAGTCCACACTGTGGGCCCAGCACAGTTCAAGAGATCATCCCTGCCCTCTAAGAACCTTCCCTCCTTCCTTCCTTCCTTCCTTCCTCCCTCCCTCCCTTGTTTCCTTCCTTCCTTCCTCCCTGCCTTCCTTCCTCTCTTCTTCCTTCCTCCCATCTTCCTTCCTTCCTTCCTTCCTTCCTTCCTTCCTTCCTTCCTTCCTTCCTTCCTTCCTTCTTTCCTTCCTTCCTTCCTTCCTTCCTTCTTTCCTTCCTTCCTTCCTTCCTTCCTTCCTTCCTTCCTTCCTTCCTTCCTTCCTTCTTTCCTTCCTTCCTTCCTTCCTTCCTTCCTTCCTTCCTTCTTTCCTTCCTTCCTTCCTTCCTTCCTTCCTTCCTTCCTTCCTTCCTTCCTTCCTTCCTTCCTTCCTTCCTTCCTTCCTTCCTTCCTCCCTGCCTTTCTTCCTCTTCTTCCTTCCTTCCTTCCTTCCTTTCCTTCCTTCCTCTCTTCCTTCCTTCCTCTCTTCCTTCCTCTCTTCCTTCCTTCCTTCCTTCCTTCCTTCCTTCCTTCCTTCCTTCCTTCCTTCCTTCCTTCCTTCCTTCCTTCCTTCCTTCCTTCCTTCCTTCCTTCCTTCCTTCCTTCTTTCCTTCCTCTTTCTCTCTTTCTTGCTTGCTTTCTGCTAAAGCAATTGGGGGTTAAGTGACTTGCCCAGGGTCACACAGCTAAGAAGTGTTAAGTGTCTGAGACCAGTTCGAACTCAGGTCCTCCTGCCCTCAGGGCTGGTGCTCTATCCGCTTTGCCACCCAGCCTCCCCTAAGCTTACTTTCTAATAGGGCAAGATGGGGTGGGGGGTGGGGGGTGTCCTGGAGGGATGTTTCAGTTTGGCAAGTCCCAGGGACAGTGAGCGGAGCCAGAGGCCACTAACTTGTCATAAGACTTCCTCCAGAAGCAGCAGGATTGTTGATTGATGACTGAAGGGGGCAGGCAGATGGCACTCTGGCCCGGCTGGCCGGTGCTGGGGTCATTTAGCAAATAGTCGGGCTGAGTGGGCCAGTTCCAGGCACTCATTCAGCTACGGTAAGAGGGCTGGACCCAGAAGCAGTTACAGCTCAGACAAGGTACAATGTACAGACACTAGTACAAACTACAAATCAGTACTTGAGCTACTGTGCCGTTAATTGTCTCGACTTAATAAACTGACAGACTAAATGTCACTAATAAAGATTAAACTTAGAAGTGTCGGCGGTGTGTATTATTTTCTGGAGATCTGATTGTTAAACATTTACTAGCACACCCCTGTCTGCAGCCTAGGATGGAGGTTTCTAAAAGGAGCCGATTCAATTCTCCAAGGACTAGGGGCAGGCAGGTTGTGTGGGTGTGGATGACTCCAGATCGTGCTGGAGTGCAGAAATGGCGGCCAGATGAAGCTCGGATTGTTTGCCCTGGGCCTGAAAAATCAATACTGTTTGGGGATTTTGCAGTTGTCAAGCTGTCCCGGAGGGAGGAGATCTCCCAGTATTTCAGCACCACAAACAGGTCTCTGACTGGCTGCTTCTGTGTCCCTGAGACCCACTGGGGCTTGATTTATAACTCTGCAGAGAGAGCTGGTGCCAGGGACAGCTGTTCAGATTTGTGTTGAAATGGATAAAGCTGCCCAATGATGTCTGGGCCCAGAGCTTTCTCTGACTTCCTGAGTAGCCCTGGGAGACCCTCTCCTGGAGGGGACCAGTCTTGGATCCTAACAGACCCTAAACAGTGCAGGGGTTTCCCCCCCGCCCACCTCCACCTTCACCCTCTGAGATCCTGAGGTTCCATGGGGTGACGGATGGGGCTCTGAGCAGCAAGGTTTGCCATCCGTGAGGACGGAATGCGCTCCTGACGAGGCAGCCCGGGGCACCATGGGAAAAGCTGCATGTGGCATCAGGGAGCTGGGCTCAGACTCGAGGACCGCTCCCTTTGAACTTGGTGACCTTGGAAAACAGTAGCACCCCCCCTGCCTCCAAATGTGGCGGTGGTGATGATTACTTTAGCCCTCGAGTATTTTCTCAGGGACTGCCTCGGGGCAGCGTGCCACAGTGGGCAGCTCCTTGGCTTGGGGTCGGGGACTTGGCTCTGAAGCTCAAGTGATCTTGGGCAAATCATAACTTCTCTGGAAATGAGTTTCATTTGCAAAAGAAAAAGGTTGTTGGAGATGGTTTCAAATGGCCTGCCTGGGGACAGGGAATCTCTGCTGCTGCTTGTGCCATCCACCTCTGCCCCCGGCTGTGACCCCCGAGCATTCACCCTCGTGGGGCATTCGTTTGACGCGGCTCCACATATCATATTTTGGAGTTTTGTCTGCTCCGTGGTTGGGGAAGAAGATTCAGAGCTGAATGTTAAAATTGCATTTAAAAAGAAATACAAAACAAAAATGGCAGAGGAGAACGCTAGGGGTGATCACCCTGGAAACAATCCGAGGGAGCTCCCAGAGGAGGAGGGGCAAGGCCAGCCCTGAGCAGAACAACGACAATGTCCCGGATGTTATTTTGGAGCCAGTTTTTGAAACTTCACCACGGGGAGGAGGGGAGATCTGGAGCGGCGCTTTTGTTTATAATCAGAGAAAAGGGGAAGTTTGCTGGCTAGTAAGTGGAAGAGGGGGCTCCGGCTCCAATTTCTCCACGCTTGACCTTGAAAGACCAAGCAGTTCATAGCCCATGTTCCCCAGAAGAGAAAACTCAGGTCAGAGTAGACCCAGGTTGGCCTCTGATTTCATTAATTACTCACCAATATTAATTCAATCATTGTTACCCCCGACTTGCTTTGTCTGAGAGAAATCTCTTCGGTGATTTTTCAGAGCCCCATCTGGGCCCCTCCCTCCTCCCACGAGGTTGGGGATAATGGAAAAGCAATGAGGGAAATCCGAGCACCTGACTCCCAGCCTGGGCCCTAACACTAATAACAAATGCCCTCCTCTCTCTGGGGCCTCAGTTTCCTTCTCTGTAAAATGGATGGATTGGATCAGCCGGACTGTGAGGCAGAGCCTGGGGGGGGGGGGCTGCCCTCCCCGTGGGACCCTCCTGGCCCCCTCCTCGGCTGGCCGGCTTTAACCGGGAGCAAAGGTCCGGCGAGCCTGGCGCTGCTGCCCATTGGCTGCCGGGGCCCTTTATAAGGCAGCTGTGCAGTCAGGGAGCCCCCGGCAGGGCAGGAAATCCCACCCATCCGCTTGGGCTGGCCCAGGCTTTAAGGTGGAACTGACGGAGCCACGGCCGGGCCTGGGGCGTGAAGGAGCCCCCATCAGCTTCCTAGTGGGACAGAGAGGGGGCCGGGACCGAGCCCCACAGTGGGCAAATAGAGTGACACCTTAGGACACAAATGTCAGGGCCGGGAGGGGCCTAGAACAGGAGGTGTAGGGGCTGGGAGGGGCCTAGAACTGGGGGTGTGGGGCTGGGAGGGGCCTAGAACAGGAGGTGTCACCTAGAACAGGGGGTGTGGGGACTGGGAGGGGCCTAGAACAGGAGGTGTCACCTAGAACAGGGGGTGTCGGGGACGGGAAGGGCCTACAATTGGGGGTGTCAGCGGTAGGAGGGTCTTGGGGAGGCCTGGGGATAATCCAGCACAATTTGCTCATTTCCCTGAAGCTCACGGAAAAGGGCGTTCTAATGGTGACCGGGTGATGAAGCGCAGGGTCAGGACTCGCACTCGGGCCCCAGGCTTTTCCACTGCAGCCCCCCAATCTGATTCCGTGCGTGGACGCCCACTTGGCAGAGGAGGGGGGCGGCTCACTCTGCCGTCATTTGGCTCCGATGGGACGGCCCCGGCCGGCGCTGCTCCCATGATGCTCCGGGCTCTGCCCCCCAGGATGGAAGCCGACCCGCTCCAGGGGCAGGGAATCGGTCCCGACCCTCCGCGCCCGCCGCAGAGTCCCGGGGGCCTGGGCTCCGAATGATCGGCCGGGCCGATCTTGGGCAAATGGCTTCACGCCTCGCCTCAGTTTTCTCCTCTGGAAAATGGGATGAGCCTGCACGGGCCCAGCGCTGTGGCCGACCCTGGGGGCCGTTTCTGGGCCGATGGGAGGGGGCGGTGCCGGGCGCCGGGTCCCAGCTGTGGGGCCTCCCTTCCGGGGCTGGCAGCGGCGGGGCCCTTAGGGGGCTTGGACCGGACCCACCTTCCCCCCGCACTCGGAACCGGACCGAGGCCCTCTGAGCCGCTCGAGGGGAGTGAAGGGACTCGGGGCCTCCCTGCCCCCCCTCCTCCCTGCGGCGGGGAGTCTCCTCAACCCCTAGGCGGGGGGCGGCCCTGACCGAGGCCCGGAAGGAGGGTCTCCGGGCCACGCCCCCCCCAAACCTTCTCACTATACACCCCCCAGAGCCCCCAGACACACACACATCGCACACACGTGCACACCCCCCCTCGTGGACCCCCCAATTCCCCCCCAAACCTTCTGGGCACAGGCTCACCCCTCCCCCACAAGGCCCGGGATGGGCCCTCCCTGAGCCCTGCGGGCCCCTCCTCAGGGATCTCCAAGGTCCGGCCCTCAGGGCAGCGGGCCAGGAGCGCAAGGCGGGGGGGGGAGGAGAAACTGAGGCTCGTTAGGGATCTCGGCTCATGGTCCCAGTCCCCAGTGAGGGGGTTACATGCAAAGCTATGAGGGGTCCGGTACGGAGTAGGGGCTTAATAAATGCTCACGGGATGAATGCATGTCCTTGGCAGCACTCCCGGGGTGGGGACCCTGATGTTGGCTTTTGGAAGGCACAGCCCCCCCCAAACACTGACTTCTCCCCGCCAGCCCCATGGCCCACCGGTGTCCCCCACCCCCACTCCCAAAGACTCTAACTTTGCACCCCTTATCCACAAGAGCCAGTGATACTGTGGAAAGGGCTCCGAGTTCCAGTCTGGGCCTCTGCATCTGTGCCCACTCTGTGGGCACTGCGCCCTCCCTGCCAAGCCCAGCGCCAGTCTGGACCAAGAGCCCCCGAGAAGAAAACTAGGAGCGATGCTGACCCTGAGCGGGGGGCCGGCCCAAAGGCTGCGCCTGGCCACTGGGCCTCGGGATTCTGTGACTGGCCACCAAGGTCCTGCTCCATGGCCCCAACCAGGCATTGGGCCGATTCCCCAAGGTTCTGCCCTGGAAGTCTCAGCTGCGACTTGTCCCGCCGAGCCGGGCACAGAGGGTCCCTGGTTTGTCAGCCAGTTTTAAGTGCACAGGCCAGCCCTTGAGCTGCCCACTAGATAGTAGGTCTTCCCTCCTCTGGAGGCTCTGAGGCACCCGAGGGTGCAGCCAACGCCCACCAGCAAGAGCCAGTCTCAGAGTAAAGGGCCCACCATCAGTCCTGGGGAGGACGGGGAAGTGGCCTTTTCCTGCCAGCGCTGAGCATGCTGGGGAGGCCTGTGGCAGGATCCTAGGGCTGGGCCCACACAGCCCCGCCCCGGATTCTGGGACCCTGGATGGTTCTTCATGGATTCCTCAGAAATGGGGGGGGGTTTCCCTCCTCACTGGGTTACTGCCAGGAACATGTCCCCCCCTTCTTTGTGGAACAGAACACTGCCCCATCCTTCATCACCGAAGCTGCCTGAGCTAATGGAAAACTGGTCCTTGGGGCCAGCTAGTCCAGTCCTTGAGGGCAGGTGCCATCTCGTCCCCATTTCCCCAGCATTCTGCACATTCCGGGCATCTAATCAGTGTGTGATAAACACTGGAGGGCTGCAAGTGGGGGCACCTCTTCCATTTGGCCACCAGGGTTACAGGAAAGCTCCATTAATCTGGGCCCACCCCCCAACTTTGGAACTGCAGATCCAGAGAAGGCAGAGGAGCCTCCCTACTAGTCAAGCGATGAATATTCAAGCATCTTCCTGGAAAAACAAAATGCCTTAAACTGTAATCGATCCCTTCACCGCCTCTCAAACGGGGCTTTTAAGTGAGTCCTCAAGCTTCTAGGTTTTTGTCCCTTCTCTTTCCTCCCTCCTGCTGCCGGGACCTGGTCTAGAACCAAAGCAGGGGGCTCCTGGGCCTAGGGTGCTTCTGCAGGCTTTCGGTGGTGATTAAATGGCAAAGGATTGTCCAAACCCAGTCCTCTCCATCACAGTAATCACCCGTAAGTGCTGGAGCTGAGAGGACTGAGAGGTGACTCAGGAGGTTTCTGTGGATCAGAACCACCACGCAGGCCTTTGGGTCAAGGTTTGGTGTCTGGGCCTGGGTAGGAATTCTAAGACCGTGGAGGTTCGAGAAACTTACCCGTGCGACCCTGGCCAAGTTACAACATCCCTGAGCCTCAGTTTCTTTTAAAAGGATCACTGTATTTTGTAAACATTCCAGCTGGCAATTTTAAGCCAAGGTTCCGGCCTTGCTTCCCCAGTTCCAAACTGGGGACTCCACGAGATCTCTCGTGGGCTTTTGGTCAGCCACTACGCCATCCCGGCCGAGGCCAGAGCCCACTTCCCAAAGGCCACCGACGCCCCTGAGCTTTTTCCATTTCGACAAGAGGAAGCAGACACTCTGGGGAGATCCATTAAGTGGCACTTTATTGGAA
This sequence comes from Sminthopsis crassicaudata, assembly GCF_048593235.1. NCBI lineage: Eukaryota > Metazoa > Chordata > Mammalia > Dasyuromorphia > Dasyuridae > Sminthopsis > Sminthopsis crassicaudata. Next base: position 10,581,642 of record NC_133617.1, read on the forward strand.
CACAAAACAATTACAGAGTGAGACAAGATCTCTTTTTGGAAGGGGGAGAGTGCCTGGTATGCTCATACCCCACCCCCCTCCCTAGCTTGTTTCAAGGGGAAAGCATCTCGGGGACATACATCCCCTTTTACACACATTAACTTCAACGAAAGCATTTAAAAACATAGCCTCCCGTTCCCCAAGAACCATCACTCTGGTGGGGACAGCACAGGAGGAAATCAAAGCCAACAGAACATTCATGGAGTACAGTTTCGTGTTTCCAATGCACAGACGCCAGAGAACCCAAGGGAACGCTCGATCTCACAGTCGCGCAAGTCCCCGTGACACTCCCCCACCCCCCCATCAGATTTCCCAAGGGGTCTCTGACAACCTCCTCCTTCCCGGACGGGCCAAGCCCGGTCCGAGTCACAATGCTCTAAGAGACCCGACGGTGACAAGAACAAAAGTTTAGCAGTTGGAGAAGGAAACTTTCGGTTAGTCGGTCTGCATGGACTCTTTCCAACAATCCCTCTCTTCCTTTGGAAGGGCACTCCACTGAGAAGGGACGGGGGGCTGGGAATTTTAAATGGACAAACACAGACCCAAACAGGGCGAACACCAAGTCAGAACGGTAACATCTATAGCTGGGACAGAATGAACACGGTGACCTCGTGGAGGATGCTAAGGAAGGACTCTCAGCAGGTGAGACGACATGCTTTCTTGGTCTGAAATAAAGCACCTTTGGTGGGTGGTGAGGAAAACAATTGAAGGAACCGGCCAAGATAAAAAATCCAACTGAAGCGAGTCCTTTGACCTAGTACTACTGAGCAACGCTATAGGCTAATATGCTTTTCAACCGCTTATGTTGCTTTCCAAAGCTCACAGTGAAGAGTGGAAATAAAATGCCAGCCTGGGTGGCTTTCGGTTCTCACCGGTCACACAGCTAGTCAACATTTCTCAAGCTTATGGCAGAATAAAACCTTTAAAAAAAAACTAAACCTTCAGCCTCGAAATCAGAAAACCGTCCTCCCTAGGGGAGGCCTTTCATTTTAAGCAAGCTGAAGGCTCTTGGCTTAAAACGGAAGAGACTACAGCAAACGAGACAGGACCCGGGGAGCCGGCACGGGCCACAGCCATTGGTGACATCCCTGAGGGCACGTGGGGGGTGAGGTATTCTTCGCTTCTGGGGGCGCAGGGGAATGATGGCCGCACCTCCTTGGGGGGGATGCCGCTCACCAGACCCGACACACGCCCAACTCAGAGAAGCTGACCCTGACCGGACCCCCGGCCACCGTTCTGCCATCCTTCCTTCCACCAGAGGTGCGTGGCTCCCGGGTGTCACCAAAGTCTCACCGGAACCCCCATGCTGCCTCAACTCGTGCGCTGACCCGCCCCATGAGGAGTGGTCCGTGGCCCAAGGACGAGGTCCCCGGAGCAGGGAGGACACCCATGGGGGAAGGGCCTCGTGCCAAAGGGGTGAAACACAAAGGGTGGCTTAGAGAGCTGGGACCAAGAGTGGGACCCCAGCCCAGCCCCCACGCTCACCGGGAGCAACCAAGGCCGTGACCCACCGACCAAGGCCGCACAAGAGCCGTCTCCACCTATCTCACCTCGACTCCCAGGCTGGCCAAGGCCACGACACTAAGGTATCCAGAGAGCACAGCGTCCTACCCAGGGCTTCCCAGGCCCGAGGGCCCACGGGAAGACTCTACCACTCAAGCTATGCCAACTGTGCCCCCAACAGAATGCTGCAACTGGGCTGGGTTAGCTGGTACATCACCAATGAAGCATCTAGCGTGGGGGGAGGGGGGACATTCCCTCAAAGCCTGTGAACGACACCGTTAAACTAACTGACGCACCCCCAAAAGCCCCTAAGTCACCAACACAAAGACAAAGGCACCCGACAACAACCAATGCCGGGGGTTACAGCCATCAGTGTGTTTAAGTAAACATATAAAACTCAGTCCTGTCCTTGGATGCAGCTTTCAAATGTTTTATTCACTCTTTTGGATGTACTATAAATAAGTGTTTCCACTATGGAAAAGAATGTTACGAGCGCAGTACATGTGACTGGGAATGGGTTTGCTGAAGACATCTTCGAAAGGGTAAAAGCTTAGAAAACAACCTGGAGGCTGGAATTCAGTTCTTGATATAAAGTCCCTTGTAAAAAAAAAAAAAAACAAAAAACAAAAAAAAAAACGAAACAAAAAATAAGAAAATAAAAGGAAAGAAGGCGAGGCCCGCGAGATGATTTATTGCAGTAACACGTCCTGGTCCTTGGTCTCCTTCGCAGGCGCCTCGGAGCTCTCGGGCTCTGGGCCGCCTTCTTTCTCCTCCTTCTCCTTCTCCTCCTCCTTCTCCTCCTTCACCGACAGCTCCGAGAACTTCTCCATCACTTTTTCGGTTCTGCTTTCTTTGCCTACTCCTGCTAAAACACCAAGCGGGATTCAGCAGCAGCCCCTACAGCACTGGCACGACCAGGACCGGTGGGCCGAGACCCCCACTGGGGGGCCAGGGTCTACAGGAGCAGAGGGGGCCCCTCCTCGCCCTGGATCCCCAGGACTCACCAGACGGCCTAACTGGAGAGCAGAGGCCACTTCAGACTTTAACCCCTCCCTGGCCACCTGGCTCCCTTGAAGCCCAGCAGAGAAGCTGGATCCACCAAGCCAACATTCTAAATCGTTCTCCAAACAGGCAATTTGGTCATTTAAAATGTTAGATTTGGAGGCAAAAGTCAAGCTGTTTAGTCAACTTGTAGAGCTTCCCGCCCATTTTCTTCTAAAACCCTCCTTCCCTCCAGCGGGAAGGAAGCAGAGCGATTACTCCGTCACCCAAGATTTCAATGCACTATATACGAAGGCATATAAACCGGAGCCTCCAAAGAAACCAGCCTGCTCAGCCCTAGAATCACTGCCATCCCATTCAATTCCATAATTACAGCTTCTTTGATTGAACTACACAGGCAAAGAGAAAGAGGACACAAGCCTCTTAATTACACAGCCACGACGGGGCTCCAGAACCTGTCCGGAGACTCTCCAAGTCTCAGCTGGGCTCCGGGATGTCTCCCAGGCAGTTGCAACGGCCCTTCACCAGAGCAAGGACTTGGCAACACCGGGGGTCACTTCTCTAGCAGACCGGAAAAGCAGCAAGACTGAGGAAGGCAGTCATGTACAGAGTGAGTCTGCGGGGGACGGTGGGGGACGGCGGCGATCGGGCCCGGGAACGCCACTTACCTTTCTTTTCTTTTTCTTCTAATTCACTCCTGCATTCTTCAAATTTTGCCTTAAACTTCTGGGCATCTATTACGAGAGGAAAAGAGACTTCATTCCTCCAGCCCTCCCTCCTGCCCATTGCAACGGGAGACCCTACAAAGTGCCCGTGGCCCCAGGGGCAAAACTTTGTCACTTAACTTGGCAATCGCATCCAATCCCAAGAGGGAGAGGATTCCTGTTTTACTGGTGAGGAAAACGAAGGTCTCATCTCCAAGGACTTGCCCGCCTAAATCTTGATTACACCCCAACACCGAGACCTAAGTGGGCATTTCGACTGTCCCTGCTCTGGGCTGGGCACTGGGTTCACACCCATCCTTTGGGGGAGGGAGGTGCTGCCGTCATGCCCACTTCAGCTTTTAATGCTCCCTGGCCCCTAAGGGGTGCTCCATAAGGACTGCAGGAGCGGAGGCAGACAGAGGCTCAGGCGACGGGAAGCCACCGTCGACGGACCCTGCCAACACTCACTGGGCGGTCCGCCTGCAATCCTCCCCCACTGCTGACCTTGGCCACCAAACCCTGACCCGGTGAGGCTGCTGAGACAGGAACAAGGAAGCCAAACCCCAGGCCGTTTGGGCCCCCAGCCCAGCAGCAGCCGGATGACCTGGTCCTCAGCCCAAGTCAGTGCCCAGCCTCTCCGGGCCTCCCTCTCCTTTCACCTGAGCTTTCCCTATTCAGCGACCAACAGCAGGGTGGACCCACAGCCCCTGGTCAGGGGCTCTGCTCCTCAGGAACAGAAAAGAGTGTCAGCTCTGGATTGGGAGCTCGAGGGACTGAGTTCTAATTCTACTTATGAAAACCTGAGCAAATCAGCCATTTCCTGTCCTTGGCTCTCTCCGCTAACTCAGACAAGGCTCTGGGTTCCATGGCTATCAACTGACCGCCACCTCTGCCACCTGGGCCGCTCACTTACTTTCTGCATTTAGGAATCGAATCGCCAGCAGTTCGGGCTTGGGGCTTTCGTCGGCAAAATCGGCGTGTGTGTTCCAGACCCAGGCCCTGTCGCTGCCCGCGTTGGGCTTCAGCTCCATCAGTGGTGTTACTGGTGGAAGGGAAGGGGGAGAAGACAGCTCAGCACTGACAGCCCGACTCCCCGAAAAGGCAGCAGGCTCTCTGTGATGCTACCCCCCCCTGACTGCTTTTCTCCTGGTCCCCGCTTCCACTTGCCACCTCAGGTGCACTGAAAAAGGCTTGGCGGAAACATATACCTGGTAACATGTGGGGAAAAGGGGGGGGGGGGAGGGATTCATGGGGCTCAGCCCGAGGCTACAAGGCTCCCATGTGGAGCAGGGACCGCTGCCTCTGGATCTCTGCTTAACAGCAGAGTATCCCGTGTGCAAGAAACCATTTTGGGGACAGGAACTGAAACTACTCGGGAAAGCGCTGATGCACCTGTCCCCACAGCACGGCCCAGGCGCCACCCGTGTAATTTTATAGGCAAAAAAAAAGAAAGAAAACAGGTGACAAGAAAGAACAAGGGCCGTGCCCTAAGCCCGCTCTCACAGCTCACTCTCTCCCTCTGATCAGAACCCCCAGGTATCAGTCACTCAAAAATGGAAGCGACACCCCCACGCGGCCCTCCCTTGGAAGCGCACTCTCCAGCAGCATCTCTCATGCTGCTCTGGGCACGGGCATCGCCCCAAACCACCTTGGGGGGTGTCGAGGGACCGAGCCCACCGATGACGACAGGAGATCAGTTATCCCTGCTCAGCAGGCTGGGCTTTTTAACGTCCTCACTTTAGAGATAAATCCCAAACCTCTTCGCTTAATAGAGAAAGGGACTGAGGTGGAGTGGCCCACCCGGGGGCCCAAAGATGGGCCTTCAGCAGGACAAGGACCAGAAGCCATCAAACAGCCCCGATGGGGTCCCACCGAGGCCTCCGGGCGACCTCTCACAGAACCAGCCTCACCCCCGTGCCCGGAGAGGCCCATCTGCACCAGGCCCCAATGTTTCCCAGGCTACCCCAGGGTCTCGCTATCTCTGCACGGTGCTCACCGGGCACAGCCTCATGCGACCTGCTCAGAACAAAGAGCGACTCCTGTCTTTTCAGGAGAAGCACGGAAGTCTCGGCCTCGATTCCCCGTTACCCTCGGCCCTGGGGCCGTGTCCCAGCCCAACACAAAGGGGGCACGTACTATAGTGATTTGCACAGATCTTCAGAGTCTTGTCCCTTCTCATGAGGAGGCGGATGGTCCCCTTCTCCTTATGTTTCAGCAGCTTCACGTCGCCCGTCCCTCGCTCTTTCCACTCGGGAAGGTCATTCTCAGATGCAAACCGGAACAGCTTGGCCCTCCTGTGGAGAGACGGAGTCACGCCACGATCTGGCACCAGACCCGATACAATTTAAACTCTGGGGTGAAAAGGAGGCACCGGACCGGCCACGTGGTGCTTCCTCCTGGGCCCTTGGAAGGCCTGCCTCCGAGGGGAACAGAACTGGGTGCCAGCTTCTGCCCATCTTGGGCCCAAGGCGAGACTCGGCTTCTCGGGCTCCCGCGCCTCGCGTCTGGGGCTCAAAAGCCCGTTTGTTTGCTCGTCTCAGTCAACCAATGGCCCGGCTGATACGGGAGACAAACAGGCCCCGTTGGCCAAATGACAGTCGAGTACCCTCGTGCTCATTTCTCAGATGGGACAACTGAGGCACTTTCTGGATGGCCACCTAGACCTACCCGAGTGGTCAGGACCTGGGACTCAGGGCCAGAATACTGACTGACCACCCCCAGCCATGCATCAAAATCGGGGGGACGGGAGAAGGGAGCTGCTGTGGAAAGGCTACCGAATGTTCAGCCCGAGGAGCCCTTTCAGTGGAGGAGGGTGCACAGGAAAGCCCTTCGAGGCTGGTTCCTTGGCCCAGGGAGGGAGGCTGCACCCCGCTCTTAAGGACCCCGCGTTTCTCCCTGAAAGAGGGTCCCGTCCTTCCGGGACTACGACGTGCTCCGGGACATCCCATCCGGAAGCACAGACCCATCGTTTGAGTTTTCAGGACACCCAAAAGGCAAGGGAGAGGTGGGGGAGGGGCGGGGGCATGAGAGCGTGGCACAGCAAGAAATCTCCTCAAAGGGCAGGGACGAGGATACAGGAGGAACGAATCAAGTAGGCACCTACTGCATGCCAGGCTGGGGGGGGGGGTGGATTCAAGGCCAGACGGCCTCCCCCCAAGGAGCTTACATCCTTCCTGGGAGCCCCCCCCCCCACAAAGCTGATTGGAAACCAGCCTTGGGGGTAGCCTACTGGTGCTGGGGGAGGGGCACAGCAGGAAGGAGGCCAGGGCCAGAGCGCCCAGGGCCCGGAGGGGAGTCAACACTGAAAAGGGAGACTGGGCCAAGGCCAGGGAGCCAACCCACGCTCCAGGACAGCCCGCTCAGGGGAGGAGACCAAGCTGCAGGCGGTCACAGAGGGGGGGACCAGACACCAACGCGAGCTGGTGCAGGGGCAGCAAAGACACGCGGGCGCTGCCCACGCAGAGCGGGCACCGCCATGCCAGCCAAGGAACCAGAGCTGCATCGCCTAGTGCCAGCGGGAGGGGCCGGACCCCTCCCCCCGCTCTCCATTCCCTCCACCGTCCTGTTATCTCCGGCCTTCACGGGCTGTACCCGACTCCTCTGCAACCTCCCAGCACCTCGGGCCTCCCTCCCCATCCCCCGCAATCACGTTCTGATGTGGGAACGTTCCAGAGAAAGCCCGCCGCCGACCGGAGAAACGCACCGGAGGCCGTCCCGGAAGGACTGGCGGTGCCCGTGGAGGAGGGGAGCCGGGACACCGCTCTGGAGAGCGTCCCCTTTGCCCCCCGGGTCTGTGCCCAAGAAATACCGGAGGAAGGAAAGGGGCCCACGGGCGCAGCCGAGTGTGGCGCCCTCTTTGGAGGGAGGGCTGAACGGGCTCTGCTACCCGAATGTTAGGGAATGTCATAATGTTACCGCTCTGTAAGAAAGGAGGTTTCAGAGAGGCCTGGGAGACCGAGGGAAGTGACCAGAACCAAGAAGTCCAGGTGAGGGTGGGTCACAAGGCTCAGCTTTCACCTTTTTCCCTCCCTTTTATTCGCATAGGTCTCTCCTAAGTGATTAGCAGCCTGGAGCACTTTACCTCAGGGGGAGGAGGGCTAGATGGACACAACCCCCCCCCCCCCACGGAGCCCAGAGCAGGCCCGGCCCCGCCCCCCACTCACATCTTAAACAGCTCCTCCTCATCCTCCTCCAGGGTCTTGATCTCCTGCTCGGGGAGAGACACGATGGGCTCGAACTGCGGATCGTGGTTGGAGTCGTCCACGTTCTCGGTGGAGGTGTCGTGCTCCTCGTGAGCTTCCTGGGAGACAAGAACCCGCCCTTTTCACGGAGGAGCACACTGAGGCCGGCCCGGCCCCTCCCCGGGCTGGAGGCCCCGCAGGGGCCGGGAGGCAGACCCAGGGAGCCCGTAGGAGTATCACGTGGGGACTAGGACAGGGGCCCAGGGCTCAGTGATCCACCTATGGGGAACCGGAGCCGGTGGGGAAATCCAGAGTGGGCGCCCCCCCCCCCCAGAGCCTATGCCCACGGGTGTCCGAATGAGTGAAAAGCCAGGCATCCACAAAGTGCCCGCTGGGGGCGTGCAGGGTGGGGGCCCTGCATCTGTCACTGGGGGAAGGATATCCTGATGGGGCGCCCGTGGAATTACTAGTCCCGCCACGCGTGGGGGCCTCCGTGGGGGCCACCCTTCTGCGGGGTCCCCCGGGGTGGGCGGCCGGCTCCGCTTCTCTCCGAACCGCGGAGTCCCCGGGATTGGGCAGGGCGCGGCCAGGGCCGCACGGAGGGAGAGCCGGCCCGAGGGGCTCCCAACGAAAGGGGCGCCCCGCGTGACCTTGGCCCAGGCCCCGCGGGCTCCCGAGGAGGCCCAGCCGCCGGCGGCTCACGTGTCGCCGCGGCCTCCCGCCCACGTGCCTCCTCTTCCCGGGGCCCACGTGGCCGCCGGCCCGCGGAGCCTCCCTAAGCGCCGGGGACCGCGGGCAGGCTACCCTGGGCTGGGCGCAGGCTTGGGCCCGGCCCGAACCCAACCCCCCCCCCCACGCCGGCGCCGACCGAGGCCTACGGAGGCCCGGGGGAGCCACACGCGACCGGCCTCGCTCGGGCCTGTGAGCCGCCCCCGCCGCCCTCCCCGCTCCGGCCCCACGATTCCCGCACGCAAACACGCACCTTGGCGGCCGCCATCGGAACGTGGGGGCGATGCGGCGGCGGCGGCGGCGGAGACTGGTCCCGGAGGTGCGGCGGCGCTCGGTCCGGTGCGTCCCTCGACTAGCGCTGGCGCTTCCTCGCCCCGCGCTTACCTCAGCTCAGCCCCGCCGCCCGCGCGCGCGCGCGACCCCGGCCCCTTGACCCCGGCGGCGGCGGGAAACACGCCCCCGCCCCCGCGCATTCAAAACCAACGCAACTTTATTGAGGCGCCGGGGCCGCGGGCGGTGGACAAGCCATTGTCCCGCCCCGCCCCTCCTTCCGCCTGCTCTCTCCGCCCCCCTCCGACTTCCCGCCCAAAGCGCCGCGCGCCGGGATGCGGGCACGCGGGCGCGCTCCCGACTGCCAAGAAACACCTCGCTCCGCCCCACCGGGCGCTTTGTGTCCCAACCAGGCCGCGGCTCGCGCCTTCCCGACGTCCACTGCGACGGCCGCGCCCACTTCCGGCCGTGCCGAAAGCGGCCGCCCACTTCTGTTTTCACGTCCGGAGGCTTTAATACGTCGAGAGAGAGGACCAATGAGGAGGGCCCGTTTCCTAGGAGAATCACTACGAGAGAGGGAAGAGGCCCAGACTGGAGGGAGGCGGTTGGTACGTCAGGGGCGGACGTGCTGACGTTATGGAGCGGCTGCGGGAAATGGTTTTAGAGGCGGGAGGAGAGAGGGGAGTGGGGAGGGGGGGCGTGGTACTCGGCGTGCGCGATGGGCGTGCGCGAAGGGAGCCGTGGCGCGCCTGCGCGGAACCTGGGCCCTGGCGCGCGTGTGCGGTGGAGGCGTAGCCCGATCGCGCTGGGGGCCGCGTGTTCCGGCTTAAGGGTGAGGGTCTAAAGCCATTTTCTTGGGCCACGGGTTCGAGCCCCACTCGGGTGGCCGGAGCGGGTGCGTGGTCCGGGCCTCCCATTTCCCGCCCGGGGGAGGAAGAGAGCTGTCCTGCTTAGGGAAGGGCCGCGTCCCCCCTTCCCCCAAATCCTTAGCCCTTCCTCAGTTCCCCAGGCCCAGCAGGGACTATTTCTCATCCCATCCTGCCACGTGATCTCCCTCTGCAAACTGAGCGGCCCCGGTACCCCTCCCCCCCACTCCCCGCTCTGGTCCTCAAGGGGTCCCATCCTGGGGATCTACCCACCTCTGGGTACTGTGCAGGGGCCTCTAGAGAGGGCGGGCCGGGGTCTAACACCCACCCACCCCCCACCCCGCCTCTCTCCCCTGCAGAGGTGGGGATCATGGCAGAGCCAGAGGGGGCCACCAGCCTAGACTCTCCCGGGCCGCCCACGGGGGAGGAGATGGCGGAGGAGGCCGGGGGAGCCCGGGAGGACACCCCCGAGGGGACCGCCGAAGACGCTCTCGAGGGGACCGCCGAGGATACCTCGGAGGGGGACGCGGCCGGCCTGTACGGGTACATCAAGGACGACCTGTTCACGTCTGAGATCTACAAGGTGGAGATCCAGAACGTGCCGCGCTACGTGGGCTTCAACGACGTCAAGAAGTTCCTGGCCAAGTACGGCCTGCAGCCCCACAAGACCAAGCTCTTCGGCAAGCAGACGTTTGCCTTCGTGACCTTCAAGAGCGAGCAGGAGCGCGACAAGGCCCTCAAGGTGCTGCACGGGGCCCGCTGGAAGGGCCGCAACCTCAGCCTGCGCCTGGCCAAGCCCAAGGCTGACCCCCTGGCCAAGAAGAGGAAGCGCGAGGCCGACGACGGCGGCCCGGCTGAGCCCAAACGCGCCCCGCACGATCTGCCTGGGACCCCCACCCAGCCGCCCAGTGCCAAGCAGATCGCTGACGTGGTGACCCCACTGTGGAGCGTGCCCTATGAGGAGCAGCTGGCGCAGAAGCAGCGCGAGTGCGAGCAGGTCCTGCAGAAACTGACCAAGTGAGTAGGGGGTGGGGTCCTGCAGAAACTGACCAAGTGACTGGGGGCTGGGTCCTGCAGAAACTGACCAAGGGAGTAGGGGGCGTGTCTTGCAGAAACTGACCAAGGGAGTAGGGGGCGGGTCCTGCAGAAACTGACCAAGGGAGTAGGGGGCGGGTCCTTTAGAAACTGACCAAGGGAGTAGGGGGCAGGTCCTGCAGAAACTGACCAAGTTGGGGGGGGGCAGATCTTGCAGAAACTGATCAAGTGAGTGGGGGGGGGGTGGATCCTGCAGAAACTGATCAAGTGACTGGGGGCTGGGTCCTGCAGAAACTGACCAAGTTGGGGGGGGGCTGCTGAAAGGCAGGTCCAACATAGAGTGGCCAGGTAAGTCCTGGGGGAGGGGTGCAGCAGGAGGGGGGCTGCCCAGGCCAAGGCCAGCACAGGCTCACTACTTCCCTCCCAGTTCTTTGACTCTCCTTTTCACCCCAGGTTGCGTCCCAGCTGCTCCACTCCCATTCAGTCATGGCCCCCCAGTACGCTAGGAGGGCTCCCAGGTGGTCCTTTTGGCCAGCAGATCAGCCCGTCTTCCAGCCCATTTGCCATCTCCAGGCCAAAGGGAGCAGCCCCGGCAGCCCAGCCTCCCTCTGATACAGCCCAGAAACCTTTTCCAAAGATAATTCTGTGATGCGGGAAGGGGCCGTCTGGGGGCCGCCAGAGTCCTGCCTTGTTCATTTGCTGAGCAGGACCCTCGACAAAACCTCAGTTTCCCAGCCCGTAAAAGGGACGGGATAAAGTTGTAAGAAGCAGTCCCCTCAGGGTTTGGAAGGAGCCGGGACTCTGGGAAGGGTTTTGCAGTCTTTAGAGGGATAGCTAAGGACCCTCCTCCAGCGGACTGACCCACAGAACGAGAAGCCTCAATTAAGCTCGGCCAAGTGCCGGGGCTCCAGAGGGGAGGCAGAACAATGTGGGGGAGGCCACGGGGGGGGGGGGTGGAGAGAGAGAGAGAGAGAGTGTGTCCTTGTGGGTAGCTCCTGGGTTCAGACGCTCCCCTCAGTTTCTCTGGTGGCGAGTCTGTGACTCCAGACCTTTGTTCAGGGAGAGGCCCCACCTGGCCCCTTGCCTCAGGCCTGTCTCGAGGCTGTCATGGGAGGGAAGAGGACGGGATGGCCCGTGGTCCCCAGCACCAGCACAGCTGCGGGCAGGAAGTGCTAACAAGAGGGGTGTGGGAGAGCCCGAAGTACTTTGGGGATCAGGCGTGGCACCTGAGGAACAAGGGTTCTGGGAGGTCACGGCCTCTGCAAAGGCTGGAAGCAGGAGCTGAGCGTCAGCAGGCCGGATTGGCTCCCTCGAGGTTGAGGTGGGACTAGTCGGGGATTATTAGATAGGCAGGTGGAGATAGTCACAGAGCCACATAGTTTGTAAAATATCTTACTTGTTTTTAAGGTCGCTAAGGTGACCAATCTTAGTCTCATCTTACGGGTGAGAAAATTGAGGCTCACTGAGGTCCAGTGCCTGAGCAGGATTTGAACACGGTCCCCATCAGATCAGTTGCCAAATTAGACTGGCTGGCCTGCTGCTGTGGGGAAGGGCCTCTGGGTGCTGGGCTCGTGCTCTCCTCGGAGGCCAGAGTTTTGGGGCCCGCCACTTCCCGTTACGCTCAGGTCATGAGCAGCAGTGAGGGGCCTGGGTCTAGGCCCTTGGCCGTTCTGGGTCCTTCTCTGCTTGCATTACTCCTCCCTCAGGTCGGACTGGGCCAGGCTGCTGGGGAGGGGGGAGGAGGGACTCGGGGCCCTCCTGCACCGTCCAGTCTGCTTCTTCCAGGGAGATCGGCAACAACAACCGCACGCTGCTGCCCTGGCTCTTTGTGCAGAAGCAGAAATTCAACAGGATCTGCTGCCCCCTGGAAGGTATCAAGGCGTCCCCGCTGCAGGTGAGGCTCCAGGGTGTACTTGGGGGGCTTCTCCCTCCTCGGTCCCCTCTGAGAGGGCGAGCACGCCAGGATGGCAGGCTGGGTGGGTTTGCTGGCCAGGGGGCGGGGGTATTTACACGTACACGTAATTTTTTCCTGAAGCCAAGGTCGGCTACCGAAGCTCCCCGTCCCCCTGATGGGCCTTGCTGTGTCTAGGGGCCAGTGGGAGAGGGGTTGCAGAGTCTCAAGGGTGGGTCCTGCCAAAGCAGACGCTCCGGAGTCCGCGCCTTGGCGGGAAGCGGAGCGTGGCCAGCGCGCCTTCTCTCTGCGCAGACGGAGTACCGCAACAAGTGCGAGTTTCTGATCGGCACAGGCGTGAACCAGGAAGACAAGACGGTGGGCTGCCGCCTGGGCAAGTACAAGGGCGGCACATGTGCGGTGGTGGAGCCCTTCGACACCATCCACATCCCATTGGGCACCAAGCATGTGGTCCGGGCCTTCCAGGAGTACATTCGGTGGGTGAGGCCGGGGGGCCCACATTGGGGGGGATGGAGAGAACCGTAGGGGTCCTTGAGGGGCCTGGGCCCCCTCCCCCCAGCCCTAGGCAGGGACCGGCTTTGCTGTCAGTCTGGGCTTTCCTCGGGGTCCGCGGCTTCCTTCTGCCCCATTTTGGCTGGTCGGCTCTGTCTGGGTGGCTTTGCCAGGAGCGGTCCCAGCCCAAGGTGGAGCGAGGGAAGGGCTGTTCTCGGGGAGCTGGGCGGGGTCCGCGGGGACGCTGACACGGTGGCACTCTGCAGGTCGACCCCGTACTCCGTGTACAGCCCAGAGACGTACGAGGGGCACTGGCGGCAGCTCACGGTGCGCACCAGCAGGAGCGGCGAGGTCATGGTGATCATCTACTTCCACCCCCAGGTAGCCGCTGCCTCCCTAGGGGTCCCGCCGCCTTCTGAGGCGCCCTTCTTCAGGGATCAGCCTAGGTCCCTCGGGGCTCCGTCTCCTCCTCTGTGAAGTGAGGACGCTCTTTGAACCCGTCAGGAGCCGTCCTTGTTCTCAGGGGCCAGCTGGAGGCCTTGGGCCTCCGCCTTTACCCCCTTCCACTGACATAGGCAGGATCCGAGGTGTGAGGAGGAGGGCCCCAGAGCCTGGTGGGGATTATCCCCCAGAGGTGGAACTGGAGGCAGGGGGGAAGGGCCCAGCCCCCTCCCGGCAGTGCTCAGGGGGACGAGAGGCCTCCTGTACTGGTCTCCGAGGTGGGAATCCAGCACGTGGGAGGTGGAGGGCCCCCGGACAAGTCATCTGGCCCGTTTGCCTCTGTTTCCCTGCCTGTGAGATGGGGATCCTGGCAGCAGCCGCCTGCCAGGGTCGCAAGGACCAGGCCAGGGCTGATCATGTAGGGACCAGTGCACACCGAGGTCCTGCAGACACAGAGTCAGGTGCTGCAATGTCAGTCTGGCCATTGGTTAAAGGCAGGGGCTGGACCAAGCCCTGGGCTGCCCTGGAGGAGCTGGGGCAGAGACAAGGTCCATCTGGGGCCAGAAAACTCAGAACGGGGAAGGCTTCCTGAGGATGCTGGGATTGCTGCTGGGGCCTGAAGGGAGCCGGGAGGTCAGGGGTCAGCGTGGAGGGGGAGATGGCCCAAGAGAAGGCCCGGAGCTGAGCAGTAGGAGGGTGCTGGGGGTGTATGGAGGCTTCGAAGGCTGAGCACCTGGTCATTGGGTCTGGGGACCCTCGGGAGCAGCGGAGGGCTAATAAGCACTTGAGAGAGCTCCCGTGGTGGCGGAAGGCAGGATGGGCAGCATTGAGGGGCAAAGGGGTGAAGGTCAGGGGTGAGAAGGGGCGTGCCCAAAAGGGGGAACCTGGGCCAGGAGCCCTGATGGCCATCAGGGCAGAGCCCTGGGTCCCCCGTGGTGAGAGGAGGGCTGGGGGAAGCCATAGCTGAGGCAGTGGGGTCGCGGGCCCAGCCCCCTGACTCTGCTCTCCCGCCAAGGCTCCAGTTGGCCTCAGCAGTCCCTGGGCTTCCACAATCTGGGGGCCCAGGCCCGAGCGTCCCTCCTCACGGGCACCTTGTCTCTCGGCCCTCCCAGAAACTCACTCAGGAAGAACTGGTGCGTCTGAAGGCCTCCCTGGGCCAGCACTTCATGGCGGAGCCCGGCCGGCTCGGCGGGGTGACCTCGCTCTACTTTGTGGAGGAGGGGCAGAGGTGAGCTCCCGTGGGCCCCGGGGGGGGGGGGCTGGAAGGAGGCCTCAGGTCCCCCCCGGCCCGCCGTGTGCTGCCCCCCCCACTGCAGGCGCCTTCCTCTTGTCTGCCCTCAGAAAGTCCCCCAACCGGGAGGACCTGCCCCTGGAGCACGTCGCCGGAGACAAGTACATCCACGAGGAGCTGCTGGGGCTCAAGTTCCGCATTTCCCCTCATGCATTTTTTCAGGTATGTCGGTGAGCATTTATGAAGCACCTGCTGTGTGTGTCAGGCTGAGCACTGAGGAGACAGAAGAAGGCCAGGGGCGGGCGGGGGGGAAACTGAGGTTAGGAATCTCAAGGGAGCACTTCTCCAAGAGGAAGGTTAGTTAGCTGAGGGCTGAGGGAAGCCAGGGGAGACCAGCCCCCGAGAAAGTGGACCTTGGGGGGGACAGAGGGTCCCTGGCACTGGTTGTAGGGGGCAAGTCATACAATGTTGAGCTCTGGAAGGACTTTCAAGTCCCTTCTAGTGTGATCCAGATGGGGGAGTGCATAGGGACACCTGGGCGCTTCGCAGCTGGGCCCACGAGCGGCCCTGCTTTTCTCAGATGTTTTGGCCCCGAGGCCTTCGCCGTCAGAGTCCCTGGGAGCAGAGCCCCACTTTGAAGGCTGGCTCGGCCTCAGTCTTACATCAGTTCAGCCAGCTCGGAGCCCCAGTTTATTTGAGACCCCAGCCTGGGGTCACCTCAGTCCCCGGCTGTTGCCAGCAGCGGCCGTCCTCGTGGTCCTCCCACATGTAATTGGGAAAGAAAGGGGGGCGGCACTCTGAGTCATGGGCTCCTGCAGTCTCTCCATTTGGTGTGCTGGTTAACATCGCTGCCATCACAGGTTGGAACCCCCAAACGGGAATTATTCCCGATGCCTTTACCCACGACACACCGTCAGGCGGACGGTGTAAATGTTGCTGCTCCTGTTTTTAGGATAAGCAAAATATACCTGGGAGAGTGGAAGGGACTTGGGGGACCACAGCCTCTTGCCCCCACTCTCTGCGCCTGCCCTTGGAGCGAGGCTTTGTTCCTGTGACCTCCAGCAGGCAGGATGGCTAGGGACACAGAGGGCCACTCACGGCGCGCCGGACAAGAAATGGGTCACTTCCCGGAGCTGGTTGGGGAGGGTTGTGAAGTCCTTCCTGTCACTTCGTCGGGCTGCAGAGCTGGGGGAGAGACAGGGAGAGGTCAGACCCAGTCTTGGCCCCCAGGGAAGCTGGGCCGGCTCCCACACTGCACCCAGAACTAGCCCAGGGGAATCGGGGGGCCCAGGAGGCCTAGCTTGGGGCCAGCCACCACAAAGAGGAGGATGGGCAGAATTTCAAAGGTGGAGGGAAGGGAGCAGGAAGGAGGGAGCGGCCCAGGTACTGGGCTGAGAGCTCCATGGATATTTCCCTATTTAATATGACAACCCTGGGGCATGTACGCTGTTATTATCCCCCTTTTACGATGGAGGAAATTGAGGCAAATGGGGATGCTGACTTACCAGTTTACACAGCTGTAAGTGTCTGAGGCTAGATCAGAACTCATGACTTTGGCCCCTGTTGTGAGACCAGGGACGCCCCAGACTCAAATTCAAAAGAGACTCATTCTAACACTTCACGCCGAGCTCCCAGGAAGAATGCTGGTTTCCCACCGGGTCCGTTAGGATTCTGAGGAGAAGCGATAAGCGATGGCAGAAGTGAAGGGAGAATAGTGGAGGAAAGGCCTGGAAAGAAAGGACAGCGGTGGAGGAAACTTTGGAAAGAGAACGGACAGTTTAACCCAAGAGGCACAAGACCTTATCCAAGTCCCCCCCAAACTAAAATCGCTCAAATAGAAAATGAGTCTGTGAGAAAATTAAAAAATATCAAAGTTAAAAGACTGAAAAATAGAACAAAGTGCCGCACGTCTCACATCAGAGGCAGTGACCTGGAAAATAGACCGAGGAGACATTATTTTAAGAGTTAATGAACTAACCGAAAACCATAGGAAGAAAAAAGGAGCCGCGATATCTTATTTCAAGAAATCTAGAGAGAAAACTGTCCAGATCTCCTGGAATGGGGCATAGTAAAGTAGAAGGACTCCAGGTCATTACCAGCCAAAAGCCCAGTGTCAGATTGGAAATCTGGATCTTCCAGGTCAAAGGAGTAGTCCTGCAGGCGGCCAGGAGAGGGCGCTTACCTGGCAAGGAACCACAGTCAGGAGCACAAACAAGACTCAGCAGCCGGCACTGTGAGGATCAGGGAGCTTGGAGTGGGAAGGCCAGAGAGCCAGGGAGGAAGCTTCCGAATAACGGAGCCTCTCAGAGCCTCCTTTAGTGCCTTGGAGGCAGAACCTCCAACAGAATAAGGGACTTCCCAGTCTTCCAGAGAGAAACACAGGACTAGGCGTAAAGGGAAAGGGCACTGCCAGAAAATGGAAAACGAAGTGTTTCCCTGAGGAGATGTGGGAAACGGTCCGGGGGGCCCGGGACCCCCATGAGGTTTGTTGTGGGAAGAAGTAAGAGAGCCTGGGGACGCAGTGCTGGGAAAGGGAATGGCCTGAAGCTCTTCGGAGCCCTGGGAGCGCCGCCTCCCTCCCCGGGCCTGGCCATGTGGCCATTTATTATGGGGGTTTTACTTCTAGTCTCCAACAAGGGGCCGAGCAGGGTGATTTTTAAAAAGAGAATGTGGAAGGGGAGCTCCGAGGGCCGGGCTTCCGACGCGGCCAGGCCTGGGGAGGGGAGGAAGGGCTGGTTGAGGCCCCCGGATTGGAGACAGTGGGGAGGGAGAGAGGCGGGGCCTGGGCAGTGGCATATGCAGCAGGGGTCAGACCTGAGCTTGAGGAAGGTATCTGTGGTAGCTGAACAAAGGATGGTCCGGCATGGGGAGGGAGGCGGCAAGGGTCTGCACCCGTGGTGGAGGGGCTGGTCTCAGACTGCGGCAGAGGGGACCTCAGTGGGCATAGGGGGGTGAGAGAGGGTGAGGAACCCAGAATGACCCCCGGTGTGAGGGACAGGACCCCCCAATAGAAGTGCGGGGGGCTAGAGAGAGCCTCGGCCCCATCTGTGTCTGGGCTGTAAGGGGTCTGCCGGCTGGACGTTCTCCTTGGGAACACGCCCTTTGGGCCGGGGGGACCAAGTCTGAAACGCACGGGTCCTGGCCCGTCCCTTTCCAGCTTCTGGGGGCCAGGGATGGCCTTTGCACTGCCTGGTGCTTAATAAATGCTTACTGATTGTGGCCGACAGGGAGGGGGGCTCTGGGGACTCAGCCGGACGCCTTGGCCCCGATGGTTTGGGGAAACAAGGGTTGCCCTGGGGGCCTCTGGGAGCTTAGCAGGCTACGGGCGGCCTGGGTGACACTCCAGGTGTCCCGTGGAGGCGGCGGGGACCACAGAGGGGGATGGGAAATGGTCCCCTGGCTCCTGGAGCTCCTCGGACTCTGCCCCAGGGAGGCTCATCCCAGCTGTGGCTCCCAGGTGAACACGCCGGCCGCTGAGGTCCTGTACACCACCATCCGGGACTGGGCCCAGCTGGATGAGGAGAGCACGGTGCTGGACGTCTGCTGCGGAACTGGGACCATCGGCCTCTCCCTGGCCCGGGTGAGCGCCTGAGGCGGCGGGGGTGGGGCGAGGGGGGAGGGAGAGCCTGCAGGCACCCTGGTCCAAAGTCCGGGGACCCACAGTGGGGGCGTCCACTAGGGGGAGCTGCTGCCCTCTCCCACACCTCGAGAGCTGGCGCCAGCCCCAGGCAAGGGGGTGCGTTCCATTCCCGGCTCTGCCCATGGTGCCCGTGGGGCCCCTAGCCCGGAAGTGGGCCCTGAGCCCTCTCGTCCCCCTCGTAGAAGGTGAAGAAGGTGATTGGCATCGAGCTGTGCCAGGAAGCTGTGGAAGATGCCCGAGTGAATGCCAAGATCAATGGTGGGTTGGGCCGGGGGCCCACGGAGGGATAAGGGGAAGGAGGAGGCAAAGCAGGCCCAGTGTGGGCAGGGGCTATGGGGACCCAGGCAGCTTTGGCCAAGCTCTGAGGAGGTGTGGAATCCCCGGGGGGGCTGGGATGTGGGGCCCACGCAGGGGGCCAGGGGAACGGGGCCTCACGTGGGCTCTCCCCCCGCAGCCCTCGATAACATCGAGTTCCACTGCGGCAAAGCTGAGGACCTGGCGCCCTCCCTCATCACCTCCTTGGCCTCCCAGAGGCTGACGGCCATCCTGGATCCGCCCCGAGCGGGGCTGCGTGAGTGACCGGGGCTGGGGGGCGGGGAGGCCGGGGGCTGGCCCGGGGCGCTGCTCTGACCTCTGCCCCTCTGTCCAGACTCCAAAGTGATCCTGGCCATCCGGAGAGCCGAGCACCTGAAGAAGCTGCTCTACGTGTCGTGCAACCCGCGGGCGGCCATGGGCAACTTTGTGGAGTGAGTTGTGCTCGCCACTTTGCGGGGGGGGGGGGGCGTGGGCCAGGGAGGGGGAGCCCCTTTGGTCACTCTGCCTTTCACCCCCTCTGTGATTGGGGGACTGACGGGGCCTCTGTAAGGGAGGGGGTGCGGGAGCACGGCCTGGGCCGGGAGAGGATGTCCGTGGGCTGGGGGTTCCCCGAGCGGGCACAGAAAGACTGACGCCACTCTCCTCTCCCCAAGTCTTTGTCGAGCGCCCTCCAACAGGGTGAGGGGCTCCCCCTTCCGCCCGGTGCGGGCCGTGGCCGTGGACCTGTTCCCCCAGACCCTGCACTGCGAGATGCTGATTTTGTTTGAGAGGGTGGAGCACCCCAAGGGGGAGCCCCCCAACAGCTCCTCGGCAGCCGCTGTGGGGGACCACTCCCCAGAGAGTGCACCCCTGCCGACGGCGGAGGGCACCCACACAGAGGACCATCCGGACGCTTTGCAGACTTCCCCCAGCAACCAGCCCAGAAGCCTGAGCCCCCTCCCCACAACAGCTTTAGTTTCCTAGCAGACTCACCACCGGGGCCCCCCACAACCCCCAGGGCCTGGAAGCAGCAGGACCCACAGGCCTCCGGCCCAGGGGGGGCACGGCAATCACCCGGCAGAGCCCCTGAAATAAATGGTTTTGGAGTTAATGCCAAAGGGTGTGATCCGGCTCCTTGCCAGAAAGCAGCCGGCACCCACTCTCCCCCAACCCCCATGACTGGTCAGGGCAGCCCCCGAGAAGGGCCCTGCTCTAGAGCCGGTTTACAGGTGCAGCCCCCGTGCTGGGGGTCGCCCGCTGCCCAAGTGCCTGACTGCGGCTCCAGAGCTCCTGCGCCGGGGCCCGATGCTGCACTTTCTCCGGGGTGAGCAGGCTTTGTCCTCCGACCATTCTCTGGGCCCGTCATCCAGAGGCCAGCCCCAGGCTGGCTGGTCACGGAGGGGCCGTCCATCTCGGGGCCCTCCCTCTCCTGCTCCCTTCCACAGGCCCCCCCCCATTGTTCCCCCCAGGAGTGAGCGGATACACAGGCTTACACCCATTGGGTCAGGGGCCTCAGCCCCCCGGGAGCCATCCCATCGACGGGGCACAGAGGTCTCCTGGATGCCTGGAGCCAAGCCCGGTCGCGGGGCAGGGTTACCCCAGAAGGGTTCCTGGGGCCCAGCCGAGGCTCCCCCGATGGGACCCACACAGATCTGCAACCTCCGGTCCTGGGGCACCTCGAGCCTCAACCTCAACTTGTCAAACTGCGTTTATTCTGGAAATTTCCAGAAGGGACCTCAACTGACTTTGAGCAACTTTAGAGTGTTTCCTATTATGTATCCACAGACATGTGTGCACATGCCTGCAAATACACACGTGTGTGATGCACATGTCTGTACGTGTTCGGTTTTGCCCAATGACATTAAAAGGACTTTAACGTTTTTTGAAGTTTTGTGTTCCAAAATGTTTCCCTCCCTCCCCAAGACGAGGGGCCAGGCAGAGGTTCGATGTTTACCATGATAGGAACCTCACGAAGGGGGGGCTGAGAGCCTTGTGGATCGGACGGCCTCTGAGACCCATGAAGCCCATGGTCCACTTAGCCCTCTGCGCTGGTCTTGGGGCATGGTCTTGTTGAGAAGCCCCTCCCACTGGGTCCTTGTGTTGGGTCCGGTGTTCGGGTTCTGGCCACTCTGATCCATCCGAGTTTCTGCAGGTTTTCCTGGAGTCGTTTCTTAGAGCACGATGAGATCCCCGGCTCTTCAGCCATCCCCCAAATCACGCGCTTTCCAGCAATCCCCAACTCTCGGGCGCACAGAAGAGCCACCCCGGTTTTGTACAAATCGGTTTTTACGATGTTTTTGGGCCAACGAGCCCTTTCTCCTCACGTACGTTTGGGGTTTTTGGTTTAAGTGTCTTTCTTTGGGACACAGGCCTAGCCTCGCCATTTCAGGATCAAAGGAGAGACACGCTTTTATGGAGCTATCGGCAGAGTCCTAACTGCTCTCCAGAATGGCTGCACTAGTTCACACTCCACCAACAGTGATCCTTCCTATGCTGATCATGTTTCCTTTTTCTGCCGTCGTGTGAGGCGGTGCATCAGAGCGTGAATTTGCATTTCCTTAATAGTGATTTTAGAACACTTTTTCATAGGACGATAGATACCCGGTTTCTTCACCTGAAAACTGAAAAACGATATCATTTGACCTCTTATCAAATGGAAAGTAACTTGTATTCTTATAAATTTGGCTTTTATCAGAGGGCCTTCTTACAAAAGTTTTTCCCCTGGCACACGAATGCATTGTTGGTGGATTTGTGAAATCAGCCATTCTGGAAAGCAATTAGAAACTAAGCCCAAAGGGCTGTCGAACTGAGTGTGCCCTTTGACTCAGCAGTGTTTGCACTGGGCTTGTAAGAGAAGGTAGAGGAGGAAAGGACCCACTTGTGCCAACATTTCTATAGTGGCAAGGACCTGGAAACTGGGTGCCCGTCAGGTGGAGAATGGCTGGCTAAGTGATGGTATGAATGTTAGGAAATATGATTCCATAAGAAACAGCCAGCAGGATGATTTCAGAGCCTGGACAGACTTACAGGAACTGATGCTGAATTGAGTAAAGCCAAGAGATGGGTACATGGCAGCCACAAGATTACGTGGTGATTAATTATGGTGGGCGTGGCTGTTCTCAACAGTGAGATGTTTAAGGCAATTCCAATACGCTTGAGATGGAAAGTGCCATCTGCATCCAGAGAATTAGGAATGCTGAATGTGTATCAAAGCCTTTTTTTTTTTTTTTTTTTGGTTAGTTTTTTTCCTTTCTCGTGTTTTTCCCCTTTTGATCTTGTTTTTTGTGCAATATGACAAATATGAGAGTATGTTTAAAAGAATTGCACATGTTTAACCTGTATCAGATTCTTGCTATTTGGGTGGGAGAGGAGGAGGAGGTAAGGGTGGAAGAGGGATAAAAATTTGGAACAGAAAAGTTTTAGAAAAATTCATGTGGAAAACAATCTTTACATGTTTGGAAAAACAAAATACTATTACAGTAGTAATTTTCTGCTTCTAATTTTGATTCTATTGGTTCTGTTTGTGCAAAAACTTTAATTTTAGGTAAGTGAAACATTTTACATCTTGCAATGTTCTCTATTTTTTTTGGCTTTAAATTCTTCCCTTATTTATAGATCTGATAAAACCATTCTTTTCTTCCCTAATTTACTTATGCTATCCCCCTTTACATGTAAATCATGTACCTATTTTGATCTTATCCTGTATATTGTGTGAAATGTTGGCATGTAATTAGTTTCTGCCACAGTGTTTTCTAGTTTTCCCAGCAGTCTTTGTCAAATATTGATTTTTTTGTTGTTGTTCCAAAAGCTTGAATTTGGAGGTTTATCGTGCTTTAGATTTTTTACCATAATGTAATGTGTACCTAATCTATTCCACTGATCCACTACTCTATTTCCTAGCTAGTATCAATCACATTGTTTTGATAATTATGATTTTATGATATAGTTTGAGATCTGGTAAAGGCAGATCAATTCCTTAAGAATGTTTACTGGGAAAAAAAAAAAATTTCCCAGTCTTTAATGAATTCCTTTTTTTATCCTAGCTACATTGAAGGAGAAACTGGTAAAGGAGGAAGGAAATAAGCATTTATTAAGCCCTTACTATGTGCCTTACTGTGCTGTTTCTTTACAAATATCTTATTTGATCCCCATGATAGATAGGTGCTATTATTATCCTCATTTTAAAATAAGGAAATATGGGACAGGGAGAGGTTAAATAACTTGCCTAAGTAACTGAGGCTGGACTTTAATGCAGGTCTTCCTGACTCCAGACCCAGAATTATATCACAAAACACCTGGTTTTGTTCATGAAAAGACATTTAATGAATTGGTTTCATTAAAACTAAGGTGAATCCAAGTTGGAGGAGAGAAGTCACGAAGTCGTCTGAGCTCTCTCCAGTCTCCCTCAAAAGCAACGTTAAATCGAGCCTTTCAACGGATTCTGGAGCAACAGAACTTACCAAAAATGGTGAGGGAAGGGAATGAGACAATTTCCCAACTTACGGTAACCTTAGGACTTCAGGAAAGGGTCTGGATTGGATCGCTGGGGTGTCTGGGCAAGCCAGTGGTAGGCCCTTTTGCACAGCACAGACCGGCAGTGGAGGCCCCTCGGGCCTGATGCAGCAGACCAGCTCGGGGCTTCTAGCTCCATCAAAGAAGGCAAACTGCCCAGCCCGGGAACCCCTGGCACAACAGGCATGGCTAGGTGGATGACAGTGGGCAAGCTGCCAACACATGGCGTAGAAAGCCAGAGACCAGGACCCTGACCCCCTCCCAAAAAGCCTGGGACAGTGCCCAGGAGAGGGGTTCCACTGGAAAGCCAGGAAATCCACTTTAACAATAAATGTATAAATAAAGCTCTGACTATAGAGAGTTACTATGGCAACAAAGAAGATCAAAACAAACTCAGAAGAGAACAGTGTCAAAATGGCTTATTGCAAAACCTCTAAGGGGGATATAAATTGGTCTCAATTCTAAATAACCTTGGGAAGAGCTCAAAAAGGATTTTAAAAACCAAATAAGATATTTTTTAAAAATTAAGGAAAGAAATGAGGATTATGCAAAAGAATGTCAACAACTTGAAAAAAGGACAAAATGTGACTAAAAACAATGCCTTAAAAATACAATTAGCCAAATTGGGGGGGGGGGAACCTTAAAAAGTAGAATTGGCCAAGTGGAAAAGGAGATGCAAAAGCTAATTGAAGAAAATAATTCCCTAAAAATTAGAATTGGCAAATGGACATTAATGATTCTATGAGACATCAAGAATTAATTCAAAAAACTTCAAAAGAATGAAAAAAAAAATTTAGGAGCAGCTAGGTGGCGCAGTGGATAGAGCACCAGCCCTGAAGTCAAGAAGACTCGAGTTCAAATCTGGCCTCAGACACTTAATACTTCCTAGCTGTGTGACCCTGGGCAAGTCACTTAACCTCAGGAAAAAAAAAAAAGTAAAATAAGTCACTAGAAAAATGACTTATCTGGAAAATAGATCCAGAAGAGATCATTTAAGAATTTTAGATTACTTGAAAGCCATAATAAAAAATAAAAGAGCCTGGATAGCATCTTTCAAGAAATTGTCAAGGAAAATTTCCCTGAGAGCCTAGAACCATAAGGTAAAATAATAACTGAAAGAATCTGTTGATCATATCCTGAAAGAACTCTTAAAATGAAGACTCCAAGGAATATTGTAGCCAAATTCCAGAATTATCAAGTCAAGGGGAAACTACTTCAAGCCCCCAGAAAGATACAATTAAAATATTAAGAAACCACTATCAGGATTAAAAAGGGGGGCAGCCAGGTGGTGCAGTGGACAGAGCACCAGCCCTGAATTCAGGAAGACCCGAGTTCAAATCTGGTCTCAGACACTTAAAATTTCCCAGCTGTATGACCCTGGGCAAGTCACTTGCCTCAGAAAAAGGGGGAAAAAAAAGGATTAAAAAGGATTCAGAAACTTCAGGGGGAAAAGATTTCCAAGACCAGATGGATTTAAAAGTAAGTTCTACCAAACATTTAAAGTTTGGCATTAATCTCAATACTATATAAACTATTAGGAAAATAGGCAAAGAAAGAATTCTATCAAATACCTTTTATGACACAAATATGGTGCTGATACCTAAACCAGGAAACAGAAAGAAAATTACAGACCAATTTCCCTAATGGATATTTCTGCAAAAATTTTTAATGAAATATTAAACAAAGCAATTACAGCAGTTTATCACAAGGATAATACACTATGACCAGTGGGATTTATACCAGGAATTCATGACTGCTTCAGTATTAGGAAAATTATCAACATAATTGACCATATCAATAACAAAACTAACAGAAATTATATTATCTCTAGATAATATCTCTAGATGCAAAAAAGCTTTTGACAAAATATAGCACCTATCCCTATTAAAAATCCTAAACAGCATAGGGATAAACGGAGTTTTCCTTAAAATGATAAGCATTACTTATCTAAAACCAGCAGCAAGAATTATATGTAATGGGGAAAGCAAGAAAGATTTTCCATAATATTGAGAGTGAAGAAAGATGCCCAGTATCACCACTATTATTAATATTGTATAGAAATGTTAGCTTTAATAATAAGAGAAGAAAAAGAAGTTAATGCAGTAGATACAACATTGGCCCTAACGTTAGGAAGACCTGATTTCTTTTCTTTTTTTTTTTTTTTAATTAAAAAGCTTTAAAAAAAAAAAAAGCTTTTTATTTTTAAAACATATGTATGGATAATTTTTCAACACTGACCCTTGCATAGCCTTGTGGTTCAGATTTTCTCCTTCCCTTCCCCCCTCCCCTAGATGGCAAGCAATCCAATATATGTTATACATGTTAAAATATATATTAAATACAATATGTGTAAACATTTTTATAAAATTCTCTTGCACAAGAAAAATCAGATCAAAAAGGAAATAAAATGAGTAAGAAAACAAAATGAAAGCGAACCTCAATAAAAAGAGTGAGAATGTTATGTTGTAATCTATATTCAATTCCCACAGTCTCTTTCTGGGTGTAGAAGCCTCTCTTCAACACAAGTCACTGGAACTGGCCTGAATCATCTCATTGTTGAAGAGAGCCCCATCCATCAGAATTGATCGTCATACAATCTTGCTGTTGCCACGTACAATGATCTCTTGGTTCTGCTCACTTCACTCAGCATCAGTTTCTGTAAGTCTCTTCAGGACCCTCTTTATTCATGCTGCTGGTCATTTCTTACAGAACAATAATATTCCAAAATATTCATATACCACAACTTATTCAGCCATTCTCTAATTAATGGGCAACCATTCAGTTTCCAGTTCCCTACTACTACAAAGAGGACTGTCACAAACATTTTTGCATATGTGGGTCCCTTTCCCTCCTTTAAGATCTCTTTTGGATGTATTCACAATTCCACCAACAATGTATTAGTGTTCCAGTTTTCCCACATCCCCTGCATTATCTTTCCCTGTCATTCTAACCAATCTGACAGGTGTGTAGTGGTATTTCAGAGTTGTCTTAATTTGCATTTCTCTGATTATTAATGACTTGGAGCCTCTTTTCATATGACTACAAATAGTTTCAATTTCTTCATCTGAGAATTATCTGTTCATATCCTTTGACCATTTATCAATTGGAGAATGGCTTGATTTCTTATAAATTAGAGTCAATTCTTTATATATTTTGGAAATGAGGCCTTTATCAGAACCTTTGACTGTAAAAATGTTTCTCCAGTTTATTGTTTCCTTTCTAATCTCGTCTGCATTAGTTTTGTTTGTACAAAAACTTTTTAGATTATATAATATAATCAAGAATATCTAATTGGTGTTCAATTATGAGTTCCAGTTCTTCTTTGGACACAAACTCCTTCCTTCTCCAGAGATTGGAGAGGTAAATTATCCTTGTTCTTCTAATTTGCTTATAACATCACTCTTCAGGTCTAAATCATGAACCCATTTTGACCTTATCTTAGTATGTAATGTTAGGTGTGGGTCAAAGCCTTGTTTTGGAAGACCTGATTTCAAATCCAGTCTCAGACACTTAACACACACACACACACACACACACACACACACACACACACACACATCCCCCCAGAAAGAAAAAAAAATAGAAGGACTTAGAATAATTAATAAAGAAACAAAACTATCATTCTTTGCAGATAATAAGATGCTATAATTAGAGAATCAACTAAAAAAACTGTTTGAAATAATTTAACAACCTCAGCAAAGTTACTGGATGTAAAATAAACCCACATAAATCATCATCATTGCTACGTATTACTAAGAAAGCCCAGTAGCAAAAGATAGAAAAAGAAATTCCATTAAAAATAACTAGACAAGATGATAAGATATGTGGGAATCTACCTGTCAAGACAAACCCAGGAACTATATGAACACATTATACATCACTTTTCACCCAAAGTCAGCACTAAAATATTGGAAAATCTCAATCGTTCATGAGTAGGCTGAGCTAATATAATAAAAATGACAATTCTGCCTAAATTAACCTACTTATTCAATGTCTTATCAAACTGCCAGAAAATATTTCAGAGAGCTAGAAAAAAAGATAAAATTTATCTGAAAGAACAAAAGGTCAAGTATAACAAGGGAATTAATGAAAAAAATGTAAAAGAAAGTGGTCTAGCCATGCCAGATCTAAAACTATGTTTCAAAGCAACAATCATCAAAACTAAATTTTTTGGCTTAAAAATAAGTGGTGTTCCATTGGAATAGGTTAGGTTCTGAAGACACAGTAATCTATTTGATAAACCCAAAGACTTCCAGCTTTGACAAAAAACAGCTAGGAAAACTAGAAATGCTATGGCAAAAATTAGGCACAGGCCATCATCTCGTACTGTATCAAATCAGATCAGATCAGATCAAAATGGATACATAAAGGGTGATACCATAACCAATCTTATGGTATTTCTACCTGTGAGATCTGTTGAGAAAGGAAAAATTTGCAACCAAACAAGAGACAGAAGAGTTAGGAAATGCAAAATGAATAATTTTGATTACACTGAATTTAAAAGTTTTGCACATGGGGCAGCCAGGTATCACAGTGTATAGAGCACCCACCCTGAAGTCAGGAGAACCCTAGTTCAAATCTGGTCTCAGACACTTAACACTTTCTAGCTGTGTGACCCTGGGCAAGTCACTTAACCTCAACTGCCTCAACACAAAAAGAAAAAAAAAAAAGTTTTGCACAAACAAAGCAAATGCAATCAAGATGTGAAGGGAAACAATTTTTTACAGTTTCTTGATAAAGGCCTCATTTCTCAACTATCTACAGAACTGAGTCAAATTTATAAGAATACAAGTCATTCCCCAATTAATAAATGACCAAAGGTTATGAATAGCAAGTTTTCTGATGAAGAAATTAAAGCCATCTATAGTCATATGAAAAAATGCTCTAAATCACTATCAATTAGAAAAATGCAAATCAAAACAGCTCTGAAGTACCACCTCATACATCTACTAGATTACTTAATTTGACAATAAAGGAAAAATGATAAACTTTGGAGACGATGGGGGAAAACTGGGATGTGGGAAAACGCATTGTTGGTGGAGTTGTGAATGGATCCAGCCATTCTGCAGAGCAATTTGGAGCTATGCCTAAAGGGTTATAAAGCTGCACTAAAAACCTTTGATCCAGCAATACCAGTACTAGGTCTGTAACCTAAAGAAATCCTAAAAAGGAAAAGAACCCACATGTACAAAAAATTTTATGGCAGTTCTTTTTGTGGTGGCAAAGGATGGGACATTGTGGTGATGACCATCAACTGGGGAAAGGCTGAACGAGTTGTTCATGTGTATGAATGTGATAGAATACCATTGATCTATAAGAAATGATGAGCACGGGGCAGCTAGGGGGCGCAGTGGACAGAGCACCAGCCCTGAAGTCAGGAGGAGCCGAGTTCAAATCTAGCCTCAGACACTTAACACTTCCTGGCTGGGTGACCCTGGGCAAGTCACTTAACCCCAGTCTCAGGGAAAAAAGTAAAAAATGAGCATGCAGATTTCAAAAACCTGGAGAGACTTCCATGAATCGACGTTGAATGAAATGAAAAGAACAAGGAAAACATTGTACACAGTAACTGCAACACTGTTTGATGATCAGCTTTGACAAACGTAGCTCTTCTTAGCAGTACAGTGACCCAAGACAATTCCAGAAGACCCATAAAAGAAAGAGCTGTTCACATCCAGGGAAAGAACTATGGAGTCTGAATGCAGACCAAAGCGTACTATTTTCACTTTTGTTTTTTTCTTCCTTTCTTGTAGTTTTTCCTTTTTATTAGGATTCTTCTTTCGCAACATGACTAATAGGTAAATAGGTTTAACATGATTGTACATGTATAACCTGCATCAGTTTGCTGTCTTAAAAAAAGGAAAGGTGAAGGAAGGAGGGAAAAAAACTAGAACGTGAAATCTTATAGAAATGAACGTTGAAAACTGTTTACATGTAATTGAAAACTAAGTACTATGGATTGGAAAGAAATTTAAGTTTCTATTTTATCTTTTATGAGCACCACTGTTTAGTTAAATAAGTTCCACCTAACCATAGATGTGAAATGCAGCTTCCTCCATTTTCTAGTTGTTTTTTTGAATGAGTTAATCTCTTCTTGGAGCTTATTGTGATACATAGTGTAAATGTGGGTTTACACCTATTTTCTGTTAAATGACTTTCCAGTTTTTCAGTCAATCAAAGCATCTTTTCTCGACATTTATTTCTAGGCTCGTTGAACACTAGGCTATTATGTTTAATATATTTTTTATTTATTTCATCAAATATATCCCAATTACATGTAAAATAAATGTTTTACCATTCACTTAAAAAAAAAAAAAAACTGAGTTCCAAATTCTTTCCTCCACACATTGAGAAGGCGAGCATTATGTTGTTATAACATGTTTCAATATTAATCATATTGTGAAAGAAAACAGATCTCCCCCCCCCGCAAAAAAAGAAAAAGTGTTTTGTTTTTTTTTAAAGTAGTTTTATATTTTCATTTAGACTCCATCAGTTCTGGAGATAGAGAGCATTTTTCATCATGAGTCCTTTGGAAATATGTTGGATAATTGCATTGCTGAGAAGAATGCAGTCTCCCAGTTGATCATAGCATAATTTGCTGTTACTATGTACAATGTTCTCCTGATTCTGCTCACTTTCATTTGCAAAATTTGATGTCTTTCCAGGTTTTTCTGAAACCATCTCCTTCATCGTTTCTTACAGTATTAGGCTACTATGTTTAATACCTTCTGAGTCTTGGTTACCTACTTTGTAATTAACTTAGGTGCTTTTTATTAAATAGACACAACACAACCATAAAGAATGAATAGCTCTCCAATTGTTTTAAGTTTTACTTTACTCTTTTTAAAAAAGTATTTTTAGTCAGTTATATACAGAGTGTGTCCTGATAAATGAACATCCAGATATTTTATGCATTTTGTAATATTTTCAAATGGAATTTCTTTCCTGGTTTTTGTTAACAATATAAATGAAAGTAATTTTTGGTAGGTTTATTTTTATAATTTGTTACCATACTAAAGTTATTAAGTGGGGCAGTTAGATGGCACAGTGGATAGAGCACCAGCCCTGGAGTCAGGAGGGCCTGAGTTCAAATCAGACATCAGACATTTAACACTTACTAGCTGTATTATTTAACCCCAATTGCTTCACAAAAACCCTGAAAGATATGAATTATAATTTTGCCTCCCCTGAGTATGATTATTCCTTATTGTTTTATCACAATGCCTAGTTGGCACATGCTCTGGAGCTACTTTTCCAAACCCTTGTTCATACCAGCAGACTGGGTCCTCAGAGGGTGTCTGGTTATTTCTCTCCACAGGACTTTAAGAGCAATTCTGAGAGGATGAAGGTTTGTTTCTATTGCTCATGAACCCCCATTGTGCACTCCCTCAATGATTGTCACTTGATATTAATGGGCTCATTTGTCCTTCCTCTTGAGCTCTCTGCAGCCACTGAATGTCAAAATTTTCTTTGATAATTTCTAGGTTTTCATGAGCTTCTCTCTTGGTTCTCCCTCTACAAACTTAATCCTCTTTTGCTGTATCTTCACCAGCTAATAGTAGATGACTCCCCAGGTTTTCACCTTCTATTCCCCAGCTATATTGTTTTAAATGGTAATTGGTTTAGTAATTCCCAGATCTATTTGTCCAGTCTTAGCTTTTCTTGTTACCTCCAGTGATGCAACTCTAGCTATCGAACATTTGTTTTACATTTAAAATTTTGAGTCCAAAATTCTCTCCCTCACCAGTTGATAAGGTTGATACTCATTAAACACTTAAATCATGCCAAATGTGTTCTATTGGGAATTTTGAACTGAATGTCCTATAAATATCTTAAACTCAAAATGTCCAACATTGTTCCCTCTAAACCTTTCTCTTTCCAAATGTCTGCATTTCTGTTGAGGACATCACCATCTTCCCAGTTATTCCAGGCTCACAACTTAGATGTCCTGTTGAACTCTGCACTGTCCTCCCCCCATCCAATTGCTTACTAAATCCTTTTATGCTCAACCCTTTCTCTTATGATATTGCCCTCACCAAGGGGCAGGGCCTTGATTGTTGCCCTAATCTTCTGATTGATCTCCCTGCTCCAATAATCATCCATCTTTCCAATCATATCATTTGCCTCCTCAAGAAAGCCAGGTGGCTTGTGACCTTCCAAATAAACAGAAAGTTCCCTTCAATCTTGACCCCCTTCCTTTCTAGTCTTACACCTTACTCTCCCCTCCAAGTTGTTCCTAACAGCCGTTCATCTCCCAACTCCATTGGCCATATCTCATATCTGGAGCACTGTTTTCACCTCTCCCTTTTCATTTCTTTCAGATCTCAGCTATAAAGTCATCTTTGGCAAGGACCCTTCCCAGACCTCCTCAATTTCGGCTCCTTCTCTCTGAGATTATGTCCAATTTATTGTATCTTGTTCAGACATAACTGTTTTCTTGCCTCCCCTATCAGCCTGTAAGTTGAGAAGAAACTTTCCCCTCCCCCCTTTTTTGGTATCCCCAGCGATTAGCACAGTACATAACACATAAGAGGGACTTAATTACCTTTTAGAAGTACTAAGGTGGTTTTGTTAAGAACAGTTGATACAAAAGCATTACCTGAAAACTAGGAGCACAATCTACCCCAAGGACATACAGAAGCTAAGGGAAAGTGAGCTCATGTGACAAAGGGCAATGCTTATTGGAAATTATTTTTTTCCTCTTCATGGGATCTTCATGAGGTTCTCACCGGAGAATCCTCCCTCAGGATGTCTCATTTATATATATATATATATATATATATATATGTGTGTGTGTGTGTGTGTGTGTTGAGTCAGAAATGGCAGCAGCAAATAAAACTTGGAGTCAGGAAGATTTGAGTCCAAAAAAACTCCAAAAACTTACTAGTTGTGTGAACCAGGCAAGTCACTTAACTGTATGCCTCAGTTTCTTCACCCGTAAAGTCTTTGCTGAGGTAAAACCCTAATAGGTCACAGAGTTGGACATGACTGAACAGTTACACATTATATACATATATGACACGTCATATATGTATATAATGTAAAATGCTCAATTTATTCCCTTTTTAGTGTTTTTAACATCAATGTGTTTTGTCAAAGGTTTTCTCTTATGATCTTATGGTTTTTACCACTATTTTACTAATATGCTCTATTATGTGTATACTGTGGAAAATTTTGAGAATTTTCTCCATTCCTGGCATAAATTTAACCTAATCACAGTAAATTTTTTTTAAGGTATTCGTTTAAAGGACATGTAGAGTGTCACAGTGGAGAGTATAGTGCCTAGAATTAAAAGGACCTGAGTTCAACTCTAGACTCAAACACATTAGTTATGTGACCCTAGAAGTCATTCTCTGCATGCCTCAAGTTCCTCATCTAGAAAGTGTGGACAATAATGGCACTTACCTATCATGGTTATGATCAAATGAGATAATTGCCAAGCACTTAAGTACCTGACACTACAGTAACTGCTATGTCCATGTTAGCTATTCTTAATGTTTTATTATTTAACTAAGTCTTTTCCTATTGATGATGTTAAAGAATTTCTTCCCCTTCCAAGTTTCTTGATGGGTTAGCTATCTGGGCAAATTTATCTCATGGAAAGAGTTTGATAAAGGTCTTTCTCCTGGTGTTTTCTGCAATTTGTATAAATGTAGAAGTGAACTTTTCTTTAATTCTTATTTGAATTCACTTGTAACTCCACATAGGTACAAGGTTTCATTTTGATTTTCCCTTTTGGAATTGCTCTAATTAGTTTTATTTTCTGAAATTGAGTAGTTCTGATTCTCTATTCTGTTCATTTAAAAATTTTATACTTGGTCATTTTAAACTTCATGTCTTGTTGGCATGTTGGGATATATTTTTTTTGGGGGGAAATTCCTTTATTTCCTTTTATTGTGATTTTTTGCTATTTTTTTTCTTTTGTTGCTCTCACATGAAATTAGTTTATTTTCATTGGTCTTCTCAAAAAAAAAATCTTATCACATAATTTTTTCAATTTGTTTTCTTGATTTTTTTGTCCATTTCAGGATTGTTTTTCTATTCTTTATAGTTGTATGGCAATCCATTGATCTCTTTCCTCTACTTCATTTAATGCATTTAGAAATAGAAAATTTTCCCTAAGGGCTGCATCTCATAGGTTTTAATGTCTTATTTCAATATCACTTTCTTGAATAGATTTCACTGATTTGTTCTCTTCACTTCTTAATTATCACATTATTTGGCTTCTATTTCAGTCTGAATCTTTTAAAAATTATCTTAGGATATAACTTTATTTTTTATCATTGTATGATAATTATCATTATCATTAAATAGGAATATGTGGATATATCTGCCTGTTTCTGAGGTCTTTGTCCTTGCACAGGTCCAGCTTTTCCAACAGTGACAGGGAAAGAATGAAGACTAGGTATGTAACTTTTATTTCTCATTCAGTAATCAATAAGATCTATTCTCTTGATTTGATTCAGATCCTTAACTTTTTGGAATTTGATTTGATCTTCTTGCTTTAGAGCTTGGAAGAAATCTCAGAAATCAGCTAGTCCAGCTCTCATTTTCCAAGGAAAGTGGATTTCAAGAAAAGTAAATGACATGCCTCAAAGTGAGGCAGAAATCAAGTTTCAGAGGCCAGATTTGAAGCCAGATTCTCAGATTCCAAAATCAGTACTTTCTCCAGTGTTCGGTTCTGCTTATTGTGCTTTAAGTACAATGATCTTCAGTATATTTAATACTGATAGTTTCATTTTTTATGGTGTTTTTACACATGATGTACTCTCATTGCTTATTTTTTTTTAAACAATGTATATTTGTATTTTAAGTAGTTTTCAACATTCAAATTTTAAGATTCCAAGTTCCAAATTTTTCTCTCTCCTTCCCACTGCCCTTTCTCAAGGGAGGAATCTCATACAGATTATACGTGCTCAATAATGTTAACAGTATTTCCACATTAGTCATGTTGTGAAAGAATCAGAAAAGGAGAAAACAAGAAAAAACAAAAGTGAAATGTTTGCTTCAATCTGCATTTAGAATCCATATTTCTTTTTCTGAATAAGATTTTTCATCGAGTCTTTTGATATTTCTTAGATCATTGCATTGCTAAGAAGAGCTAAGTCAATTATAGTTGATCACTGCAAAATGTTGCTGTTACTGTGTAGTCTTCTGGCTCTTGTTACTTAGCATCAGTTCACATAAACCATGTATATTTTAATGTTGTGATTGTGACTGCCACCCCATTTAAGAAAAAATCTAGCTAAGTTATAATAAACTCTTCCCCTATGTTAACCCTGTAGGATATAATACTAATAACATTTATATATGCCTACAATGTGCCAGGGACTATACTAAGTACTTTACAATTTACAATTATCTCATTTGATCCTTACAACAGCCCAGAAAATAGGTACTATTATTGTCCTCACTGCTGATCTGCTCAGGGTGACAGTAAATGTCAAATTCATTCAAGTTTTTCTGACTCTATGTCCAGTGCTCTACCCATTGTTCCACCCAAATGTATTTTTCTTCTGAACAACAAATTATTAAGTTCTGTTTTCTGATCCATTTTAAAACTCACTCCATTTTATGGGCAAGTTCATCCCATTTACATCCATGGTTTTGTTGTTTTTGCTCTCTTGCTCCTTTATTCTTACCTCCTATCCCCAAAAGTTACCTACCCCTTCCTCTGTGCTCTCTGAACTGACTCCATAGCTAACATTTATTTTCTTCTTAAAGTTAGTAAATAAACATTAATAACCTATTCCGTGCCAAGCACTTTGCAAAGTACTTTGAAATGAAAAAACACAAATAATCCCTTTTCTCAAGAAGCTTATATAATGGAGAAAATATGTAAATAAATCCACAAAAATTACATAGAGTGTGAAGTAAATGGCCTGTAAGAGGCCCAGTGATGGGGAAAGAAGTGAGAGCGAGCTAGCAGAGCACAGCAGATATAGGGGGCATCCAGATCCATAGAAAGCTGGGAAGGGGTGGCTATTTTCAAGACTTTGCTAGTAAGCCAGTTGTACTAAACACTGAAGGAGTTGAGTATAAGAAAATTGGGGAGGTAAAAAGGGCAGGCTATGAAGTGGTTAAAATTCCAGAGGAATTCATATTGGATTCTGGAGGTAACAGGGAATCATTGTAATTAAATAAGCCAAAGATTTTTACAGTTATGTGGATGGTGTCTTCAAATTCCCCATAAATATTAATCTTTGGGACTGGAAACTAGAAATTTAAATTCCCAGGCATTGTTAAGGATTCCCCAAATTTTAAGTTATCCTATATTTATTTTGTACAATGTTTAATTTATGTTTTAAATAATGTGTGAGCATAATAAGTGAATCATCTTTCTATGATAGGGATGCAAGAGGCTTTCTGTAAAAATGAATAAGCAAAAAAGATAGTAAACATACAGTTTACTACTGTTGTGAACTAACATATTGTAACAAAAAGGATCTGGAAATAAACTGACTTCTTGTATTTTTCATAAAATACTTCCAACATTCCAAATTCTTATTATGGATCTTGAAAATTGTGTTTAATTGTCAATGATTATAATAATCTACTGTTTGATAAACACAAAGATTCCAGCTTCTGGGATAAAAACTGTTTGACAAAAACTGCTGGAAACATTGGAAAATAGTATGGCAGAAATAAGGCATACAATATCTCATACAATATACTAAGATGAGGTTAAAACGAGTACATGATTTAGACACAAAGGATGATACGATGAGCAAATTAGGAAACAAATAGTTTACCTGTCAAATTTATAGAGAAGGGAAGAATTTATGACCCAACAGGCGATAAGAGAACATTATGAAATGCAAAATGGATAATTTCAATTACATTAAATTTTAAAAAGCTACTGCAACCAAAATTAGAAGGAAAGCAGAAAGCTGGGAAATAATTTTTATACCAAGGGTTTCTGAAAAAGGCCTCATTTTTAAATATATAGAAAATTGAGTCAAATTTATCATACGGAATATTTATCATATTCCCCAATTAATAAAAGTAGACACAAACAGGCAATATTCAGATGAAATTAAACCTATCTATAGTCATATGTAAAAAGCTTTAAATCACTATTGATTAGAGAAATGAAAACTAAAACAACTGAATGATACTACCTCACACCTATCAGATTAGCAAATATGACAATAAAGGAAAATTATGTTGGAGAAGTGGGAAAATTTGAACACTAATGCATTGTTGGAGTTGTGAACCATTTTGGAGCGTAATTTGGAACTAGGCCCAAAGGCTATAAAACAGTGCATACTTATTGATCCAGAAATAACACTACCAGGTCTATATGCTAAAGACATCATAAAAAGGGAGAAAGGTCCCACATTTACAAAAAAGTTTATATCCTCTTTTGTGGAAACTGAAAATTGAGAGGATGCCCATCAGTTGGGCAATGGCTGAACATATTATGGTATACGAATGTAGTGGATTATCATTGTTCTATAAGAAATGATGAGCAGATTTCAGAACAACCTGGACTTATATGAACTGATACTAAGTTAAGCTATGACATAACAATACAATGATCTAAGACAATTCTAAAAGCTTCATGATAGAAAATGCTATCCACATTCGAGAAAGAAATACATAGCATCTGAATGCAGACTGAAGCGTACTATTTTCACTTTTGATTTTTTTCTTGTGGTTTTTCCCTTTTGCACTGATTCTTTCACTTCACGACTAATGTGTAAATGTTTAATGTAACTGCACATAAATAACCTCTATCAGATTGACTGCTGTTTCGGGAAGGGGAAAAATTTGGAAATCAAAATCTTATAAAAGTTAATGTTGAAAACTATCTTTCATATTGTAAAAATTGGAAATTTTGCCAATTTCCAATTGGCAATTGGAAAAATTTTTTTAAAAAACTTAAGGAGAGAAGTAAAAAAATTGTGTTTAATAAATAAACATTAAATTTAGTAGTACTTACAAAGAACTCTAGTCTATAGCAGATATTCAAATATGGAAATATTTGGAAAATATTGAAAAATGCCTGCAAATATTATTATTATTCAAATGCTACCATTCAGCTCTCCTACAAGGTAAACCACTACACAAGAGCATGGACCAAGATCATCAATTAGGGACTTCTTCTGCTTCTTGGAACACTGTTCAAAGTATACTATGTATAGAAACTTAATAACACTGATTTCCAAGAATGACTCACTATTACCAGCAGACACAGCCATGAGCACAGACTTAAAAGTCAACAGTTCCGACTGAGCTCTCTCCTCGAAACTCCTACCCTGGACCTATCCATCTTAACTTTCACCTCTTATGTCAGTGCACCCTGCTCTTGCTTTCAACACTGTCCGCAGACGCCTTTAACTCATTATTGATCATTAACTTTTACTTCTCACAAAACAATACTTTCCCCCAATTTCTCAACTGTTTTTTCTTGGAATCCATAAAAACGGAAAATTTCCCAAGAAATGGTACTAAGAACCCCATGTGGAAAGTGTGGAGGTTCAAGCGGGGAGAGCGTGAGGTAAAGAGACCAATCAGAATGTTATCCTAATAGTACCTGCTAGATTTGGTCCCTAACTAGAGTGGGAGCTATGTGCCTGGAGAAGGGCGCCTGAGAGAGAGAATCATGAGGATGTGGATTGGATGTGCAGGGAGGAGGCCTAGACGACTGCTCAAACCCGGAGACACCAGTAAGAGCAAATTTTAAGGGGGGAGGGTCACTAGCAGGGGTGGATGTGGGCCATGAGTTCCACTTTGGAAATGCTGAATTTGAGGAAGCTGTAGAATATCCAATTCAAGGAGAGAGCCTAAGGCTAGATATAGAAACCTAGAACTCCAGCTGCATAAAAACAACCCTTGGAAAGTGCCGAGTTCCTTGAGATCTAGAAGAGAGAACAGAAACCCAAGACAATGTTGGGGAACACCCACCTAGTGGGGGGATGTGACAGATGAATTCTCAGCAAAGGAGACTAAATCCCAGCTAGGCCTTTGCTAAATCAGGGGTGTCAGGTCAGCAGGACTGAGCATGCCTCTGAAGGCAACAGGGGAGCCCTCCAGAGCCACAGGACCTTTCACAAGAGCCAGCATCAAATAAAGTGGGACACCCGAGGTTCAGGTTTGTGACTCACACTTGATCCTCAAAGCCGGCCTTGGACCAGGGGCTGGCTCCATGGAAGTGGCCTGCTCAGGGTCCACAACTATGAAGTGTCCAAGGCCGGCTTTGAGTTCGGGTCTCCCCAACTATTAGTCCAATGCTCTATCCCACCTTGAGAGACACCCCCCCCCTTCACTTCTGTGCATTTGCTTCTTCCTGAGTAAAAAGTGCCAAACAGACTAGACTAGAGGTTTTCCCTTCTGTCTTGATTCATCTGAAGGGCCGATGTGCCCCCGCTTAGTCTTCAAGGACACAAACTACTTCCTTTTCAAACAAGTTCTCCAAAGCCCTATCCCTACACATAACATAGGACAACACAGAGCCATCAAGATAAGGCTCCTCCATCCCTCTGGCCCAGTTCAGCTCACATACCCCCAGGCCAGGAGCTGGATGGCCTTGACAAAGTAGCTACCCACTTGGGTCCCTGACGAGAGCAATCAATCCCAGGAGTTCCATCGACAGAACACTGGCTTTTATTGGAAGTTTCAGTTTTGGGGTCCCCATCACTTCCACTGGGATAGAGCCACTTGAAACCCCCCCCCCAGGTCTCTCAGGACCCAGTGTAGCTCCTGCATTCTAAGAACAAATGCAGCCTGCAATGGGCCAGCTCACGTGGGGCCTCGGAGAAACCATCTCAGAGGACAGACAGGGTTCTACCCCCTTCAATTTTACAGTTTAAGGAACGGAGGCTCAGAGATGTCTGGCCCAGGGCCCAGCAGGGTCTTCTCCCCTGCATCAATGCCACTTGTCATTTTAACCCCCAGTCCTGCCAGGGGGTTGTGTCCCACCAGGGCTTTTACTTCTCCCCTGCCCAATTCTAGGCAATCTGCCCCCCCTGGTCTCATCTTGATTTCATCCCAGAGGCAGCTGGCATCTCTCAGGCCTAGGGGCCCCAAGATAACGGGTGTTACCACAGAAGCTTGGAGGTGCTTGGGAAATGCCCAAGTGCCCAGGGCCCCCTGGCTGGACCACCCTACTGACACAAGGCGCACAAGGAGCTCCCCTGACAGAGAAGAGCGGCCTCATAAGCTGGGAGTTTTGGGCAGGCAATGTCCCAAGACGAGCCCAGGGGCCCCATGGTGGGTGCCCACAGAATCAGAGAAAGGCGACACCTGTCCCTGCTTCTGTCAGCCCAGGCCCTCAAAGGACAAGATAACAGGCATTCAAAGGGTGAGGTTAGGGGAATTCTCTTTTCCTCGCCCACTTTCAATCCCATTAACTTCCTTTCAAAGCCAATGTCCAGTCTTTCCTGACTGACTTTATGCTCTGGGAGGACAGGGATTTGTTTTATCCTGAGCTGGCGCATATAGAAGCAAACAAGCAGAGAGGATGGTCCCACTTTATTGACACGGTACCACAAGAACCCCCCCACCCCAGGACACGCACCCAGGCCAAAGCGAGGAGGGTGAGGGCTTCCTCTAGATGCTTGCTCCAAGCGGCGAATCCATAGATGGGTCCTGGCACGGATACCCACAGTCAAGTGCTTGTCAGGTGGGTGACAATGACTGAGGAAGCGACCTCACCAAAAGCCGCCAGCCCAGCAGCCCCCCCTCCTCGCTAAGGGGGAGACTGTGACCCTTGAGTCCACCCTGAGGGGAGTCCGAGGCTGTGCCGGCAGCAATGCCAAATATGGACAGAGCTTTGGGTCACTGAGTCTTTGCCCGCTCTTGCTCAAGGGCAAAAGTCACCTTTACATGATTCAGAGCCAGGGGCCAAGAGAAGATTAAAGTGGCGGGCCAGCTGGAAAACAATATGGCGCTTGTGATTTTTGCCTGTTTCCAAGGCATGAGATCTCTGGAGTAGGGTCGGAGTCTGCTCTGGGATCTGGCAACAAAGATGTGGGTAGGGGACACAGGAGGGGGAGGGAACGGGGGCACAAATCTAATGGGCACTTGGCCAGTCCTGGGGTGGTGGGGTGGACATGCCACCCAGAGGCAAAGGAGGTCAGCCCTTGCCAGAGCTCTGGCCGTCTGACCCACCAAGGAGTCTCTCCCAGAGCCTGCTGCCTCCCCCACATTAAAGCTCTACTAAGAGGAGGGATGAGAAATCTCGCCTTCCTTTCTCCTTTTCTACACAGAAAAACAGACAGCAATTCTTCAGACTTCACACTGACCATACCACTGAACGAGCACAAGTTTTCTTCTAAGATCTGGAAGGACTTATCCGTCCCACAGCCAAGAAAGCCCCGCTGGTGGACGGAGGCAGACCCCCAGAGCCCCTCCGAACCAGGACACTGCACATCTACAGGTAAAAGATCCTCACACCATGACATCTGGGGCAGCCCCACCTTTCCCGCATGGAGAGGGCGGGCTCCTTCACCTATC
This sequence comes from Sminthopsis crassicaudata, assembly GCF_048593235.1. NCBI lineage: Eukaryota > Metazoa > Chordata > Mammalia > Dasyuromorphia > Dasyuridae > Sminthopsis > Sminthopsis crassicaudata. The sequence continues at coordinate 10,621,953 of NC_133617.1, forward strand.
CCTTGCTCTTGGAAAGACAAGCACCATGACCAGGGACCATTGGGGGGGATGGCAGAATTCATGGACCACCTCCACTGCTGGACAAGAAGCCAATGGGCCCCTGAAGGCAGGTGTAGGAGGCTGGCCCCAAGAGCCAACAGACAGCCTGTAAAGGCACAGCCTACCTCGTGTTCTTGGCTGGATGTCCAAGCGCCCCGGACCACCTCTGGCTAGCTCTTAACCAGTCCCACACCCCCAAATGCCTTAATTCATCATCATTAACACACCACACACATCAAGGCCAAAGCTGCTAATCAAGACTGCTACAAAAATTCATCAAAGCATTACAGCACAGCTCCAGAGCCAGCCACACACTGAGAAAAATCAATTCCTTAAAAACTTTTTGCGGGGTGCCAACCAAGGAAAAGAGGGAGAGAAGGGAGTCTTGGTATTTTTTAAAAAGTCTCCTCTTAAGGATATTAAGACTTGGGTAAAAAAACAAATAAAAATGCACTCAAGGCAGTAAACCCATTAAAATCAGCCAATCACGGCTTCAGTTTGTAACTGTTACTCACTGGCAGAAAATTTCAGTTAAAAGACTAATTGTCTTCAGTTAAAAATTTATCCTCCAAGATCCAAAAAGTGGCTTTGGTGCCCAAAGGGCCAAGGAGTTTCACCGCTACAATTAATTACTCATCACAGCTGTTCCCCAAATTTTTTTTTTTTTTAAAGAGTCAGAGTGGGGGATGGGGGAGAATCAAACCTGTCACTCACTCCTACTATGAGTCATTTTGGTTTGGAATTTAAAAACGAGACCTGGTCCTGCTCCCCAAGGCAGGCCTCCAGCAGGGATGGGCTCAAGCTGAGACTCGAACACGGCTCCTAACCACTTAGTCCTTTTCTTGGGCACCAAAGGGTCTCTCCCAGTGCAAACAGTTACAAGCTGAAATACAACTAAACCTTCCATAAAAATAGTTTGAGGCACATACACAGAAGCCCGTATCTCTTCATATATCTCTAATATATCTGCTCCAAACTGTACATACTCTGAATCTGATCCGGAAACACCCATCCAATGCAGACACTATGGATGATGGTCTGTAGTGAAGGGTGGTTTGTTAGCATCTCTGCTTGGTGGCCCCCCAAAGAGCCCTTTTTTTTTTCCTTTGTGATCAATCATTTAAACATGACTCCTAAGAGGTAACAAGTTGGGGGTGAATGACAGGGGCCCGACGGGGCAGAAACTGAAGGACGCGTCTCTGAAGAGCAGCCTGCTGAGCGCAGCTCCCAGGGGCCACAGGCCGCTTGTCTCACTGCTTCCGGCTTGGGCTGCTGGTTACACATCGACTGTGCACAGAGGCTCACTGCCGGGCTGAGCTGACTCAACTATGGTCATCTTGGGCTTCTTCCGGGTTTCTTCCTACAACACAAGGACAAGTACAGAAGAGCTTGAGTCAAAAGGTGGGTAACTCACCCAATAGTGCCCAGGGGCCTAAAACTGCCTGCAGGCACAGACTCCCAAGGGCCAGGCCGGTCCCCTTCCAGGCTTCGTCTGACAGACTCCACATCTTTAGAGCTGAGGAGGAGCTGATCTGTCTCTGAAGGGGCCAGAATGCCCAGGGAAGAAAACCACCCAAAAAAGGGAACTGTGGCAGCACCATCATGACCTGGGAATGCTGGGCCTGCTCCTGACAAGCCCCTACGACTTCCCTCCCAGAGCAACCTAAACCTCTCTCAAAGAAAGAGAGCGGGCTGGGGAAGGTGAGGTATCTATGGAGACATGGCAGAGATCTAGGTACCCCTGGCACACTAAGGGCTCAGAGCTGTTAGGTTCTTACTAAGTGCTAATGAGATAATGAAATATTAGGTTCTTACTAAGTGCTAAGCCGGTACTTAACAATTCTCTAGTTCCGGCCTTTAAGGGGAATTTTACCCCTTTGAACTTCTGGAGAAGAGCTTGCATGTTTAAGAGGAGCAAGTAAGTTCATTGGTTGAAGTATTTTTTCCCAGAAGCCCCTGAGTTATTCCATGCTCATTCTCTGGAAGGATAAAAGAAGCAACATTGAGCAAGGGAGAGAGGAGTCTCTACTCTAGGTCAGAGTTGGTGGCCGAGAGATTGAGTTGAGACAGCAGATCTCCTCCCAGAGAGCGATCTATCGACAGTCTCTGGAGACAACAGAACTTTACATATTGACGTCCACAAGCACTTATTCTGAGCCCTTCAGAGGAGTTAGCACGGACCTTGTCATTTTGGTGCCCGAACAGGGAGCCCCAGACCGACAAGATCCTGATTCTAGTGGAAAAGTCTCTCTAGAAGCGTGAGTAACAAGGAAACTTTGTTAAACAGCTAAAGTAAAATTTCAGTGAAATGGGGCAAATACCTTCTGTTCAAGGAAAATGTTTAGAGAGCAACATCAAGGTTATGAAAATCCAAGGATTGATTATAATTTTGGAGGAGATTACTGAACTTTTAAAAACTATGCAGGTCATATGTCCTTATTTTTTTCTGGAAGAAGAATTGGATCTAGATGAATGGCAATTAGTAGGAAAGCAATTAGGTGAACACTACAATTCCAAACCAAACTCAATTTCCAAAGATACACTTCATACCTATAACTTAATCCAAATGGCTTAAAAATTGTTATTCTAAAGGAAGAGAAGAAGGAGCAAAATGGGGAGGTGTCAACTAAACTAGGTGAAGAGGATGAATCAGATAACAATGGAGTTAAGTACAATTCTGAGCAACAGGAGCATTTCCCATCTCCTCCCTTCAGGGATGGAGCAAGAAGGAGGAGGGGAAGAGGCAGAAACACAAACAGAATCGCCTGTGAAGCAGCCTAAGCCTATGACAAGTTTAGGAAAAGCATTGGTTAAAGCTAAGAGAGAAGGACAGGATATAAGTGATTTTATACATGCATATCCTGTGATTGAAGATATTGACTCTGTAGATCAAAAAAGGAGAAGATATGCACCTTTAGATTTGAATAAAATTAAAGATTTGAAAAAAGGTTGTACCCTTTATGGGGCTACATCAACTTATATTAAAATGTTACTAGATGGTTTGTCTATGAAGTCCTAATCCCGAATGATTGGAAATCCATAGCAAGGACATGCCTAGAACCTGGAGAAAATTTGTTATGGCTTGCGGAGTTTCATGAATTATGTAAAATCCAAGTCAGATGCAATTTGGAAATAGGAGTTAACACACAATTCACTTTTGAGCACTTAGCTGGTGAAGGTCACTATGGAGAAAATTCAGAACAGGTTAAACATCCCATGACAGTGTATGAGCAAATTGCTAAGGCTGCAATAAAAGCTTGGGGTGTCCTCCCTGGACAGAAAGATCGCGGAGAAGCTTTCACTAAAATAGAGCAAGGTCCCAATGAACCTTTTGTGGATTTTGTGGGACGTTTGCAAACTGCTGTCAAAAGAACTATTGGAGAAAATGCAGCTACAGAAATCATGACCAGACATCTGGCTAAGGAAAATGCCAATGAGATTTGCAAAAGAATTATATGGGGATTAGACAAAGATGCTCCTTTAGAGGAGATCATAAGACGCTGTGCTAAAGTGGGAACAAATGCTTTTCACACCCAGATTATTATGAACATGGAAAGACAGGGTCCCTCCTGACAAGGGACTTCTAGAGAAACTCGGCGATGTTTCCAATGTGGAAAAATTGGATATCTAAGAACTCAGTGTAAATATGGAGATAGAGTGAGGAGACAGGGTGAGAGAAGACCTAAAACTCCATGTCCAAAATGTCACAAAGGCTTTCACTGGGCCTCAGAATGTAGACTGACCCAGGGAAATGAGAGGCGGGGCCCAGCTTCAGCCCCCCAAGTGGGGCATGATGGCAGCCGAGGTTACATCCAGAGAATTTTAAGACATGATCAATCAGCCAAAAGGCAATCAGATGGAAGAAAGGGATTGAAATTAGGAAAAATAGAGTTGTGTGCAGTAGAGACTACTGAGAAACTCCCTGGAGAAGTGAATCTGTTCCTGTTCAGCCTATGGATCCTTTGCCTCCAGGCACAATAGACTTGACCATTTCACCTTCTGAGAGTTCTTACAAAACAGTGTCCATCCATACACTGATGTGGGAAACTGGAGAACGTGTAGCTAATATTCCAGTCACTAACACAGATAGACAACGTGTGATTTATCAACCAGGAGAAATAGTAGCATCAGGCTTATTGTTATGTACCCCTAATAAGCAACCTGGTGATAGTCGTCTAGAATCTGACTCCAGTGAACAAAATCCAGGAATATATTGGACAGCAGCTGTGACAGCTGACCGACCTATGCTTACTATTTATATAAACGGAATACCATTTGAAGGATTGCACCAGACATGGGTGCAGATCGTACAGTTATTTGAGGTGCACATTGGCCCAGTCACTGGCCAAAGATTAAGGCAAACACCTATATGTCTGGTGTAGGAGGATCAATAGCAGCAGAAGTTAGTACTAGGCCTTTGAGATGGATATTTGAAGGTGAAACAGAAGTTTTTACTCCTTTTGTGGTTGAAAAAATCCCCATCAATCTGTGGGGAAGAGACATTTTACAGCAGATAGGATTACAAATAAGCATTTCGGCTTTTTAGGCAGGGCTGCTGTTGAAGGCCTACCTGCACTTTCACCAGTTCCTATTCAGTGGAAGACTGATTCACCTGTGTGGGTAGAACAGTGGCCCTTAAGAAGTGATAAAATCCAGGCCTTATTAGACATAGTGCAAGAACAACTTGACCAAGGACACTTGCGGCCTTCTCTAAGTCCTTGGAATTCCCCAGTATTTGTGGTGAAAAAGAAATCTGGAAAATGGAGGATGTTTACTGATCTAAGAAGAGTAAATGAACAGATGGAAACTATGGGAACTCTTCAGGCTGGACTTCCATCTCCTACTCAGTTGCCAAGAGAATGGCCTCTATGGGTTATAGACATTAAGGATTGTTTCTATTCTATCCCTCTAGATAAGGAGGATATGAAAAGATTTGCCTTTTCAGTGCCCAGTGTTAACTTAGCTGAGCCTTATAAAAGATATGAGTGGACAGTTTTGCCACAGGGAATGAAAAACAGCCCTACTATGTACCAAATGTATGTTGCTGCTGCTCTTGCTCCAGTAAGAAAAGCCTTTCCAAAAGTAATATTTACATTATATGGGTGACATTTTGGGATGTTGCATCTGAGGAACAAATATTAGAAGCATGTCTACAAAAGACCATGGAAACACTAAAGTACTACAAACTGCATATAGCTACAGAAAAAATTCAAAGGCATGCTTCTTTTCAATATTTAGGATATGAAGTATATCCTAAGGCACTCACACTTTAAGAACAGAGAAGTTGAACACCTTAAATGATTTCCAAAATTAATAGGAGATATCCAATGGATGCGTCCAGTGTTAGGCCTAACTACCAATCAACTGCAATCTCTATATGACATTTTAAGGGGAGACAGTGTTTTAAATTCACCACGCCAGCTTACAAAAGAAGCACAAGAGGCTTTGAGAGAAGTTGAACTGGCTTTATCCAATGTGGTTGAAAGAGTCATTCAAAAACCCTTGGAAATATAAATTTTTGTTACAAAAGACAGTGTGATTGAGTGGGTGAACCTCCCAGCACAACCAGAACAAAGCCTTACTCCTTACCCAGTGCTTGTGGCTAGAATTTTATTAAAGGCCATTAAGAGAGTAACATAATTATCTGGGATAAGTCCTGAAAAAATATACACATTCTATACTAACGCACACATTAAAATGTATGCTGCGAGACCATCCCAGAATGGCAAATTTTATTGGCCACCACTCCAAATTTTGCACATGGGTCTCCATTAAAAATAACCCGGCTACTACATAATTGGCAATGGATTTTTGAAGAAAAGGTTTCTAAGGTTCCTCTTAAAGGACCAACAATCTTTACAGACTCCTCCAAAGAAAATATTTGTGCTGTATACTCTCATGATTTAACCATAAAGAGAGTAGTCAGGACTCCTTTTCAGTCCACTCAACAGAATGAATTATTTGCTATTACCCAGGAGACATAAATATAATTACTGATTCAGCCTATTCAGTAGGTGTAGTACAAAGAATTGCCACAGCCCAAATAAAATTTGTAGCCTCTAATATTTATCAGCCCTTTAAGGAACTTCAAGAGCAAGTGAGAAAGCATCCAGGCAAGATTTATATCTTGCATGTCCACTCACATAGTGGACTTCCAGGTCCCATTTTTGATGGAAATTCAAAGGCAGATAGCCTTCTAACCATGTTAGCCAGTAGTCCTTTATTTCAGGAAACACAAGAATCTCATTCTAAATATCATCAGGCTGCTTGAGCTTTACGTTTACAATTTGGAATGCATAGTAAAAAGCTATACAGCTTGCCTTCCTTTCCACCCTCCTACACTCCCTCCAGGGAAGAATCCTCGTGGTTTGAGACCCAACGAAATCTGGCAAATGGATGTGACACATTATAAATCTTTTGGTCGTCTGTCTTTTATCCATGTCGTGGTAGATACCTTTTCAGGATTCACTTTTGCAGTGCCAACAGCAAAAGAGACAGCCCGAGTGGTCACTGAATTCCTTATCCAAGCATTTGCAATTATGGGTGTGCCACAAGAAATAAAAACAGATAATGGACCTGCATATTCTTCTAAACATTTTGCACACTTTTGTGTGCAGTATAAGATTTTACACACCACTGGAATACCTTTTAATCCGCAAGGTCAAGCAATAGTAGAGAGAAGAAACAGAGACATTGAGACACTCCTCCAAAAACAAAAGAAAGGGGGAGCCACAGGTAGCCCCAGAGAACTTCTAAATTTAGTTCTCTATATCATTAATTTTCTAATTTTTGACAAAGATGCACTGGCTCCGGCAGACAGGTTCTATAACCCACCAGAAGGGCAGTGTCCAGTGCAAGCAGCTCCACTATCCTTAGATAATTGCCAGGTGATATGGAGAGACCCAGAAAGTGGTGAATGGAAGGGACCAGATAGGTTAACTGCCTGGGGGAGAGGGTTTGCTTGTATTTCTTCAGATGGAGAAGGAATCAGATGGGTGCCAACGAGTCATGTTCGCCTTGTCCATCGGAGAGAGACAGAAAAAGAGAAAGACCTCAAAACAAAGGAGAAAATCTAAGAAACATCTGACACTGAAAGAGCATGGCTAATAAGACTGTTAAAGAACTTTAAAACCAGCAGGAATCATTGGATTTCCTAACATAACATGAGACTAATGGACAATGGACTTACGGACATTTATAAATTCTCAATTTATGATTATTTGATCATGTTATTTGTTATATACTTCTACCATGTGTTGTTACTATGTTACTATGTGTTTATGTAATCTATGTAATTATGTGTAAGGCCTCCCATATTGATGGATTTATGTTTCAAGGTCATGACCACTCTATGTTCTAAGTCAAAAGAAAGGGGGTGATGTTAGGTTCTTACTAAGTGCTAAGTCGGTACTTAACAATTCTCTAGTTCTGGCTTTTAAGGGAAGTTTTACCCTTTGAACTTCTGAGGAGGAGCTTGCATGTTTAAGAGGAGCAAGTTCATTGGTTGAAGTATTTTTTCCCAGAAGCCCCTGAGTTATTCCACACCCATTCTCTGGGAGGATAAAAGAAGCAACATTGAGCAAGGAAGAGAGAAGTCTACTTTAGGTCAGAGTTGGTGGCAGTTGAGACAGCAGATCTCCTCCCAGAGAGGGATCGGCAGTTTCTGGAGACAACAGAACATTACAGATACCTAATTATTTAACGTTGCTCTCATACAAAGCAAGAAGGAAAGGCCAAGGGCCATGTTTTGGCCAACAGATGCAATGGAGAGATTTGAGGAAAGGAGGGGATATCAAGAGAGCTCTACTCATAGCACGTGTGGGTAAGGAAAACAGTATCCCTGGAGCCTTAAGCTGGCCTAGGTGATCTCATGACTAAAACTGTAGATGTTGGTGCCTGAATTGGAATAAACAGATCAGGGCAGTCGGGGACGAGTGGGCTGAGGTTAGCCACTATGATGAAGCTGTTTTTGTTGACCCAAGTCCCTTCTCTATGATGCTGCCATATGGGAGTAAGGGGACCAGACGCCTACCAAGGAGAGCTCTAGCACTTGGCAACCCCCCCCCCCAACCGTGCCCCATAGCTCACCCTCTCCTGTGCCAGCTTTTTCATTTCTTCCTGCAGTTTGTTCAGAATGTGTAGATTTGGCTTGTTCTTTTTGGCGTACTGCTGAAGTTCAATCACACTTTTATCTGACATTTCCTGTTGAACAAGACAATGATAACAGGGACAATCAAACAGCAAGATAGCTTTCCCTTCCTGCTTGAAAAATGGCTTAAGGACAGATTTCAGAAAAGCCTATTTACCCAATCTAAGGGAAGGGAGGCTGTGGATGTCCTTAGTGGGCAGTGACTATTGGACGGGTTATCCCCAGTTTGCAGATGAGGAAACCAAGGTTCTGCAAAGTCACCAACTTTCTATATCAAAGGACTTAGGAGGTGCTAGAGAGAAATGTGGGTCAGGAGCAGCCTCCACTTTACCTGTGGCCCTGAAAGTGTAAGTTCCTTCTCTGTTTGATTTGTCACCTCTTAATTCCTAGTGGTTGGTCCCAGAAGGATTTGGCCAAACAAAGCCAATGCTAGGAGCAAACTAGACCAAGGGAACACGGAAGCCACTTCCTAAGGCAAATACAGGGTGTTCTTAAATGCTGGTCCTGCCCAGCTCCATGAGAAGTCCCAGGAGTTGCAGAACAGGCACAAATGTTCCAGTAGACTCATGGGAGAGAAATTTCAAATATGAGAGGGGGGTGAAAGCCAAGGGGTTGAGTTTAGACAAAGAAAGGAACAATCAAGGAGGCGATGGGCAATGGACAAACAAATGGCAAAGCATAGAGACAGACAGCCTTATTAGCTGTTCCTTAAGTCCAAATGGTCTCAACTGTAAATCAAGGAGAAGATTTCAGGGGATATAGAATTCAAGCATTCTCCTTGATTAGGTTGTGACAGAACAAGTGGACTCTACCAGAATCTCAGTGTTGAAAATGGTTTAAGTCTAACTCCTTTTGCAATGAAGTGGGACGTCTTCCCATAACCTTACTTCCCAACAGCTGTGGAGATAATGACCCTCCTCTTTCCTTCCCACCCTAAGCCAGGGTGAGAAAATAAAAGCAAAGCTTTGATACCTACTCAATACTGGGCAGCTCCTTTCCCATAAAGGAGGGAAGAAAGAATTCTACAGTTGACAACTCATTCATCCAACACTAGGGACATGAGGACACAAGTTTATTTTTGCCTTTGAGAAGGAGCAGACAGGGTTAATAGGAAATACAGCAGAGAGGAAATGCCTAACGAGATCAGGCACTAAAGGTTAAATTACCAAAAGACTCATTTTATATAACAGAGCTAGAATGGACTTCAACGGATCTACACCAAATGCTCATTTTTAAATGAAAATTTGTTTCAGCTGTACCTTCAGCAGAGATGTAGAAACACATTTCCTTATTTGCTAATTCATGAAAACCTCCTTCCACTTCCATCCCAAACTAATCAGTTTGATTAAAGCTTTCCTTCATTGTCTTTTCTCAACTTTTCCTTCTTGTTCAGCCAGTTCTCTTTGGTATCATCCCCAGAAGGAAGGCAATCTAAAAGAAACCCACGAGCCTGTTTCTAAAACCCAAGCACACGTTCCAATTTAAAACCTTCTGTGGCAGAGCCCTACAACCCTAGACTTGGCAGAGAAAGCCTGCCCGAGTCAGGCTTACTAACTCCCTTCCTCCCCTGAAGACCATCCGGTTCCCTGCCCTCGTGTCTGTCAAGCACGAGAGGATTTCCCCAAAAAAGCAAAAAAACTTTAAAGACAGCTCACAGTTACAAAAAGCCAGGCAAGTTTCTGTTGTTGGAAATCACCAGTCCAGAAAGATTTTAGCTAATCCACAGGGAGGCTATGGGTCACAGAAGACGTCAAGCCTAGAAAGGCTCAGGTCAGAGAGAATGGGGTGCTAGCAGGGGTTCCCGTTTCCATGGCTACCTTGGGAGAGGAAGGATTTCTGCTTCCAGAAGAGGCTGGCCTGAACCACTGAGATCTTTCCTTTTCAACACTGGGAATCTGATGAGTCTATTTGAGCTGAGACACTCAACTAATTCCTAGTCAAGTCTCTTGAATTACTCAGCTTCTCAAGGGCCACAAGTGAGAAAAAAGCCTTGGGTATAGAAGAGAAGCAGGAAAGACAGTGGATAGGAGGGCCACAGGGAGGAGCAGACTTTCAGTGGGGCCATGAAAATGAACCGTGCTGACCCAGAAGTGAACAGAGAGTTCCCAATCACCTGTTTCACCATCTTGTTGCTCTCCCGGCCATACATGCGCAATAAAGAGCCCCAATTTTTGACGTGTGGGTGTAGAAGTTGAAGGATTTTCTGAGAGGCTAATTGTTTCCCAACTCTCTTATTTTTACCTATGGAAAAATGGAAAGGACACATTAGGGGATACAAAGTACAAGCAGAAATATATGCTACTGAATTCCATCAGATTAAGCTCCTTAATTAGGAAGTCATTTAATTCAAGAATATATAAAGAGGGACAATATAAAACGCCTAGAAGACATATGCTATCCTTACACCAGCCTCGGACAGTGTGCTTCCCACAAGTCATCACATATTCACTCTTCTGGTTTTTCCCAGGGATTACTTCAAACTTGATGGTTGTGTCACCCATTCCATGGTTTCTTTAAGAGAAAACAAAATTCTGTCACCCAGGGACAGGTTCCAGAACCAGAGATGCAGCAACCCCAACAACCAGCCCACAGGCCACGTGTGAGCCACCAGAAGCCTCCACTTACCTTTTAAGGCACTCGTGGAGAATCTGATATGGTGACAAAAGTCCTGCCTTACTGGTCAATTCATAGACACGTGAATCTTCTATACTGATATGGTTAAAATACTACAAAAACAAAACAAAACCAAAAAAACCTCATTCTTAAATCTGGAGTCAAGCACACATACACACTTATCACCTAAGCTGCAGCCCCTAAAAGCCACAATCCAGGACAGTGAATCTAGGGTAATTATACATCTGCTTCTTTTCAGCTAGAAACATACCAGGCTTTAATAAAATTTTGAAAAATAAATAAAAAAAAAACCAAGAAGTAAAAATAAATAAATAAAATACTGAACAGAATAGGACATCACAAGCACTGTTAGAATCTCACATCAAAACCCCTTCTCCATGGTGAAGCATCTGTGTTAAGAGATCCTAAAACAAGGAGGCAAATCTGGGCTCAGAACTCATTGAGACTTAATGGGATAAAATCTCCAACTAGACTGTGGTTCAGGATAGACTTATCTTCCTAGAAAGAGAATGAGTAAAGGACATGGGTTGGGGGTAGGGAAGGAGCCCTGCGTCTGAACATGACAGGCTCTTGAGAACATGTTCCACCAGCTGCCAACTTGACCCTCCCATTTCTTGTGTATGATCTTTTCACTCTAGTTACCTTTCCTCTAGACTGTGCAAGAGACTTCTAACTGGACTCCCTGATTCTAGTCTCTGTCCAGAACAGCCCATCCTTCCTACTGTGCTAGATCTTTCTGCAGTATGGGTCTGGCACCCTTCTCCCCAAGTTTCCCACAATCTGGCCCTGACCTGTTTTGCCGCTTCAGCCTGATCACTGCCCTTTTGCACAATGGACTCCAGCCCAACTGAATTTTTCAGTTCCTCATTCCATCTCCTGTCTGTTTGCAAAGCTCTCTGTATCTGGAGAGCACTCTGTGTCAAACTTGGAGAATCCTCCATTTTGCTCCTTCAGGTGGCTAGCGCCCTGGCTTCAAGCTTACGAGAACCAGAGTGGAAGGCTTTGTAAATTGAAGTGACAAAGGAAGCAGCTTGTTTAGCTTGGCCCATAGAGGGACCTAAGAGCTGTATCTAAGCAGCAGAAAGGCTGGGCCCCAGGGCAAAGAACCAGAGCAGTGGGTCCCAAGAAGCTAATTTGGTTTGGATGTCAGGAGGGAGTCCCTGCCTACAAAGGAGCTGAAGGCCTGAACGCAAAGCTGGATGACAGACAACATTATGTTCTGGTGGAGACTGAGGGTCCCACGTCTGGAGTCCAAGAACCTGGCTCAAATCTAGCCTTCATTGTGGTCTTGACCTCTTCCTCATCCTCAGCTGTAAAAGGAAAAGGCTGTACTCAAGCTCTCTCTCGATTCCTCTGGTTTAGAGATTGAACTAGAGGGGATCCAAGGTCCCTTCCAACCTTCAAATCTTGTGATTCTGGAAAAAGTTTCACATCAGAAATCTCCAAATCTGGAGAATTTGTCTGTTGAATTCACCAGCTCAGTGTAGGGATTGAAGATTTTAATTAGCAAGGATATAACAATCTGGCAAACTGCAACACTGCTGGACTATCAAAAGATAAAGGGACCATGAAAGTGAATTAATTCAGTATCCTTTGTTTTTCAGGGAAGAAAGTGTAAAAACCCTGACATGGGAGTCCAGTCCAGGTCCTCTGTCTCCCAGCTCCACAAACCTCTCCTTCCTGTAGAGAGCAGAGGAATAAAAGACAGACTGGGACTCTTGTGGGTAAGGAATGAACACCATCAAATGATTTCTCAACTGAGGAGGAAAGGAAGCTCGGAAGAAAGAGGATCCGTTTGGGAACCCAAGGAGGGAGGGAGGTTTGCTAATAAAACAAGAGATTTCATTATTCTCATCAAGAAAGCTAATGGGATCAAGCTGGTGAACCCACAGCTGTGGAGGTGAAGGACAAAAGAGAAGGCTACAAAAGCAGAAATGAAGCCAGACCACTAAAGATAAGTACCAAAAAAACTCAGAGCACAGTCTGGTAGGAAAACTCAATTAGGGAGGCTAAAGCAGGGCAAAATGATGTTTTAAATCCCCTGCCAACTGTAACAAAAGAACCACAAAAAATTAGAGCAAGTTGTAACAAGCTCCCAACATTTCAAATGACACACTTAAATCCACATTGTTTTCAGGGATAAGTCTATTCTGTAACTTTAAACCTGGACTGATTAACAACAATGATGATGCTGCACAATTCCACTTGAGGTCTTTCAATCCCGGCACAAGAACGGTATCTTTAGGCAGTTAAAGCCCTCATTGCAGTACCACTGTGAGAACCACCAACTTGGGGAGAGGAAGATGTCACATCAAGAAGCATCTATTAAGCACTCACTATGTACTAGATCTTGTGCTGTGTACTGGGAACACAAATATAAGCAAAATCAAAGACAGTGGTTGTCCTCAAGGAGAGCTCACATTTTAAAAAGGAAAACCTCACACAAAAGGGAGCTGACAAACTAAAGAAGATAGTGCGCATGTAGGGACACGGCCCAGCCTGGAGGACAAAGATGACTGGTCTGGGCCTTTCCTCCAAATGGAGGCTCTGCGAAGAGGAAGAGGGGAGTCAAAGGTTAAATATAAAAGGAAACTAGAGAATTCTTTGAGGATGGAAATGGGCAGATAGTTCCATCCTTAATAAAGGAACAAGAATGGAAACCCATTCACATCAGGAATGGGCTAAATTGGGGAGCCCATGAAATATGGTACAGCACCCTCTAAAATCTACAAAGAAATGAGGGGAGAGGGGCAGCTAGGTGGCGCAGTAGATAGAGCACCAGCCTTGAATTCAGGAGGACCCGAGTTCAAATCCTACCTCAGACACTTAACACTTCCTAGCTGTGTGACCCTGGGCAAGTCACTTAACCCCAGCCTCAAAAAAAAAAAAAAAAAAAAAAAAAAAAAGAAATGAGGGGAGAAAAAGAAGATAAAATAGAGTACAGAAGGGTATTTGTGTAGATTAATGGGAATGGGATAAAGAGGGAAAGGAAGGGTGGAGGGAGAAGCTAGGAAAGATAGTGCCTATATGGAAACATGACCCCAAGGGAGGGATCCATGAAGGGAGGGAGGTTAAATAATAGCAGGACAAGTTAAGCAGCAGAATTAAAGTGGAAGAGTTAGCAGGGATAGGAAAATAAGAGATAAACACAAATACTACCACAAGGAGGAGTAGAACTTATTAGGAAAAAAATGGTACAATTTGTTATCATGGATCGCACTTATGTCAAACTTATGTCAGCCATACTACATAGTTTTAGAAGCATGTCTACATATGCTTGTAAATGTATGCATGTGTGTGCGAATATGTGTATTATACATAAATATATTGGTGCTTAACTGTAATCTGCTTAGAGAGGATGAAAGGGGAAAAAAAGAATAAAGTTAAAAAGTGCACAGCAGAGAACAAAAGAATAACCGACAAGAAAGCAAAAATGGGCAGTCATGAATAAATAGAATGTGTGTTCTATTATATATACTTTCTTGAAATGGAAATTTAAAAGTACATATTTTATTTTGAATCCTTCCTGATGTTCTGGGCATAACAATTTTTTTTTTAATTCCTTTTTCTTTCCTTTTCTATTTTTTTATTTTGTACTTAGTTTTAAATAATTATTAAAATAAAAGATATAGGATCAAGAATGATCCTAGTCATTACAAATGATTTGTATTAATATTTAGGAGACAACAAGATGAACACTTTATTAGTTGGGAATGAGCAGCAGCCAAAGCCTAGTGAAGAAATCAGGCTGGGCCAATTGACTGTGTGTTCTGCACACTAGTGGAGATAGGAAACTCATTCATTTAAACATTTATTAAGCACCTCCCATACACAACTCACATCAAGGGTGAGGAGGCCTGGTGGGCAACACTGAGATAAGAGTCCCCGCTCTTCTGGGAAAAGGGAAGAAACCTGAACCAAACAACAGAGCCAGCACAGAGCAGCCTGTGGGGGGAGCCCTGGGGGGAAACAATCACATCCTGTGGCAGAGATCCCCAGCAAGCTTCACAGAGGGGGCCATTTCAGCTCAGCCTTGAAGGAATGGGGGAGGCCCACAGAAACAAGGGACTGGAGAGGACAAGAGTTCATGGCCTTCCCAGCTTTCAGAGGCAGAAATGTACACATTGCTTGTAGGGAGAAAAAGTTCTCTTGGGCTGAATCAAGAGCTGAGCCATAAAATTCAGGTCAGGCAAGTGAGCCACGTCGGCAAGCCTAGGTGGAAGATGGAGAAGTTGCTCTACACCTGTAGGGTAAACACACGGGTTTAAGGTCACATTCCAAGGAAGTTAACTACGGATGATAAGCACTTTCCAGACACCTCCCTTGGAACTCATTAAAGGCAATATTTATATTAATGACTTAGAGATGAAGAGAATTGAGAATATAGCCATAAAACCTCAAAGTTGTAGGAGTAAAGTGTGTATGTACACACACACACACACACACACACACACACACACACACACACACACACACACACACAGTGTCAGAGATGAAGACATTCCAGACTCACCGATCTCTGCAGCCTCAGTCACTAGGAGTGCTCAGAGTCCACATGGGGATGAGCCCAAACCTGGTCTACACTTAACCTTTGATGAAATGGATTCTGTGCCTCTAGTTACAAATACACCCGGAGGATGGATCACAGAAATTCAAAACAATGATGAACAAGCAAACTTCTCTATTGGAAGTCAGCATTTATTTGCACCTAAGATGTGACACAAAGCACTACAACTTGAACTAAAAGGAGAAAAATGCCAACAAAAACAACCCCACAAAGAGGACTGGGAAACACGGACTGAATATCAGAAAGATCCAGCGCCTCACATGAGCCTGAGCTGAAAGATTGGCCTGCGAGCCTGCCCTCGAGGTGCAAAGGGGCCATGGAAGCCCCCATCTGGTCATTTTTTATGCTATCACTTATCCAGAGGCACCTGATGGGATACCTCCCTAGTGGATGTCCAGAACCAGTGGATGCAAAGAAGCCTCTGCAAGAACACGAGAAGCTGGCCTTGTTTCCAGCCTTGCTTCCAGCCTAGCCCCCAGCCTAGCCCTCAAGCCACCCCTGGACTGTTTTTCATTCTGCTTCTTGCTCAGTGTTTTCAAAAACAAGCAGGGATGCAATTTTCTCGCAGTCAAGGATCCTCAATTTCCCCAGCCCTGAGCTTTTCCTGCCTCATACTTTCAACTGCCCATTGGACTGTAGACCTAATGTCCCAGAGACATCTTAGAGTCAATGAGTCCCACATCCAACTCATCTCTCCCCCACACACCCTGCATATTCCCTACTTTTGTTGGAATCCTCCTCCTCCTCCCAGTCACTCAGTCTCAGTCTCAGTTTCTCCTTCTCAGTCAGCTGTCAAGTCCACTTTATTTTCATGATATTCCTCTTGAATGACCCCTGCCCCCACTCTGGGGCATTATAGCCTCACATCTGAACTACAGCAGTCACTTGTTGGCTGCTCTAACTCCAGTCCATTCTCCAAGTACCGATAGAAAAATCATAAAGCACAGATGTGATCATGGGAAAGGGAGCTGGCATCAGAAGGGACTGGTTCTGGGCTCCACTCCAAGGCCAAGCTGTGCTTACCTCTAGTTCCTCGCTGTCTTTGGGTTTCTCGTCAGAGGTCTGCTTAACAAAGTCAGGGATGAGAATTTCCAGTGTGGCTCGGGCTAAAAGAGGAATCGTTTTAGTTTGTGCTCATTCTCAATTACCATAGGAGGAAAGAGATCTAGAAAGTCATCAGCTTGCAGGACTGAGGCAGCCAACGCCTCAATGCTGGGACACGAGTTCTTCTATGGCTAACCCATGAACAAGTCAAGAATTGAAAATACAGGAAAACAGGGTGTTCTTCTCTGTACACATCTCTACACGTGTCCACTAAGGGAAAAGTTATAATCCTTGTTCTCCCATTCACTGGTCACCCCTTTACTTACAGACCCATTCCTTCCCCTCTCTACTTTTCTAGTATTCATTCATTTATTATGGAGTCCTCTCAGAATTTGGGAAGTGGATGGGACCAGAGAGATCATCTAGGCCCCTGCTCCCATTTTAGAGAGAAGTTATGGCCTACAAGGGGGAGTGAGTTGCCCAAGGTCATGTAGGAAGTGGGTGAATCAAGCTAATGGCCCACACTCCTCCCCTTCCTCCCAGGCTACTCTTGACTTCAGTTGGTCCAAATTTGCTTGATGCTGAAATTTAAAACAAAACAAAACAAAAAAAAACGGTCCCATCAAGGTTTCCAGAAGTCAAGAGCCAGGCTGGCCCACCCAGGCTGTCCAGAGAAACAGCTGTGAGCCAGGAGAAAGCCCTCAGTGCTCTCCCTGCCTCACCAGCCCCCCCTTTTTGCAGAACTTCAGCTCACAGCCTTCCAAAGCAGACAAACTTTGGGGACAAACCCTCCTTCAGTGGGACCCCCCACTTTTCTGGCTTTGCGAGCAGAATGTCAAGTTCTTGGGGTCAAGGCTTGTCTTGGTTTTCCTTTTCCTCCCTCCAGTGCCTACCCAGCACAGGGCATTGTACATAGTAGGCACTTAAATGTTTGTGGAATTGGTCCTGGGCCTGATCAAGCCCTTTTGTAATGACATCAGGGTCTCATGAACTTCAAAGGATCTCTGCCAAAGTGATTGAGGCACGTGAAGCTGCTTTGTCTGGTGTATCTTAACAATTCTCTCTTCTGTTTTTCTGTCTCCACCTCCCACCAGGCTGCTTGTCCCCTTAGCTTCTGTCTCTGTTGTCGACAGATCTGTCCTGATCCCATTTTCCCCCTCGGTTAATGGGCTGCTTTTTCAGTTCTGTGGCCTGGCTCAACTGACTCCCAAGAAAGAAGCCTGCAGGACTCCTCAAAGGATCAAGCGCACTTAAGCGGCACCAAAGGCACCACATATGTATTCAGGTGCCTTTTCTGCCCCATCCTGGGTGGTGGATGGGGTCCAGTGAAACAATGACTGCTAAACATGATAGGGAGTGAGGATGTGGTTAGAATGGTGGTGGACAGTTAAGCATAACGAATCAGCCTCTTCCAATTGTTTTACAGGACAATCAAGAAGAGACTTGCTCCAAGTGAAGAGCCACAGAATCCTCCTCCAGAAACCAGATTTTGGCATCACTTGTGATGTCACTGGGACCAGGAATTCCTGAGTAAGGCAACTCCCTCTACAGAGACAGGCCAGAACCTCTTATGCAACTTCAGAAGACTTAAGGCACTGCTTCCAGCCCAGAGAGGGAAAGTGATTTTAGCCAGGGTTACACAGCCACGATGTTTGAGGAGGGCCTAGGTCTTCAAGGGTTCAAGACCAGCATTTTATCCATTAAGAACATGGCTGCCTTCATCACCATGAAAAAAGCTCTACGATGTAAACAAAGTTCACAACACAATAAAAACCCACTGTGAAATGTGAAAATACAGTATGATGACTGATTCTAATCCTCAAACAAAGTGTACTGGCATTTTACCACTTATAAGCTATCCAACGGTATCAGCAGTCTCTCTCCATACCCATGACTGGCTACAGAATTCATGCCTTCCTTAACCCCAGACAGAGAGAGGCGGGGACAGTAAAACAGATGGGCAGTGGGAGTTACAAACGCGCACGTTACCAGCTTTGTTCTTTGCAAGCTTTTTGCTGCTTGCAGTTCCAGCCCCATAGGTCACTCCATCAATAGTCACTGAGGCTCCAAAAGGCTCACTTGGGTTCTCTAAAAAATGGAAAACATTCTCTTTAAAATATATAGCCTGAATGAAACACCACTCAAAAAAAAAAAATCCCCTAACACAATGCAGGGTTTAAATTCACTAAATTATACATCAAACATTTATGAGTGCCTACTATGTATAGCATCTTATAAAGTACTTTAGGAAAAAAAAAATACTGAAAAAAATTCGTCTTCCTGAAGGAATTTAGAATCCAGCAAAGGAGGACAGACATAAAGAGAAAATATTATAAAAGCCACCAAATGTAATAGATCAGTATAAACTAGGTTTGTACTGATAAGAAGCTGAGCAGATTACTGAGGAGGTAGCATGGCTCAGTTGGAAAAAAAAACAGATTTGGAACAAGAGAATCTTCGGTTCAAATATCAAATATCACTACTGATCTTGTGTGTGTGTCTATGTTTGCGTGTGGGGGTGTGGGTGTGACCTTGGGCATGTCACTCCCCACCCTGCCCCCACCTTGATGATGGTCTCAGGTGTTTGGAGGAGAGATCTCTAAGGTCCAGTCCAGCTTTACAGGATCTCTATAACTCCTAGGATCCTACCTAGGGGTTGTGGGTACAGGATATGTTAGAGCAGAGTCAGCACTAAGGTTAACTCCCTTAGGTCCCACATTATATGCAAACTCTGTGTCTACCACGTTAACAAAGAACGGGCTGTAGATACAGCCCCTAAAGGAAGGGACAAAACTTACCACATTCAAAGAAAGTGTAAACAGGGCGAACCTTGAGGACTCGCTGCATGTATTCGTGTAGGATGCAGACTTCTGACTTCCCATTGGGATTAATAACAAATTCTGTGACAGAGAAGAAACATTTAATATGGGATTTGAAATCCCTTCATCCCCACAAATGGACACATAATCATTATTTAAGCAAGAGAAGTCATTTAAGAAGCCAGAGGATAGTAATAAAGAGCTGTGGCATCTCAGGAGACGGAGGTTTCAAACCCAGCTCTCCTGCTTCTTAACCAAATGGCCATTATAACAAATGGCTGTGAATCCCCAGGCTTCACTTTCCTATCTGTCAAGCAAGGAATACAAAATTTGAACTTTGGAAAGCTCAAATAAAAATATACATAAAATCATCTATAAATCTTAAAATGCTGTGTAAATGTCTGCTCGTAATCTTACAGAAAGAAATTAGCATATGAATGTAAAGCTTCAGTAATCTAAGCATTATGCTGCTTAGATAAAAAATGCAACATGCACAAATTATTTAGTTCACATGTGGACCATTAAGAAAGACCTCCGAGGCACATTTTACAACCCAAAACTGACCAAGCCCAGTCAGCCTGATTAGATACTGCAAGTTTTAAAATTTAAAAACATAGGACTAACCTTTCTTTGTAGGCGCATCGTGCACAGACAAAGTAATGAGTTTCTGGTTGGCCGGCAAGATAGGCCTTTCAGATTCCGCCTGCTTACGCTTCATTTCACGGTTGAACTGGCGCCTTTCTGCCCAAGTCCTGAACTTTTTCACAGTAACTTGCTCAAAATCAAAGCGTTTTTCTAGATAGTTTCGAAAGTCCTCAAGATCTGTTCAGGAATTAACAAAGAAACATTATTGTTTCTAGTTGTTAAATTGCAAAACATGAGGCAAAGAGGAGGAAAAAAAAATACACCCATTTGCTGATAATATAATAGTTACTTAGGAAAACCCAGAGAAACAATAAAGGGACTAGTATGGACAATTCATAGCTTCAGTAAAGTAGCAGGAAACAAAACAAACTCATAAAACTCAACAGAATATCCATACAGCACTAACAAAATCTAAAAGGAAATAAAAGGGAACAAAAGTCCTATTGAAAATAACTACAAAATGCATAAAATAACTGAGTCAATCTACTAACGCACCCTGGAGACTTTTACAAAATGCTCTACTTATAAAGCATAAAAAGGAAAAAAATACCGTAATGGATGGGTCTTCAACTGCTAACAGGTCATATCAATACTATAAAGAAACAACCTAAATTGACTCACAAACTTCACTTAGTGCTATATTAAACTACCAAAGGGATGTTTGAAGGTTGTTGTTGTTTATACAACAAAATTAACTCAGAAAAATTAAACAAAAGGTTTAAATCTCAAGGGCAAAAAAAAAAAAAAAAAAAAAAAAGAGGGAATAAGGAGTAATTAGTTCTTGCAGACAGCAAACCAGTTAAAAAATTATTTGATAGTGGCTAAAAAATAGAAAAGCAAACCAATAGAGCAGACCAGAAGGCCAGGTGGTGCATTGGATTGAGTGTCAAGCCTAAAGTGAGAAAAACTCCTTCCTGAGTTCAAATATGGTCACAGATACTTACTGTGTGACCCTGGATAAGTTACTTAACCCTGTTTACCTAAGTTTCTTTATCTCTAAAATGAGCCAGAGACGGAATTGGCAAACCATTCCAGTTATCTTTGATAAGAAAACCTCAAATGGGATCATAAAGAGTTGGACATGACTGAAACAAGTGAATTACAAGAACAGAATACCTACAATAACCCAAATATTCAAGAATTCCAACAACATAAAGTACTTGGGAAAAACTACCTATTTGACAAGAGCTACTGGAAAAAGCAGAAATCAATAGGACGGAAATTAGGGTTAAATCAGCATCAAATTCAAAATAGAAATATAAGCTGAATATTAAAGATCATACCACCAAAAAGAGAGAGAGAGAGAAGAACCAGATGAGACTTTTCAAAGTCGTGCCTAAGAGTTTTAAACTAAGAGTTAAGCATTCTTAATTATACAAGGGATAGAGGTGATCAAGACTAAGGTAAAATAATTGCATGCATAAAAAAACCCAGTGCCACTAGGTTAAGAAGGAAAGCTACAAACTTGGCTTAATTCTGATGTGCAAGATTTATGGGAACCAATACATATCTTTAACTCCAAAGGCCAAACAAAAATAGTTCAAAAAGTACAAAGTATTCACTAGATGAAAAACTGCTCTAAATCATGAAGAGTTAGGAAAATGCAACTCAAAACAACTCAGAAAATGGATGAAGATAACAAAGGAAGGAAGCAGTAAATGTTAGCTATGGAAAAACAGGTTACATTCACATATAATATTGGTGAAACAATGAACTTTCCATTCTAGAAAGCAATCTGGAAATATGCTAACAAAGTAACTCAATGTTTTGGGGACAGACTTCTGACATAAATAAGGGAGGCTCCAGGGATTCCCCTATTGACTCTTGTTTTCTAGGACTACAACAAAGGTATGTGTCATTAAGCATTGTCCCTGTTCATGTGTGAAGGCAGGCCCATGGGCCAGGCAGAGATACTGGGGAAAACAAACTCCTTAATGAGTTTAAATGCCAAAATAATATGTAATAAAAAGAGCTTAGTCTGACAAAAAGCTTTAAAGGCAATAATAGGCAACAATGGGAAAGAGAGATAGGTAAAGGGAGACTCTGATCTGATAGACAAACTTAGATATATACAGAGTAAAACTCCTGTAAAAGCAGTGCTGTGTTGGGGAGCATAGACACATGGACCAATTCAGTTGGGGAAGTCTCCTTGGGTCCCGAAGGTTAAGTGTGCTCCCAAAGAAGGGAGATGTGCTCCAAATTGCCCTTTCTTGAGAATGGGATACTTTTGGTGGCTACCTAGTGTTGTCTGATTTACATGTAAAGGTTCAGGGCACATGGGTGATTTGGGGATACACGTGTATAGGGGAAAAAGACAAACTAGTGGCTAGCAAGATATTATTTGGGGGGCAGCTAGGTGGCACAGTGGATAGAGCATCAGCCCTGAAATCAAAAGGACCCGAGTTCAAATCTGATTATCAGACACTTAACACTTCCTAGTTGGGTGACCCTGGACAAGTCATTTAACTCTAATTGCCTCACCAAAAGAAAAGAGAGTCAGAGAGAAGGAAAAAAAAATTATTTGGGACACACAAGCCATCTTAACCTTAACACATTATTGTTAGTATTTTCTCATGAATAGATCTTATAAGTTTATAAGTTCCCTTAAGAGGAGACTGTCACAATGGCCTCAAGATAATGAGGTCCAATGGTTCCCACAGAAAGATTCTATGAGCTATAGCTTCCCTTTAAAGGGAGACTGATTCAATAGTCCCAAGACCATGTGGTACAATTTTATAACACAGATATCCCGCTGCTATTCTACACAAAACTTCTTAAAGTGTGATTCCATATAGGGTCACATAACTGAATATGGAGATTGTGAAAAATTTGGCAACAATAAAAGGTATCAAATAGACTATCAAGATTTAATTCTTTTTTTTTTTTTTTAAGATTTAATTCTTTATGTAAAAATAAATAAGCACACCTCTCATTAGTATGCAAACTTGCTTTCATCTTTAATAAACAATAAAATTATATGTATACCCAAGAATTGTTTTAAAATCAGTTCTTTATGAGGGTCACGTAAAAATTTCTTGGGCAAAAGGGGTCACAAATGGAAGAAGTTTTAAGAAGCCCTGGACTATACAACCAAGGAGGACAACAACCAGGTCTGATAAATACTAAAAAGATTGATAGTCTAGCATTGATTGCTTCATTGTGGCAAAGTACTGGAACCAAAGGAGATGTCCACTGAATGGGGAACAGTTGAACAAACTGTGGTACCCGAATGCAGTAATTACTATGCTGCAAGAAGTAAAGTAGTGAATATGAAGAAGTCAGAGAAGCATGAGCCTTCTATGAACGGAAGCAAAGGGAACTGGGAACACTGTAATAAAAATGACTTAACTTGCTACAGAAGAGATGAGAAAAATCAATACACTTCCCACCCTCCCCTCTTTTTAGCAGGGTTGGAGGCCAGAGCATATTAGACACTACTCTAATTGTCCAATTCTTTTCTGTGAACGAAGGTCAGTTTTGTCATAAGGGATGTCTTGCTAGGTAATGGAAAGGGAGAGAAATATCTAGAAATGAAAATTATATAAATATAAGAATTATCAAAAAAAAAATTGAAATTAGGAAACATTAGTTTCTTTGGAACAAATATGTTGCACCCAGGATAGCTCTCAAGTAAACAACTTTTCCCTCTTTACCATTTTTAAATGATAGATTAAAAAAAAAAAAAGAGGTCTTATCTCAAAGTTTGCCAGACCTAATCTGTCAGGGACCAAACCTAAAATAATGACTCTATTACACTGTAAATGCACAGCAACTAAACCTCAGAGTTATCTGAGAAGTATGCATCTAAAGAGGCACAAGTATCCATGTAAACTTTTAATATAAAGATGCAGGTAGATGGAAAAGATCAAGAATGTGAACTGTACTTCAGACACTCTCTTCACAAACACCTTTAGGCCTCTCCACTGATACTCATGATTAGAGTGCCAAACAAGGTTCTCAAAACACCTTCCAAAGACATTGTATAATTTTGAATTATGCATGAGGCACCTTACTAAAGACCTTTATGGGACATTTTGTTCTATATAGAAATTCTTTTGCATAATTAAACAAAAAGCAGAATGGGATCGTGCATTCTGACCCTTTTGGTTGGCTGCTTTGAATATTGCTTGTGAAAATCTGTTTCTTCCCTCCTTTTGCCTTATCAAGGATGCATTCAAAACATAAAGACAATTATCAAAGACTTTATAGGAATGAAAAAGTAGACACACGGACTGGGAAGTTAAGATTTTCTTGGTTGTTTTTTTTCTCTCCCTTTTGGAGACAACTGGAGTTAAGTGACCTGCTCAGGATCACACAGCTAGAAGTATTAAGTATCTAAGCCAGTTGCCCCAGTCTATAATCTTTTCCAAGCATTGCATCCATTATTCCTTTTTTTCCTTCAGATACATTGGAAAATTAATATTATTGTGATCCCTTCCTTCTTCCTTCATATTTGGTCAAATCAATTCCGCTGCTCTTCCCATTTTTCTTTAATGACATTTCTAAGTATCAACAAAACATTAAAAATACACAATAAAGAACAGCAAGTCAGATGGGGATACCAGAAAGAGAATGTTGGTACTAAAAAGTTAAAAGTTCCCATATACTTTTTTCTATATACTTAAAAGTTATACCAAATAGAGACTTCATATTAAAACATTCATGTCTGTTGATGTATCAAGTTCATAATGACATAAAAATAAATTTCAAAAAAATGTGCCAAAACAAAAATAAGTGTTGCAATAAACTGAACTTAGACTGACTTTCAAATTGTTATCACAAAGTATTAAACCAATATGAAACATTTCTGACCACACCACTTTCATTTTTTTTTACTAGTGAAGTTATTTTATTTAAAGTAGAAATGTTTATACCATTAAATAAAAGCAGATATTTAAAAAATATATATTTCTACTTCTGTTCATAAATAGTGGCTCTACTGCTGTTTTGGATAGAACTTGCAGATCATTTCCATTTTTTTTGTTGATTCCCATTTCACACTTAAATATCTTTGGGAGCACCTAGTTGGCACTGTGGATGCGAAAGGGCTGAAATCAAGAACACTCATTTTGCTAAGTATTTGGCCTTGCTTGAATTGACCTATTGAACTTCTTAGAAAATGAACATTTTGTCATTATCTGTTCTTTTATCCATTTCCCATTTCAGCATCTATTTCAGTGGTCCTCAAACTTTTTAAATAGGGGGCCAGTTCACTGTCCCTCAGACCTTTGGAGGGCCAGACTATAGTAAAAACAAAAACTCACACTGTCTCAACCCCTCAGTCCATTTGCCATAACCCGGCGGGCTGTAGTTTGAGAACCTCGATCTATATTTTTAAAAACAGCTCAAGTTGATCTCAACAGCATTCTCTCATTTATTTCTTGTGGTTTGATACTTAAATTTTTCTTTCGGCAAATTATTCACTGTTTCCCCACCTCATCACCCTCTACATTATGACATTAGCAAATAAGCTTCAATTACTTCATCTACAAGTCATGTTTCTGGTTTGCTTCAAGAATTAATGAAAATTTCAAGACTAACAGGTCAATATTTCCACACAAGGCTGTCACAATTAAGAATACCAAAGTTTAAATCACATTTATATCAAATATCGAGATGGCTTAAGTCTCAATAAGGGATGATGGTACAAGGACATCCTGTATTTTATTTCTGTTTCATGGACGCCCACAATCAGTAGGCTGGTCTTTAAAAAGCTTACCCACTACCTGTTGCCAGGACCACACTTGACACCTTTCCAGCATGGTAGAGCCTTCTACCAGCACCATATTTGAGAATACAAAAATCACCCTTACATCACAATAAGAATCTCTGTCCAGAGGGACAATGATCTCATTCCAGTCAATATTCTCATGCTTCCACGTGCTAGGTTACATAGGAGATAAGGAGCACAAAGATCACTGAAGTCAGACCCAGGGTTGCCTCCACAAAATCCATACTCAACTCAAGAGGCTTAGAAGGAAGTTTTTTGTCAACTCCACAGCACTAGAGCTATATGCACCAACCATGTCATCTCCCAAGAGTTAACAAGCTACCCATAAAGCTTAATTCTCTACCTTTCTCACTCTCCACTGCAGGATTACCACCATCTATGCTCTATCTCCTATCTGTGGCTATATGTTCTCCAGGAGGACCCTTTCAGAGGCCTGCCCCACATGTCTGTGAGTACATCTTGCTCAAGTCTCTTTTGAGCTCCTGTCCTGCATTATCAGCGATCTGTTGGGCACCACCAACCTGTAGGTTCAATAGGCACCTCAAACTCACCATGGTCCATAACAGGATCTTTCCCCTTTCCAGGCCAAACAAATACCTCATGCTGTATTCCCAATTTCTGTCAAAGGTAGCAACATTTTTCCAAGTCACCCACCGAGGCTCATAACTTTAAATCTCCCAATTCCATTATTCAAAAAAGCCTTAATTTCCAAGTATCTCATACTTATACCCCGCCCCCTTACCCTACAAGCTACTCCTTGTAGCAAAAGGGTAAAAGGTAGACAAAACTAGTTGCCAAATCTTAAATCTCTTATCTACACTCCCTACCAACAGGTAGGCCGTCATCAGCTCTCCTAGACTGCTGCTGCTTCTGTTCTTAATGGAAGATTCTTCCCTTGCTCTGATCTTCTCCCCTTTCTATATAGTTGAAAGTCTTTAGGAAAAGTACAAATCAGACCATTATCCCAAGCCCTTGCCACTGCTTCTAGGCTGAAAAGCAAGCTCCTTCAAAACCTAACTCCAGCCCACCTTCCTAGGACCTCTGTACTTCACACTCCTCTCAGCCAGCCAGCTTACTCTATCCCCAGAGTGCTCCCTGTGCAGCCTTCATCTCAGAGACCCTTCCCCTTCAATCCATCTGGCCTCTTGGTAGCCTTACTTAAATGAGGGCCTTTCCTTCTCTCTCCCCACCCCAAATAACTTTGTATCAACAACAATAGACATGCCGTTTCCCTTTTCTTTTTCCAGAGCCCTTGGCCTACCGCCTTGCAGGAAGCAGACCATACTTACCAACAGATTCATCTTTACACACTTCTACTTTGGCCTTCACTTGTCCTAAGGCTCCTTGGGCTGTATCCCCCCCGAGAGGTTCTTTCTCATCGAGGGACCCCGAATCCACTGCTGTGGAGTCTGGCTCCTCAGTCTGGCTGTCCAGTTCCGAAGACTTCTCCATGGACTTGACTGGGGAGGCGTCCCCAATCGGGGTGATGTCATTGCTGAGTTCTCGTTCCTCGTTGTCCTTCATTTTTTTATAATGCAGACAAGGAATGCTGCTCAGGGGAGGATCATGTTTCTGGACAGACAGTAAAACAGCAATGTTTCATGAATTCCAGCACACGATCTTCAGAAGCTGAGTTCTGAAAACCTGATTTTTCTTACTGGACTCTGGTTAGGTACAAATGAAAAATTTTGAAGACATGCAATTCAAAGTTTGAGCATTTACATTTCAAAAACTAACCAAAGTGATTACTAAACAGTTAAAATTAAATTCTTACATTACCAATGACCAACGAACCCCCTACCCTTATGCTTCCTGTTCCTAAGAAGTATGGTCTGGACCAGGTAACAACTCTAGATTCTCTATGCAGATAGACAGGAATTCCAGAGTTATGGAATGTCATGATCCATCCATCAGGTAATGGTTCTGTAGGTGGGCGGCCACGGCCTTTATAAAAAGACAAGAAAATCCTGGAATTACTCGAAGCTTTAGCTTTTAAATTTAAAGAAAATGTTCATTCAATTAATTCAATAAAAAGAACTTTTAAAAGTTTTGTTTAGAGAACCAACAAAATCCCCCCTCCTCCTTAACCAAACTCCGAACCTATACCTATTGATTATGACAACGGATCTTCCTATTCTGAGCTCAACTGACAACCCAATGGGGATAAGTGATCCAAACAAGACTTTCTTCACAGATGGAGGTAAACCAAGGTCACACAGCTAGTGACTAATATAAACCTGGAACTCAAAATCTGTTGCCCATAATCTCAGCATTGTTTTGATTTGCCCTACAGTCCCTAAAGCAGAGGTATCAGGCCTTCAACTTCAGGCAAAACACTAACCAGATTAACTGGGAGATGTTTACCACTACTGCTCTAAATCCTAATACTTTTCATTCAAATGTTTCTGCTGTCCATACCCACCATCTCCTTACCCTTAAGTTTAGGATGAAAATTTTTTAGCCATTCGACAATTTTGAAAATTTTATTTCAAATTACTGATTTACAAAGATCAATTTAGGACAAAACATTTATATGGCTCTGACTACTTTTATGGACAAAATAAATATCAACTCCTGCACAGCAACTTTTTTCACTGTTAGAACCAGGTCAAAGCTTCCCTAAAAGTTGCTGTTTGCAGGGGTAACTAGCAAATCCTTTATTACCGTTAAGGACCTGTGATTTCAATAGTGTTAACAACAGCTATCCCTTTTCCTTACTAGCCAGATGATATCCCTCCATAACTCTGATGAAAGTCAAATGAGCTACCATGACATAAAAATTCATCATTTAGGTCACCAGACAACATAAAATCTGGACCCCAAATCTAAGCCGTTCCAATTTGGCCAAACCTGATGGAATCTGAATTCTACCGACATAACAAAGGCTATGAACAGAAGCACAAAAAAAAAAAAGATTTAAAACCTCCAAAGAAAGTACCATATCTTTGTAACTAGGACCAAATAACTGTGGGGAAAAAAGCCTACTGCACTCATTCTAATGCAGTCTCAGGATATTGTGTTTCATAGGAAACACAAAAGATCTGCAGTTAGCAACATTTGAGTTTCTTCAATGCTGACATCACATGGAGGCATTTATGCCAAGATACTGATGAGGTTAGAAAGTCTAGAATCTGATGAGTAAGAGAGCTATTAAGGATCACCTGCTTCACTGTGGCCAATAAGGGAAAGAATCTTGCTTTCAAAAAAAATATTATTTCAAGTACTAACCTTAACTGGGGCTGAAGGATAAGACAAGAGCCACTGTTACTTAGCCTGGTACCCCCGCTGACTCCAGTGACCATGGCCAAGAGACGCTCTGTGCAGACCGGGCAGCTGACACAGACGTTAATCAGACTAGAACCCTGAGACCATGGGCAGGATTCAGCTCTCACTCCAAATGGCCTTTCAGTGTACCCTCATAGCTATCAGCTGACAGTCCATACAACTGCATCCTCCCCAGCTTTAGCTTCCTTTCAGGAAATGAATGTGAGGAATCTTTTTTTCTGGACCCATTTCCTATCTGTGGGCTGCAATTCAGACTCTAGTAGCTGCTCAAGACCTCATAAATGCCAAGAAAAGAAAATGACCCTGTTTGCTGTGAGTCAGCAGCATCCTAGTTAGTAAAGGAAAGACTAGTTGCTTCCTCAAGGACCTTTAAGGAGCCTCCAGCAACTCTCCAAGGCTAGAGTTTATTCTGCTAGATAAGGAGGCTGGACTGTCGCCAGTCTATCTCTGCCCTAAAGGACATAAAAGAAAAAGTGCTTGGAAGTTCAAGTCTTTCTTCTGCCACAGCCTGTTCAATCTCTTCTTGGCCTTCAGTTTCCTCATCTGTAAAATGAGTTGGACTAGGTGGACTTGGAGGAGGCCCATCAATGCTCAATTTTGGAGCCTGTGATCCTCCTTCCAAGCCAGCTGGGGCACCATTTTAAAAAGATAAGTCTTCTCGGTATAATATCACCAAATGCAGAAAAGCACACCCCAAATACTATCCCATCAACACATAGCAGCTTACTTTTAAGAACAGTCTTTATTTTGGTCATCATGGGCTGCACGGTGGTCTCTCCATCAGACAAGTGATCACTCTCTCCTCCATATTTCTCTTCAATTTTCCTCTTTTTGGGGGCACAAAGACCCTCTTCTAGGAGCGCATCCACATCATTGTCAAAATCATCCTGCAAAACACTCTATCAATCAGACATTCTATCCCAGAGCTACCATCTCCTCAAGAATAGATACTAATGACTATCCCATTGGCAAATGTAACATCATCGATAAAAGACCATAGCAAAATAAAGAGAAAAACAAATGGGCAGCTTTCAAATATGGTCACAGGAGCTCCATTTAATGGTTCAAGATCATCTGAAAAACAAACTGAATGAAATCTCTCACTACACACTCAAGCACAAATCAATGACACAGCAGAGATGCGTAGTCCACAGCAGCACCTTCCTTCCAAAATGGTTATTTGTTTAAACTGGCCCAAAAAAAGGAAAATTAGTGACAACTGTTTTGATAAAACTTTAATCCTTTCTCTAATCTTCTCTTTATCAAAATAAAATTGTTCCACCCTGCAGAGGAAGGAAAATTTGATTTCTCCGCAACTATGGCTTCTAATAGATATCGGCAAGTTTTTTTTTCAGATTTCTCTAATGGCCAGAAAAGTAATTCGACATACCTCATAGGAGAAATTCAAGGTGTCTTCGTCCACTTTATCTCGTTGAGAAATTGCTTTAGCTGTGAACCTTCCTGTTTCTTCCTCTATTTCCATATTGTCAGTAAAATCTTCTAACTCATCCAGCACTGCATACTCCACTCTCTTTTCCTGATCAATCTCATTCTCCTCATCCCTCTTATCTACACTTTCACCCACTACTCCTACTATGTTCCCATGGCTACCATCAAAAGGACATACATGAAAATCTCCTTTGACATCATTTATACTAAAAGCTGCCTCGGCCTTATCATCTGTCTCAGCTCCAGTATAGAGAACCTTTCTGTCTTTGCTTTTGCAGCTTTCTGTAAAGCTTACGCTAATCTTAACATCCTTAAGCAATCTAAGATCGGGGATGAATTTTCGAACTAAAGGGGCATGGCGAGCTGTTCTTGGACTTAAGTCGCAGTTGTCGGGATCTATGCAGAGGCGGCTTTTGTAAGGAGCAGATCCTTTGGTGAGAAGCTGGGGTCCGAAGTGGGCGTCCACATCCCCAGCTGGGGTATCTGACTGTCCAGCACCACCAGAGCCAACGTCCATTACGT
Source organism: Sminthopsis crassicaudata (assembly GCF_048593235.1). NCBI lineage: Eukaryota > Metazoa > Chordata > Mammalia > Dasyuromorphia > Dasyuridae > Sminthopsis > Sminthopsis crassicaudata. Next base: position 10,652,837 of record NC_133617.1, read on the forward strand.
CTGCGTCACTGGACGTTTGCAGGGGAGGTGGTGGAGGCTCTTCGCTAGGAGGCAGTGGCGGGAGATAAAGGTGGTTTTCCACAATCAATTCTCTTGTCACCTCTTGTTGGAGAGGAGCTATGCTTTCCAATGTCTCCATATTTTAAATACTCTTAAAATGACCACTTTAAAAGAATAAAACTTAAAAGTTATATCAATCTATTCTCCTAACATGCAAAAATCCATCAAATTAGTCAATAGGCAACACTGATGACTTAGCTAAGCTGACTACATTGTTCTTTTCATTAATGTAGACAGCTTTTAGAATCACTGTCTCAATTATTGGAAATCACAATGCATCCAGCTTAAACAGCTGAAGACTTAGGTGGAGGGAGCAGTTCTTCAGTCTTTAAGTGCCTTTTCTTCTTCCAACCTGCAAAGAAATTGTTAAAAAATGTCACCATTTGCTGAAATATTTAACAAAAGGATCGCCACACAGCCAATAATTGCAACAGGAACATGCTGTTCACTGATGACGATGGTTTTTATTTTAACCTCTTCCCTGTATAAGCTATTCTCTCAAAGAGGGAACCAACAGATTCTCTCATTCACAGCTTCCTATAAGCGGCTCTTCTACCATTCTTCTGGGTACATGGATCACAGCACTTGGTGTTAGTTCAGCATTTTTAGAAACTGCACGTGCGCCCCCCCCCCATTCTACAGAACACAAGATTACAGCCAAAATTCAGTTACAATTACTTTGTTCTTACTCACAAGACACAGAATTGATTTATTGTAAGTCACCTAAGAATACTTTAGAGAAAGAGAAAATAAATCATTAAAACACTCCCATAGTTTACTGCAGATAGTAGCAGAACAGTTTCAAATTATATTCACATTTCCTTGGAATAACACTACAAATTAAGTTTCTGAGGTAAAATTCATTCTTTCTGGGTTAAGACAAATTCAGGGTTATTATTATTAATATTATTATTATTGATAAGCCAAACCTTTGGTTTAAGCAATACATTGACAGGCCTATTGACTCTTTCCTGACTCAGCAGGAGGTTGGTTATGAAACTAAAGTCACAAGGAAGACTTAAAAATGAGCACAATTACCATTTCATGACTATACTGGGACCCCCCCAACCCCCTCAGATATTTAACCCTATTGCTTGTGTTGCTGTCTTAAACTAGAATTCCGCTGATCACGATTTGTCTCCCTGGCCAGACCTCAGGCTTCTTGAGGGCAGGAGACACATTCACCAAGCTGATCTGTGGATAGGCTACACTCTCAAACACAAAAACAAATATTCAGATAGAAAAAGAGCCACAGACACACACCAAACTGAAGTTTTATCTGAGCCAGAGTCTAGCCTTACATCTGGATCACTATAAAAGCCTTCATGTTACCCAGCAATGCCTACCAAGGGGTGGCCTGTAGCAGCAATTAAGTAAACGTGATCCACCCGACAGAGCTTCCAAAAAGCGTCATGAACAGGAGCGTGGAATGAAGTTTGTGGTTTCAAGGGCAGCTCTTCCAGAGCATTTCCTCCTCATTTGTATCACTGTGTTCCACAAAGCCCTGAACAGCTACGTGAAAGATACGCCCCTGATTCATCGGGCAGCACTTTCCTCGAGAGAGCCAGAAGGGCAATGCTGCTGCTCCGGGCCCACTCTCACTCAGCTTCCAGGGAATTGGGGGTGCCTCCTCTCAGGGAGGACGGGGCACTTCAGCCAACTCTCCAAGGACTAAGAGAAGGAACCAGAGCCTATTGTAGGCCCAGAACACCCCGGGAGAGAACAAGGTAGGCTGGACCTTGTGCACTTGGGGAAGTGATATGCATAGGAGAGCTGAGTTAAGCCAGCCTGGAGGGCCATGAATGCCAAAGGGGAGTTGATTTTCCATTCCAGAGGCCAGGGGGAACTGGAGGCAGAGAGACACCAGACTCGGGCTTTAGGAAACTGGTATGAAAGAAGGGCAGCAGAGGACAGACTTAAGACAGGGAGACTGATTAGGAGGGGGAGAAGCTGAAGGCATGAACTAGGGTCTGGGAGGCAGAAGCAAGAAAAATTGGCTACGGATTGAAGAGAAGGTGGAGTTCAGAATGACCCTGAGCTTAGAATGAGTGCACTGAACAAGCACAAAGTGCTTCCTCTAGGGCTAGGAACATCCAAGGAGAAGACAGTCCTTGCTCTCAAAGGGCTCACTAATTTAGGGAGGCCACAGGCTTCGGCTCCAAGCTAGAAGGAAAAGCCTAACAATCTCGGGGGAAGCTGTATCCATTCCTGGTGGTCGTTCCAATCCCATGCTGGGGCTAAGAACCTTCTTTCCCAGTCCTGGTGGCTGCTGAGGAGGCAGGTGGTGGAAGCTTCCAAGCTGTGTCAGCACAGGGGCTGTGGCTTCCCAAAAGGTGGCTTAAGAGACTAGCATGGGGGGCAGCTAGGTGGCGAAGTGGATAGAGAACCAGCCCTGAATTCAGGAGGACCCGAGTTCAAATCTGGTTTCAGACACTTAACACTTCCTAGCTGTGTGACCCTGGGCAAGTCACTTAACCCCAGCCTCAAAAAAAAAAAAAAAAAAAAAAAAAAAAAAGAGACTAGCATGGGATTCCCAGCCTATCTCCAGATATCTAGGGAAGCCTCCACAGAAACAAGGAAGCTCAGAAGAGGAATGAGTTTGGACAGATAATGAGTTTTGTTTTAGAGATGGTGAACAGGAGAAGTCTATGGTCATCTGGAGGGAAATGTCAATAGGCAAATGGTGACTTAAGGCCAGGTCTTAAGGGAGGCACAAGGGCTAGGTAATACAAATCTCGGGGCCATGATAGAGAGATAAATGAATCCATGGGAGCTGAAGAGATCGCTAAGCCAGAAAGCATAAAAAGAGAAAAGGGCAAAGAGAACTTTGGGGGACCCTCAATTAGGGGACTTGACAAGGATGAAGATAACAATCAGAGAGGAGCCGTCTCATGAAAACCCAGTAGCATCCAGAAAGAAGTGATCGGGAGAAAAAGGATACAGATTAAAAACAACCATAAGATACCAGCTTTCAATCTTTGATCCTTTGCAGGGACTGTTCGAGACAACTCAGGTTAACTGTGGAAAAAAGTTTTATCGGAGTGATCAGATGGTAAGCCATGTTGCCAAGAGCGAAAGGAGAGGAGAGCCAGAAGCCAAGGCTAGAATGTGGATAAGATGAGGAAGAGATGGCAGGCCACGGAAGCCTGGCTAACTCACAGCCTCAACATCTAAAGACCCAGAAAAAACCACGGCATGAAAAATGACACTGGGGTCTTAAAGACTATCCCAGCAGACAGACCTGGAGAAGCTTCAAATAGAGACTGAGACAAAGTAAACTAATTGAATGTAATGTCTTTTATATGGTAAATACAAACTTTACATTTTCACATTAACAAAAACTCAAATAGCAACATCCTGGCTTTGCTATGATGATTCTCAGATGTACTTACTCAGTTCTCACCTCCAGACACTTCTCCAAAAGCTTACTGAATGTCTCAAAGCGGATATCCTAGAATCATCTTAAAACTGAAACTGTTCTCTGCAAAGTTGCTACACTGTTCACAGTCCGGCACCCTCCACACCCTCCTCCCACCCAGCTGACTGCTTCTTCACTCGGGTCTTAGCCATTGCATTCAGGGAGTCCTCCAAGGCTCCGCTGCGGGCCCCTTTCTCTCCCTCCACATGCTCACTTGGAGCATCAGTTTCTCTCTGTGCTGGTGATTCTCCAACTGTTCTTTATCTCCCTAACCTCCTGACTCCTTTCTCCAACTGGACATGCAATAAACCTCTCAACACATCCCAACGCAGATCCATTCATCTTTTCTCCTGCTAACTTCTCCATTGCTCCTCCTCATCCTGGAATCCTCATGCTCCCTCCTCCCCAATTGATCACCAAGACCCGTTGATTCCACCTTCCCAACATCTCCCCAATTTGACCCCTGCTCTGCCTGGCCCCTGGCCCCACCCTGGGACAGGCCCTCACACCGACCACAAGGCTCTCGCCTGTCAGGTTCTTCTTTTTTAGAGGTTCCCTAACAACTGTAGGATCTCCGGTCCTCTCCCATCTTTGCAGTCTTCTGACTGTGAAACTCTGGCATGTTCACCCAACTCTGGGAGAACCCCAACTAAAACCTCATCTTCTAGAAGCCTTTCCCAGTTCCCTTTAATATCAGGGCCTTCCCTCTGTGGATCTTCTCCACAGTTCTCCCGCCGCTTCCTCCACTAGACCAGGGAGCTCCTGGAGGGCGGGACCCTGTGCTGCCTTCTTTGTCTTTCTAAAGCTTAGCTTCACTTCTGAAGCACAGGAAGCACTCAGCCAAAGTACATTCCCCCCTAAATGCTGCCTATCTTCAATGGGATTTTAAATCAGGTGAGTTTCCGGGCCAAAGAAACACATTTGCCTCAATCTCCTGGATATGCCACAGGATACAGTTCTGGGCCTGGAATCGGGAAGAACAGAGTTCAAATCCAGCCCACACTTCCTATGTGACCCAGGACAAGTCATTTAACCTGTCTCAGTATATCCTTCTGTAAAATGGGAATCATCATAGTACCTGAGGATCAAATGAGATAATATCTGTAAAAAGTGCTTAGCACAGTTCCTGGAAGACATCTAAATATATAAGACATAGTGCTATATAAATGTAATACATAGCCTGGTTCAAGGTCATGTTGAATTCCATTTCAGAATATCCTGGATACAATCAGCTTCTCAGGAAGTATATTGATATATGTATTTGAGATTATCATTCCTTCCATGGGGACAAGATCTCTAGGCTTTCTGGGAGCAAAAAAAAAATAAATATATATCAGTGGATGCAATACAATCAATGAAAATGACTAGATCTTACAATCTCACCTGGACTTCTTTTGACAACAGCTTTTGGTTACAACCCTGAACGAAAAAGTAAGTTTTATCACAGTGTGAAATGTGCTTTTTCACGGTTGCTGGTTAACATTACCTTCTTCCTAGTCATCAGTACTCCAGTCTTTGTATTGTCTTTCCTAAAACAGTTCTCCCTTTGGTTAGCAGACATTTGTACTGGTGGGTGATGTTCTTCCAACTTAAGGAAACCTGTGCCACGGACACACTAGAGAGGCATGTAAATACCTATCTCGGTCCCTAGGAAAGTCCTTCGCTTGTTTTCTGAGAATTAAATTGTTTTCTCACTGTCAGTTTTTAGCATTTTTTGGGTTTTTGACTGTGCTAGGTGAATCATCCCATTTGATGGTGGGTTTGAACAATTCTTAAAATGTTCGCCTTCCTCACCACAGCTGCTGCAGCATCTCTTACAGTCACAGAAGAGTTCTAACTGTTGCATGTTTCCAGAATAACATCCTTTCTTAAAGGCCACAGAATAAAAAACACGAGAAAGAAATGAAAACCATGTGTATGGCATGAAATATAGCACTTAACTGACAGAGCTAACAGAGTGCGAAACCGGCTCAATCCAGTTTCATCTGATCAAGACCAGCCTTTCTGAAGCAGCTTACGTGTCAGAGGCAGAAGCCCGGTGCGGACACAAAAGGAAGCCATCCAATGACTGCTCGTACCAAGTACTTTACAGCCATCGGGCCAAGATGCCGCTCCCCAGGAAAAACTCAGAGACTATTTCTGTGGAGCCGATACCCCACCTTCGTGTCAGTCATTTGGAAATCGTTATTCTGAGAAAGGCCCTTCCCAATATTTCCCACAGATGAGCAGATCAGAGGGAGCCCGCGCTTATCAATGACCGCACGCCCACTTCTCTAAGCCCTGACCCGCAAAGTGCTGGACTCAATATTTTCGCCAAAACATCAGCTTTTAGAAACCCAGGGGTTTTTCCCATCCAGACACATCCTCTGCCCCCTAAGACGGGTGGTATCTGTGTGGGAATGGCCAGGCGGGTCCTTGCTTATTCAGTCAGGCAGGACCGAGCCAAAGCAAGCGGCAGCTTGACACAAGCGCCAAAAGGCACAAACTTCCAACCTCCGTGAAAGTATCCTTCCCCGAGCCCCAGGGCCTGTCTGGATGACTTTAAAGTTAAGTTTTACTCTGGTCTCATTAGGGCAGAGGGAAGTTTTATTCAGCTCAAGTGAGGGCAACGATTCTTTGGAATGGTTCTAAATGATCTCAGCAGCGGCTTTTATCAGAAAAAAGAGGAAAAAGCTCTTTTCTTTTATAAAAGCTGGAACGACCAAAGACGTGGTGCCCTCACTTTTACGTGCACAGGGCAGAATAAATACTGGAGCTCTGTTAAACAAACCCATGAGCGCCGGCAATGTTAGCCGTCCATACTGAAAGGGCCCCGAGAGAAGCAGCGCGACAGAGAGAACCCGGGCTTGGACCCCGGCCGTCCTGGGCTCTCCGCCCCGCGGAACCGGCTCACTTCTCGAAGGGCTCCCTCCGACCCAACCTCTCAGCGGCCTCTCCCCACGCTCCCTGACCCCTCTGGGGCAGCCTCCGGGCCTCTGGTGGGTCACATGTCTGAGCCCCCTCCTGGATCCTCTCCGGCCCGAAGCCTGTACCCCCCAGGGAGCCTGTACCCCTCCCAGGGAGCCTGTGCCCCCCCCAGGGAGCCTGTACCCCCCAGGGAGCCTGTACCCCCCAGGGAGCCTGTACCCCCCCAGGGAGCCTGTACCCCCCCAGGGAGCCTGTACCCCCCCCAGGGAGCCTGTACCCCCCAGGGAGCCTGTACCCCCCCCCAGGGAGCCTGTACCCCCCAGGATCCCGCCCCGGCCACCTTCTCTTCCACTCCTCGGTCCCCAGGAGCCCAGCCAGCTTCTCCTCCATCTCTTACACGTCGGACATCTCAGCGCCCCCCCTCCCTGACACTGGGAGTCTCTCCCCCTGCAGCCCATCCCCCTCCAGCTCAGTCACTGCCGGCCTCCCACTGCCTCCAGGGCAAAACCAAAGGGCAGTCTGGCAGTCCGGCTCCCTCGGATGGCCCCTCTGCTCTCTGTTTCTTTGACACCTCCCCCCAACTTCCTTACCTCTCGGCTCTCCCAAACAGGACCCTCCCCCCCATGTCAATTCCCTCCGCCCCACCCCCGGGGGTCACTCCGCGAGGGCACACAGTAGGAGCTTCATAAATGCTGGCCCGTGCGCGCTTCCTCACGACCCCCAAGTTTTCTCCCTAAGGCGGCGCTTCAGGGGCGCCTGTGGGAGGGGCTGTCGGAGAAAACGTTGCGGTTACCCCGCTCACTCCAGACTCCCGGGCTCGGGCTGGGCCCCCGGGAGGAGAACAAGGTAAAGGCTGAGAGCGTGGCCGGGCCGAACTTCTGGGAGGGCCCAGAGGGCAAACCAGAGGCCCCCGAAAGTGCGGTCTGGGGGTCTCAGCAGCAGCAGCGGGGCTGGGTCACCCCCAGACCGCGCCCCGGGGAGCGCCCGGACTCCCCCCGCCCCCTCAGGCTGGGCCGGAGAAGGGCCGGCAGAAGGGACTTTCAATTCAAACCAATTCCAGGAACCCTCATTCAGAAGCTCCCGGCAAAGACCAGGGAGGGGGGAGGGAGGAGGGGCGAGGGGGGAGGAGGGCCGCAGGGGAGGGGGCGCCCCAGGGAGGAGGCGCCCTGAGAGGGGAGGGGCCGGCGGAGGCGGGGCGGACGGAGCAGGGAAAGAAACAGGGGCACAGAAGGGGGAGGAGTACGAAGGGTACTCCAAGGGGGAGGGGACTCCGGAGGAAGGGCAGAGGGGAGGGACTCCCAAAGGGAGAAGCGGAGATCAAAGGGGAGGGTCTGGAGGCCGGAAAGGGAGGGGGCCCCGCAGAGTATGTGGGGAGCAAGGGAGGGAGGCCCCCGGAGAAGAGGAGGTGATGGAGGCCTGGAAGAAAAGGAAAAGGACGGAGTCTGAAGGGGGCTGGGGGAAGTTGGGGGATGCACAAAGGGACCCCGGAGCGGCTCGGAGGCCGCCACTCCCCTCCCCCCTGCACAGCCATCAGTCTCAGACCCCGGGCTCCCGCAGTGGGGGAGGGGCGCGGGCCCCGGGGCGCGGCCGCCCCTCCTCCTCCTCCTCTGGGGCGCGCGGCCGCCCCTCCCCCCTCCCCGGCTCCCCCTTCGGCTCCCCTGGCGCTCGCGCACCCGCCCCTCCCCGCCCCGGCCTCGGGCTCCGTTCCCGCCGCTCTCACCGCCCACCTGAACCCAAGCCGCTCCGCTGGCGCTCACGCCGCAGCCTCGCTCCTTCCGCTCGCCAGCCCCGCCTCCCGCCGTTCCGTCCGTCCGTCCGTCCGTCAGGGGCCGCGGGGCACGAGCCCTGCCGCCGCCATCTTTAAACCGCCAGCCAGGCTGAGGCGGAGCGCGCTCGAGCCTCCGGGGAGACGCACCGGGCCCCCAGGCCCGAGCGCGCCAATCGCAGGCCGCCATCGAGCGCCGCCGTCCCTTATTGGTCCCTTCGAAGACGTGGCAGGCCAGGTAGCCAATGGGACTGTGTAGGAGCCGGGCGCGGGTTTGCTGCAGAGGGGGCGGGGCCGGTGCCGGGGTGGGCTGGCGAACCGTTGGGCGGGAGGAGGAGAGGTTGGAGAGAGGGAGGAGGACGCGTGGAGACTGAGGGGGATGGGCGGGAAAGATGGGAGAAAGGGAGGGAAGAGGAAGAAAAAGGGGATGGAAAAAAGGGGGAGAAAAGTGACAAAGAAGGGGAAGGAGAGAAGGAAGAGGGAGAACAAAGCAGGGAGAGGGCAGAAAAGGAAGGGGAGGGATGAAAAGAACATCGTGGGGGAGGGGAGGGAAGGCCCGAGTTCAAATGCCAGCGCTCGCTCCGGGCCTCGGTTTCCCCTTCTGTAAAAGGGGGGTGAGACTGATAGCCTCCAGCAGGTCCCTCCCCCTCCGAGTCAGTGCTTGGGGGGTCCGGCCTCAGTCTCCCCTTCTGTAAAACGGGTTGTAGCATACAGCAGGTGCCTCAGTGCCTTCTCTGCCTCCCACCCAGAGGGGAGCTGGGCACCTTTGGGCGCCTGGCGGCCCGGAGTGGCCGGTCCGGCGGTGTCTGCCACAGGCTGGGAGCGGCCCCTGCTTCCCCGACTGGACCCTGGATGTCTGCAGTTGGGCAGAAGCCACCATGGCGCGGGGCGGGCGCCTCGGCGTCTTCTGTGGCTGAGGCCCGTCTTCTCCGCGCCCGCTCCGCCAGAGAACGCTTAACTCGCCCGCCTCTGCTGAAGCGACCGATTCTCTGACATCTTTAATGAATAAAATGGAACGCCGAGGTGTACCGAGGAACCCAGAGTCCCAGCAAACGGAGGTGGGCGAGGCCTGGACCCCGGCGAAGAGTCCCCTCGCCGAGGAGCTGCACTTGTGCAAGGACAGAGAGACCGCGGAGAGACCCGGAGGGGGAGTCGGCGTGCTCGCGGCCCTCGGGCCTCAGTTTCCTCGTCTGGAGCTTTGGAGCGTCTGAAATGAGGCTCTGACCCGTCTGGGCCGTTGGTCCCTGAGCTGAACTAGGATCCGGGCCCTGGCTGTGCTGTTCCTCCTCGCAACTTTCCATCACTTTCTCTGCTTCAGACCTGTCCTGGGCCTCCCCGCCATTCTTCCCATCATCCCTATCAGTTTTTCCCTCCCCCTCCTAAGTCTCCCCATGGCTGCCCGGCCTCCTGCTCCAGGTGTTTTCAGAACAGCTTCTCGGCCCCTTCTCACTGAAGCCTCGCAGACAGCCGCCTTTTATTACTGGGAAAAGCAGCACTGAGCGGCCGGCTTGGGGAGCACCTCAGCATCTGACCGGGGTGGACGTCTTTCCTGAACCATCTCCGATGGCTTTCTCCCCCCAACTCTCTTTTATTTCATTCTGTGCGTATCAGCCCGCGCTACCCGAGCCAGACCTTCACCTTTCAGGGTTCTGGGGTACCTGGGAGGGGCTATTCCCTAAAGCCATTGGCTCCAGCCCCGCTGGGCATCTTCCTCCCACTTTAGGTGCCAGGGAGCCAGGAGGAAGGGATATTGACTTCAAAGCCAGAGCAGTCACTTTCTGTGTCCCGCCCCAGTCTTCAGGGAAAGTGCCCAAGCCCGCGGGGTGCCCCTCACATCAGTACCAAGACCCGCAGGTTGAGAGCCCCTCGACTCGGCGCTTCCTGAGGCGACTTCCAGCTCAGAATCCTGTGATCCTTGGAGAACCACGACTGGGGCGCTCAAATGGATGTACAAAGGATGAGCTGGTCTGGAGGGAGAAGAGGGAGCCAGAGTCTCTGTGGGAGTCCATCGCTCTCCAAGGTCCCTGGCTCTTCTTGCCAGTGAAGCCCACCTTGTTACTCTGAGCATTCTCCCGGCGGAGAACAGGATGGTGTGGCTTTCCGTGGTGGAAGGCCAGCCTGGGAGTCCTGTGGCCCTGGTTCAAGTTCATCTCTGCTACCAGTGTTGAAAATTATCTATGCATATGCTTTGAAAATTAAAAGCTGTGATAATAATTTTAAAAAAAGCACATCCATAGTTTTCAACAATCACCCTTGAAAACCTTGTGTTCTAATTTTTCTCCCTCCCTCCTCCCTCCCCTAGATGGCAAGTAATCCATTATAGGTTAAACATGTACAATTCTTCTATACTTAGTCCTCCACCTATCGTGGTGCACAAGAAAAATCAGATCAAAAAGGAAAAAAGAGAAAACAAAGGGCAACAGGCAAGTCTCTTCTTAAGGGTGCCGTCTTCAGCCCCTGGATAGCTCTGGGGAGATAGGGCCCCACAGAGGAGGAAGGGCCCAGGCAAGGACTGTGTGTGTCTCGTGTGGGGACCAGCCTGGCTAACTTCAGAGCAGCTCATCACAGAGTGGCTGCAGGGAGGAACACAGAGAGGCCTGGAGAGACTTACATCAACTGATGCTGAGGGAAATGAGCAGAACTAGGAGATCATTATACACTTCAACAATGATACTGTACGAGGATGTATGCTGATGGAAGTGGATATCTTCAACATATAGAAGAGCTAATCCAATTCTAATTGATTAATGATGGACAGAACCAGCTACATCCAGAAAAGGAACACTGGGAAATGAGTGTAAACTGTGAGCATTTTTTGTTATTCTTCCCAAGTTATTTTTATTTTTATTTTTATTTTCCTGAGGCTGGGGTTAAGTGACCTGCCCAGGGTCACCCAGCTAGGAAGTGTTAAGTGTCTGAGACCAGATTTGAACTTGGGTCCTCCTGAATTCAGGGCTGGTGCTCTATCCACTGCGCCACCTAGCGGCCCCTTCCCAGCTTATTTTTACCTTCTGAATCCAATCCTTCCTTTGCAACAGCAACAAAATTCGGTTCTGCACATATATATTGTATCTAGGATATACTATAACATATTTAATATGTATGGGAATGCCTGCCATCTAGGGGAAGAGGTGGAGAGAAGGAGGGGAAAAAATCGGAACAGAAGGAGTACAAGGGATAATGTAAAAAATTTTATGCATGTGTACTGTCAAAAAATGTTATAATTATAAAATTAATAAAAAAGATTTAAAAAAAAAGTGCCTGCAGGATAATTGATTTTTTTAAAAGGCTCTTTCCCTTTACCATCTTCCACTTCATGACAGCAAAATTCTAGACTCCCCCAAGTTAGGTCATCAAAGCTGGGTGGAGCCTTGCAGCTCCTCTCATCCTACTGCTGTTTGACAGATGGAGACACTGAGGCTGGGCAAGGCCCTTCAAAGAATTGTAGAGTGTCAGAGCTAGAAAAGACTAGAGGCAATCTCGTCCAGCCCTATAAAAGTACAGACGGGCATGTGGCCCAAGTCCCTTGTGGGCAGGCCTCATACTCCCCGTCCAGCCCACCTGCCTCAGCACCATCCAATCAAAAGCCTTTGGATTCCAGCAATTAAGGGTCAGTGACACAAGCATCCCCTTAGGCTCCTTACCTCTCCCACTGAGCACCTGATGAGGGATGTGCTGTCTCCTGAAACCCCTGGTGAGAGAAATTAGTAACGAATCCTTTGGGGCTGAGGCTTTCCTCCTCTATTTCCTCAATCGAGGCCCAGTCTGAAAACTGATGGACAAAATTGTCCTCAACCTCAAGGACCAAGCCCTTCCATCTGGGGCCTGGACCCACCCAGCAGGACCTGGGTTCTGCTCAGTGTGTCACAGGATGCAGTCTGGATTGATTCTTACCCAAAGCAAAGGAGCCCTGTCCTTGCATCCCGCCCTTAGTGACACCTGCAGTTTAATTCTGCATCTCCTCGGATGTATATCCTGAGAGGGCAGGGCCTCTCCAGCCTGTGTGGCGCTTCTATCTCCGGCTCACAAAAGTGTTTGTGGAAGCCCCTCCCCCACAGAGAGCAGCCATGGGGACAACCTAGGACAATTGCATTTGACCTTTTTTTTTTTTTTTTGCTGAGGCAATTGGGGTTAAGTGACTTGTCCAGGGTCACACAGTGTCTGAGGCCAAATTTGAACTCAGGACCTCCTGACTTCAGGGCTGTGCTCTATCCACTGGTATTAACCTTTTCATAAGACTCAGTGGGGCTGGCTCTTCACTCTCCCCCAGGTACTGTTCCTGTGGGCCTCTCCACTGAGTTTTTGAGGGGGATTGTATTTCCAATGCTCAGCTGATGTCAGAGCTGGGCAGTGGGGGAGGAGAGGCTGAGCAGGGGGCCAGGGAGGCCTGGGCTAGCTGAGGTCAAGCAGTAACTGGTGGGTAGAAAGGATCCCATCAAGGAGGAAACATCTAGGCAGAAGCTGGAGGGTAGGGCAAAGGACCAAGCACCCAGAGAGACGGGGAATCCAGAGGGGGGGGGGTCAGGATGCCCATTAAAATTCCAGGCAGTCACCCAAGGACCAGAAGCTTTCTGGGACAGCCTAGGTTGGAGAGGAGCTGATTCAAGACACAATCAATTTGGTCATTGTTAACTAAGGATAAGCTCCCCTCCGGAGTCTTTAAAGCTTCTCACCAGGAAGGCCCCTGGCTACCTTCTTACGCTGCTGTTCCTTAAGGAGGACTCCATCTCCTGCCTCAGGAGAGCTAGGTGAGGGCTTTCCCTCACGCCTGGACTCCCTTCACCTCCATCTCTTGGCTGGCTTTCCTGATCTCCAAGACTCTTCTAAAATGGTGGCAGCGCCCTAAAATCTCAGGGCCCTTGTCTGTACAACTCAGGATGCGCTGGCTCTTAGCTCCACAAGGATCCCGGACGGCATCGCACCTCATGGGTGCATCCGTGGCCATGGATAACTGTACAAGGGAGGGTCCTGTATGTGAAGGCCTCCTTTGTGGGTGAGTGGGCGGGCTTCCCTCCAGAGTGATGTAATAGGACTGTGTCCCCCTGATCTTTGGAGGGGTGGACCTGGATTAGAAAAACAATCAGGGGCTACTTCCGGTACGTGGGAGGGCCAGTGACCATGTGGGAGCTGGTTTTGGCCCACCATGTCATCGGGAGCATCTTCAAAAAGGCCGTGTCAGCTCTTTGCATCAGGTCACGGGAGACGTGGAGCATGGCCTGGGGTCTGGGGCTGGCCAGGCAGAATGGGCCTTGTAGGTTCGTGCCTGGGAAAGGTGGGCATGTGTCAGGAGCTTTAGGGGTGCTGAGGACCAGGGGCAGGGCTGCTGCATCCTCCCTTATTAACAAAGCCTGCGGTCACCAGCACAACAAGGAAGGAACGTTGGCTGGGCTCTGTGCTTCAGCTGGGAGGAGGGAGGGAGAGGCCACAGCTGGGGCCCTGGATCCCAGTTTCAGAGTGGGAACGAAACTCAGAGATATCTGGCCCAGGCCAGGCCTCGGCCCCCTCCCCCTCTCACTGTCTGCAGCTGGAGATGAGGAAAGGAGGGGGAATGCTGGGTATTCCCGCTGCCAAAGACACTTCACCTGGGGAAGAAGAGGAGTGGGAAGAAACTCCTCCGTGGCCCTCCCTGGGAAGGCTGTGTCTTCCCTGGGAGATACTTGGGGGGGCCATGCTGCTGAGGTCTGAGGCAAAGGGACTTTCTACACCAAATACCTCTCCCTGCCTCCAATCCTCTCCCTGGAAGGGAAGGAAGGGTGTATGAGGAGCTTTGTATACAGTAATAGCTTAATAAGTGTTTATCCTCTTTCAAAGGGAAATAACCTTATTTTTCATCATGTCAGTCCAGTGTGGAGGAAATGGGTAAGACCTGTGGGCTGTGAGTTTGTTTGGGGAAAGCATCCCCCCAAAAGAAAAAGTAGCTTTTAAGGCCAGAGAAATAGGATGTAACCTCTAACTGCCCTGATGGAATTAACTGCAGAGCAAACTTCCCAAAGCAAAGGTGAGGTCCCAAGAAAATGCATTCTCCCCGGATCACCTGCTACTCAGTTTCCCCAACAAGGAAAGTGCTCCAGAGCAGCCTCATCTGAAAGACTCCTTTCCTCCTTCCTAATGTCCTTGGAAGGCCTTAGGTGTGTGTCTCCCTTCCTTCCTGGGAATGGCTGGGCAACTGCCCATCAGTTGATGCTAATTAAATATTTTACATTTTCTGGCCACCCTCTTGCCCTCTTCCCTTCCACTCCTTGGGACCTAGAAAGGAAGAGTTTCTTTCTGGAAGCATTTTAGGACCTCTGGGTTGAGGAATTCTCCCAAATAAATCTAGTATCGAGGAAACAAATCCTTGCCCTGCCCTAGAGGAGGTTACTCTTTAATAGGCCAGACAATACAGAACAAAATATGGAGTGGGAGTGGGAGGCAATCCTGGAGGCCAGGTGTTACCTAGGGGCAAGGTCACTTGGAGAAGGTGAAGATCAGGTTTCTACCTGGAGCCTTGTACAGAGGTCACGGTTCTGTGAAGGGAAAACTTCCCAATGTCCAATCCAAAATGTCTCCCTTCAGGAAGAAGTGAGATCCCCCCAAACCGGTCATTTTTAAGAAGAAACCAGATGATGCTACAGTGCTGGCTGGTGGAGAACCTCTGTTTTCTTGGTGTTCATTGTTAGCCCAAAATTAGTACAAGTATCAGAGAGACAAGCCGTACTTTGTTGCATCTCAGCCTCAGAGGCTACATTGAGTACAAAATCATCTGAAAATAAAAAGTTGCCTACCACGTCAAAAAAAAAAAAAAAAAAAAGAACAGATGATAATTTGTTTGAGAAGAAGTCACCATTTTGGTATGAGGTCCTGAGAAGGGCAGGTCCAGATTGCTGAAGGATTTGGAGACCATATCCTTATAGAAGATCAAATGATCTGGAGATGGTCCCTATACAATAATTATAATAATAACAAGCAATAACATAATCCCTTACAGTTTGCAAAATGCTTTATAAATATTATTTTGTTGGATCCTCACAACAACCGTGAAAGATTATCCCCATTTTACAGATAAGGGAATTGAGTATAGAAAAGATTAATGATTAAGATATAAAGAAGATTCATAATTAATGCCCAGGGTTACACAGCTGGACAAGAAATGTCTAAGGCTGGATTTGAACTCAAATTTTCCTGCTTTTTAGTCCAGTTTGCTATCCACCAAATTGCCTATTATCTAGAAAAGGGGCTAAAGGAGACATTCCTGTTATTTTCAAGTATCGGATGGGTCGTTATATAAGAAAGAGATTATTAGAACTGGGAGAAATTGGGAGAAATTCGAGATTTTGGCTTGGCGTAAAATGTAATGTTGAGGGGGCAGCTGGTGCAGTGGATAGAGCACCAGCCTTGAATTCAGGAGGACCCGAGTTCAAATCTGATCTCAGACACTTAACACTTCCTAGCTGTGTGACCCTGGGCAAGTCACTTAACCCCACCCTCAGGGGGGGAAAAAAATGTAATGTTGAGGATTTTGGTCCCATCCCAATGAATGTCACTGGAGGCGCAGATATCACGATCTATTAATTGAATAAATCAGACATTAAACGATTTTATTTTTAGCATCTCCTCAAAATCTATGGGTGAGCCATTTGTCTCTCTGGAAGGACCACAGGACAATAGGTTATTGAGATTGGTCAATCCACTCTTCCACTCAGTATAATAATTACAGGCAATTTAGTGGTAGGGCGGTTAATCATTAGCCAAGTCCAGAAGACAAGAACTTCCGGTATAGGTGCTAGAGAATGAAGAGGGGAGAGGGAAAAAGAGCTAGTTTCTCTTTTTCTCTTCCCCATTCTCTCCTCAGCCCCATACCAGAGAGAAAGGGGCACCGGGAGAAGAATCATCCAGCTGATGGCAGAGGGACATGTGGAGAGCAAACCCAAGAAAGGCCAAGTCGTAGAGAGAGAACATATGCTGAGGATGAACATGGACAATCATGGAGACCCACCAGTGCTTTCCCTCCTTTGATTATTTTTGTCCTTCTCAAGGGGGACCAATAACATGGGGAGGGGGAAGTCTTGACTTGCAAGTGAATTGGATTTGCGTGAGGCAGAGTTGTACAACCCCCAGCCTTACTCTTTCTTCCAGGGTCATTTGGGAGTCCAGAGGCAACTCGACAAGAGGTCAGACAATTAGCCGTGGCCCAGTATCCCGGCTGTATCCTGTTTGGACATACCTGGTCTCCACCATTAGACTCTAGAGAGCAGTTGTCCTTGGGCCATAGAATTAATATATGTATGATTGCAAGCTATTTAAGTGTATCTCCTTGCTTCAGTTTCTTTACTGGATCTTAGAATTCAGTCCTCTCAGTAATGGCGTCACATTGCTTTTAATAAACTTTGCCCCTTGACTAGGAGATGGATTCAAGCCTGCAAATTTTTTGAGACAAGTCGAGACACCTGTCTGGGACTTTTGGGGTCCCCCCTTCTCAACCTCAACACTTTCAAACTTCAGATCTATGATTTTGTCATCCTGTTAAAATACTCTGGATGTATTTTGGGTAGCGGCTCATTATATCAAAACTAGGCTGTTATATCTTCCCCTCAGGGTTGTAGGTATCTCTTCTCTGATGTCAACAGCTCAAGTGTCCATTCTAGTTGTGCCTCTCTTAGCCACCAAAGATCAGGGCCCCAAGTCATTTTAACCAATTAACATTTTAATCATTAAGTTTTAAGTAGGAGGGGCAGCTAGGGGGCGCAGTGGATAGAGCACCACCCTGAAGTCAGGAGGACCTGAGTTCAAATCTGGCCTCAGACACTTAATGCTACCTGTGTGACCCTGGGCAAGTCACTTAACCCCAATTGCCTCAGCAAAAAATAAATAAATAAATAAATGAAAATAAATTTAGGGGCAGCTAGGGGGTACAGTGGACAGAGCACCAGCCCTGAAGTCAGGAGGACTTGAGTTCAAATCTGACCTCAGACACTTAATGCTACCTAACTGTGTGACCCTGGGCAAGTCACTTAACCCCAAATGCCTTAGCAAAAAACAAAACAAAACAAAAAAAAGTTTTAAGGAGCAACAAAAGTACACATATTTCTAACACCTTGGGGGTACATTTCTAGGGAGAGTGGGCTCAGGATTAACCCAGTGTTTATTTAGCATTGATCTCACCTAGTCTGTGAGCTGGGAAAGATCCCAAATGTCACTCTTGATTCCTTGGGACACTGATGTCTGCTTGCCAAACCTGGTACACACTTGTCTTCTGGACTCCTTAATGAAATAACAAAAACTGAGTCAAGGAAGCCACCAAGGTCCATTTCATGGGGCCATTTGATGGCCTTCCAGGAACTTATAGCAAGACCTTGCATCAGACACATTGGGCAGAGTCAAACTGAGATTGAGAGAGAGACAGAGAAACAAAGGCCACCCAATCCCCTTCTGAAAGCCAACCCTCTGAAGGTCTTCTGAAGATCTCCTGCCTTCTGGTGCTCTCCTTGCCTCCAATATCTTCCCCTTTCAATCTATCCTTCACACAGCTTCCAAAATGATTTTCCTGAAGTGAAGGCTCGGACCCTCACCCAATATCTACTCATGCTCCAAAATCACCTTTCCTATGCTGTCCCTCTAAGCAGTGTTATTATTTAAGGTTCAGGGGCTGCACAAGGAAAAGCTCTTTTACAGCAGTGGAGCCCTCCAGTCCATTGGCCTTCTCTATGTCACCATCACATGTCATCCTGACTCTCCTGGAAGCAAGTTCCCCAGCCACCTCCCTGCTAATACAGAGAATGCCACCCCTGGCACTCTATGTGTGCTCATGAGGATGGGGCTCAGCAGCAGTGATTGTATAGCGCGTTCCCTCCTCCTCATTAGAAGACAAACTCCTTGAGACTATTTATCTTTTTTTTTGTGCTCTCAGAAATTACCACAATCCTTGGCAAATAGCAAGTGCTTAATTAGGGCTTCTTAATTGAAGAATTTAATCAATGATATTATAATCCATGCATGAACCTGGTAGATCTCTTTCCTTTTTGGGTTTCCACATAATCTAGAGATTTCAAATGAAATGCCCAGCCCCACCTTTCCTGTTCTGTCCCTCTAAGTAGTGTTATTGTTTAAGGTTCAGGGGCTGCACAAGGCAAAGCTCTTTTACACCCTGACAGTCCATGTAACCTTCACTATGTCACCAAATCTTCCACTATTCTTCTAATTACTAATAATTTATTCAGAGACAGAATCCTGTTGCCCCTTGCCCATTAGTCATCCTGAATCACTTCTCTGATTGCAGCTAGGTTCATTTATTGATGAACAAAAGAAAAGACTTTCCTTATGATTTGAAATCTTACAGATAGCTCTAAAGGGATTTTTACATTTTATGTGCATCCTTAAATACAAGGGATTATGTAAACAATGGACTCAATCAGAACAGGATACAAAGGATCACAGTGGACTTGGCTTTGTAGCCTTGGAATCCTCTTCCTTCTCTTCTGCTTGTACCCCCTTCTTGGCAGAAATGATTGATGTACATGCAGGATGTACATAAACTTCATATGGGGCTCCAAAAGTCTGGAGATAAGTGGTAATTGAAACACTTTTGGAGATTCTGGTTATTCAGGTTACAATATTGACAAGAAATCTAAGACTTAAGTGAACTGATGCTAAGTGAATCATCATTGTACACAGCAATAACAAGATTATGCGATGATCAATTCTGATGGACATGACTCTTCAACAATGAGGTGATTCAGACCAGTTCCAATGGTTTTGTGATGGAGAGTCCTCAGAGAGGACTGTGGGAACTGAGTGTGGATCACAACATAGTATTTTTACTCTTTTTGTTGTTTACTTGCATTTTATTTTCTTTCTCATTTTTATTTTCCTTTTTGAGCTGATTTTCTACAGCATATTTGTGGAAATATATATAAGAATTATGCATGTTTAACATAAATTATTTGCCATTTGGGGAGCCGGTGGGGAGAAAGGAGGTAAAAAATTTGGGTGAATGTTAAACATCCATGCACGTGTTTTGAAAATAAAAAGCTTAAAAATTTTTGAATTAAAAAAAGAAAGAAAGAAAAGAGTTCTCTCTAAAGAGGACCATTTATTGGCTATCATTAGGTGACCATGTCAGCCCCTCTCCTGGTCTTGTTCAACAAGAACCCTCCAACTCTCAAATGATCCCATCCCCCTTCTGGAACTATGGGGCTCCAACCCATTAGGCAGATCAAACTAAAATCTGAGAACTGGTCATTTCTAGGAGAAGAGAAATAAAATTGCCAAAGAGAGTCGATTTCTCAAGGATTGTAAAAGATGCTTGGAAACATGGTGACTTTATGAAGAAAGTCTCTGGAGAATTTGTAGAGGGCCCCTGTTGTGTGGAGAAGCGTGGCTAAGCCGCTTGCTCTTGGCTCTCAGCAGCTACCTGCTGGTTTACCTTGGTGGACATGGCCAATGTCTACAAATTACTTGTTCAGTTGAAAGTTGTGAAAGATGGTATCTTGAAACTTGGGAGTTATAGACACAGGGGCACACAGTAAAACTCCTAAAACCTGAAGCGCATAAGTTTGGACACTATGGCAGCCCAAAAGACAACAGGAAGTGAAAGGACTTCGGGCCATTAGAATCAAGTGGACCTCAACCAGAAGGAAATTTCACTGTTAACAGACAGCTGCCCAGGGCTGCCTTTTAGCACCCTGATGACTGTCGGTGGGATTTGATATGCAGACAGTTGCATGAAAGCTGTACTTGGATCTCTAATGCAGTCCAGGCCACGGTTCTGATGATGCTTCCCGGTAGCAGGTGCCTACTCTCTTGTGCACTCAATAACTTTGATAAAACAAGTAATTGCTAACCCTCTGAGCTTCAATGAAGAACATTTCAGGCCTTCTCTTTGGGAGCCCCCGGAGAGCATTATCAATGGAGCAGTCCCAGTGGTGGATTCATCTAGTACTCATGGAGATGTGCGGCAGCCCATATTGGACCTACTCCGAATACAAGGGAAATGCTGAACATAAATGATGCCCTTAATTCTGCCGTAGACAAAATGACAACAAAAGACACAGATCTGCAAAGCTGTCACGGACAGCGTTTCAGATTCATTGTTGGAAATTAATGTGCCACTTTTGGTATAATTGATGGAGGCTGCAAAGAATGGAAATGAGAAAAAGTTTTCGGCTATACTCAAGTTTTCCACGAACTGCTAACAAACTAATTGAGATTGCTAACTTAGCCTGTCCTATTTCAAACAATGAAGAAGGTGTGAAACTGGTCCCCATGTCAACAAGCCGACTGGAAACCCTTTCTCCTCGGTTTATTAATGCATCAGCTCTGGCTGCAAAAGCATGAAGGAGAATGTGAATCTTTTTAAAGAACAGTGGGAAAAGCAAGTCCTGTTCTAACAGATGTCATTGATAACATAACTTCCATTGATAATTTTCTGGCTGTGTCAGAGAATCCCATTTTGGAAGATGTAAACAAGTATGTAATTGTTCTCCAAGAACAAGCTGTTAAAGATGGAGACCGTCGTGCTGGTGCCATTTGGGGCTGGGCAGCCAATCATTCATGTTGTCATTTCAGAGATGGATAACTATAAACCTGGAGTCTAGACTGAAAAGGTTCTCAAGGCCATCAGAATGCTTTCTTATTACAGTTTTTCTGTAGTTACTGAACTAATGGAGTTCTCAGTTCCAATTGCCAACCAATGCTGAAAATTTTATTTAGAATAATTATATTTAGAATAATTAATATTTTAGAATTCATAGATACCTCTCAATTGGTCTGTAATGGCACGTGTGATATTCAAAGAGCATAAGCTATTAGGCCTGAGTTTCTCCAAGAACAATGGCCAGTTTTTAGGAAGAGAATAGGGGATGTCAAAGTATCTAAATGGGACAGTAGTGACAATGATATTATTTCCCTGAGAAGATAGATATGCATGATCATGATGGAGGAGATGGACTTCATCAGAAATAAAGAACCACTTAAAAATACATTATATATAATTTTATATATATATATATATATATATATATATATATATATATATATATATAATTATAATACATATAATTCATGCAGCAAAAAAATTGCTGAGTCAGGATCAAGGAGGGATTGGGAAGAACCATTGCATCCAGATCTCCTGGTATATCTTCAACATATTGGTCTGCACTACCATCAGCTCAAGATCTGCAGGAAAGTCAAAGCAGAAGTTCAGAACCTTAGTGGGGGAGCTTATTGTTTATAGTAGGGTATACAGTGCAACATCCCTTAATCAGACAGCCAAGAACCTGGTGAATGCTGTGGTACAGATTGTGAAGGTCTCCCTATTCGACTTCCAGCAAGTACCAGAAATCATAGGTAATGGTTTCCCTCACCCTCCTGCTGTCAGGAAGATGAAGACCTCATAAAAGAAGAGAGAGAAGCATGATGAAACAAAAAATCAAGCCGGCATTTCAGAAGAAGTACTTGAATCTTGTGCAGCCCTCAGAGAATTCAAGGCATGGACAGTACCTAGAGTAGCCTCGGCTACGCCCACCACCATCTTCTCTAAACTAATTTTCTGCAAATCATAGACATTTCCTGTTTATTCAAATGTATTTACTTAATATAATGTTATATTAGATGCTATGGGGATGCACATTTTTTAAAAAAACCCGACCATATGATATCAACATAAGAACAAGCTTATATTTCAGTTTTAGATGCTTTTAGATTCTAGAGACAGTTCTATTTTCATTTTTAAAAAAATATAAGCTTGAATTAAAACACATGATAATCAGAGATTGCTAATACTACACAATTTTTTTTTAGTTCTCAGATTTTTTTAATAGTAGTTTTCCCCTAATTACCTTTAAAAACAATTTTTAAACTTGTAAAAAAAAAGTTTTGAGTTTCAAATGCCAAATTCTGAGTGGTAAGCAATCTGATGTAGGAGATATGCATGTAATGCTATTTATCTCAACATGTCTGTCTCAATGACTGAAGCTTTGCATTGTGATTGAGAGGGTTGTGTTCTCATCAGTGAAGTCTTACTCTTCCTATTCAGGAGGAGGAATAGTTAAAAAAAAAAAAAAAAGCCACATTATACAACTTTCTAAATGAAAGCTTTTGCATCTGAAAAAGAATACTGGGATCTGTTCTGCTGTGGAGAAGGCTGTTTTCAGAGTTTGAGCATATAGATAGGGTGTTATTAAATTTAAAAGTGACTATAAGCACCTGGGCCTGCCCACTCAGGCATCCTGGGGAGCTAAGTGTTCACCAAGACTGTGATTAGCCCCTTGATAAGGGATTTCATGTATGTCTGCAAAATGATAATGTATAAAAATTTCAGTAAAATGTAATGTATCATGAAGAAAATTGATTACTCTCTTTAGGACACAAGAGGAGAATGTTAATACTTGGTTACAAATTACTAATGTACTTTGCTGTAGGACATTAATAAAATTGCTCTTTAAAAAGAATAGAAAAGAATGGACTCATTTTCTCTCTTAGCTTTGCCAATATTAATAGGCTGTAGCAGAGGTTGATTAAAGTAACAATAGCTAGCTCTGTGCCATTTTAATTTTTTCAGAGGTTATTTTCTCTTTTACATGAGAGAGAGTTTTCCAGGACAGTAGGGTAGGTAGGCAGATGTGACACAAGTGAAGGGGTACCCCAGTCTCCTTTCCAATAGCCCCAGTGGCCACCCCCTGAAGACATTCTGTGATGTTAACATTTGGTGCAAGCTTTATTTAGCACTCTGTGACCTCCAGGACTTCTTAAACTATTTCCACTCATAATCCTTTTTTTATCTAAGATATTTTTCTACAATACTAGGTATACAGGTATATAAAATAGGTATGCAAATCAAATATTTACTGAGAATAAATCATAATTTTGCAGCCCCCACGTTCAGTTACATGACTCTATGGGGGTCAAGATGCAAAGTTTAAGAAGCTTTGCCCTAGACTAATCCAACTAAGCTGATCCTTTGAAGAAACTAGCATTTTAGGGGCAGCCACATTCTTTCTTCTGCCCAGGGACTGGCCCCTATCCTTGAAGATTGGCTGTGACATAATAGCCATTCCCTCCTCTAATAGGCATGCGATTTGGATTGGGTTCTCTCCACACTGGGGGGAGAACCCCCACAGGTTCTTATAATTCTTATAATTTGGGAGTAAAGGAGATATCCAACTAGAGCCAGGAAGTCTGAAGCTTAGAGAAACTAATTAGGTATCTGAGATAGGACATCTGGAGTCTTCTCTTCTGAAATGTCAGATCTCCACAGCCCTAATTATCTCAATTCCAATGAGCAGAAAAGGGGGCTGCAACTAGGGGGATCGAAGAGAACAGAACAATTTAGGGAAACTGAGGCTCCCCTTCTCTTATTCTATAGCTTTGGAATTCCTCTACTTCAGCTCTCCTGGACAAATTTGCTTAAGACTAAAGTTCTGGCTCATGTCTACTTCCCAAAGAAGTATTCACTGTGCAAGATGAATCAGGGTTGGAAAGGGTTACAACACACAAAAATAATGCAGAACACAGAACCCTCTCAAGAGAGCATTGACAGAATGAATTAAAGAGAATTCAGTAACAACTTCTAAGGACTACTATGATCTGTTGGGAAATTGATACTTCACCAGAGGTGTTTTACTTTTCACTTTAGCTTGGCACTTTCCTTACAAGGAAACAGATAAAACATCCAAGCTTGGGCCAGTCATTTTTTTATAGGTGGAAGTCCTCTCTAAGAACATTGGAATAGTAGCTGGTATTCTCCCCTGATTCTACTCATCTCCCACATCTTGGGAGATGGACTTTGGGACCTCTCATAAGGTTACCTTTGATCCTGGACACATCTATCTTAGAATTCTTTATATATATATAAAATTTTAAAATACACATTTCTTTATGAATCACATTGGGAGAGGAGAGGAGAATTAGAACAAAAGGGGAAAAAACAAACAGAAAAAAAAGTTATGGTATATGAAAATTATGGAATATTATTCAATAAAAATTGATGAACAAGCTGATTTTAGAAAGGCCTGGAAAGATTTACACGAACTGATGCTGAGTGAAACAAGCAGAACCAGGAATACATTGTATACAGTAACAGCAAGATTGTGAGATGATCAATTCTGAAAGGCTTGTTTTTTCTCTACAGTTTAGTGATCCAAAGCAATCCCAATAAACAGAGGATAGAAAACGCTTTCTGCAGCCAGAAAGAGAACTATGGAGACTGAATATAAATGACATGCTATGTTCATTTTTTTTTTTTTTTTAACCTTAGAATTCTTAAGATCAGGAAAGCACAAAGAGGTGAAGATATTTAGGGCCCAAGGCAAGTTACTTATTTTTGGCCACTGCCCATCTGTCATTTGGGCAAGATTGCCATGATCTCTGTGGTTGGGAAGAACCCATATTTCTCTAGCTCTCTGGAGTCACATGATATCAATTGGATGATAGAGGGGAAAAGAAGCCCACTTTGGAGCAGCCTCGACTTTTTTTTTTTTTTCTTGAGGCTGGGGTTAAATGACTTGCCCAGGGGCACACACCTAGGAAGTGTCTGAGTCCAGATTTGAACTCGGGTCCTCCTGAATTCAAGGCTGGTGCTCTGTCCACTGCGCCACCACAGCCTCGACTTTTAATAGCACCCTGGATACCTGGCATTCTTATAGAACAAAGCGAAAATCAAAGGAGCAGTCAAGATTTTCCAGTCCTTTTGGTGCTAGTCCATTTTGTAGCCAGAAACACCTAGAAACTCATTGCCCTCAAAAGACCTAAGCAGTGAGTCACTGTGTCCCTAAACATACTGGAATGCCCAGGGGGTTCTTTCTGTATAGAGGCTTTTAGTAAAGGCAACTATTGGTTCCTGCAATGTATAGCATATTACCTACTCCTGCTTTTTAGAAATTATCCTTGAGCATATGCATCCACTTTCAAATAGAAAATTTTGCCATTAGAAAGATCTTTGACCCCTTCTTTCTTTTATTGATAAGTCTTTCCCTATTTTTAATTCAAGTGCCTTTCCTCTGTTAATTTTAATTGTCCCTCTATTAGATTGTAATCCCTCTTTAAGAGGGATTATTTTTTGCCTTTTTTTTTTTTTTTTTTTTGTATTCTCTGTGTTTAGCAAAGTCCTTGGCACATAGTAGGGGCTTAATGATTGAGTTCCCTTTTGCTGTTTTAGACATTCATTTGTTCATTGATTCATTCGTTCAAGAGGCATTTAGGAAGCACTTATAACATGCCAGGTACTGTGCTTGGTGCTGAAGAGTAAAAGACAAAAATGAAGCAATCCTTGTCCTCTTGGATCTTACATTTTAGTGGGAGAAAATCAGGTAAACATAGATAAATAAATACATAACCTACATAGTACACACTGAAGAGTTTCTTGAGGGGAGGGTCTTCCCACCTGGAAGATTAGCATAAAGCTTGGGTTTAAGCTGAGCCTTGAAGGAAGCCACAGATTTTGAGTGAAGGAAATTATAATGCCAGAGAAACTGAGGCAAGATAGAGATTAGAGAGTTTTTAAAATTTTATTTGAGAGGGAGAGATTGTGCTGGAGGGGTGTTGCCCCCAGGGCTGATGTCCAAAGCCTCCAGCAGAGAATTTGAGTTCTCAATGGCATATATATGGCTCTAAGCTCAGGTAGACAATGGGGGGGGGGGCGGGGTTGTGGAGTCCAAACTCTGGTGTGCAGGGATCTCCAGGCAGGGACCATCAATCTGGTTCTGACAGGTTGGGGGTAGGACCATAAATTTTTATAAATTGGGAGTAAAGAAGATGTCCAACTAGAGTCAGGAAGTCTGAAGCTTAGAAATATTAATTAAGTATCTGAGATAGAACATCTGGAGTCTTATTTTCTGGAATATCAGATCTCCACAGCCCTAATTATCTCAGTTCTAATGAGCAGCAAAGGGGGGTTGCAACCAGGGGGATTGAGGCAGAACAATTCAAGGAACTGAGCCAGAACAATTTAAGGAAACTGAGGCATAACAACTTAGGGAAACTGAGGCAGGACAATTCAAGGAAATTGAGGCAAGACAATAAAAGGGAACAACAAAATGAGGAGAGGATGCATTGTGGACAAGACACATGGCCTGTGCAAAAGTGAGGATTTAGGACACATGATGTCATGGGAAAGGAACAGCTAGACTGAAGCATGCATGAATAGGAATAATGTATAATAAGCCTGGAAGTATTGGCAGAGGGCTACAGGGTGAAGGTCTTCAAATGTAGTTGTATTGATTCCAATTTAATTATCTACTTTTTGTTCATTTAAATGCCAGATAAAGAAGTTTGTATCCAATGAGAGAGGCCAGCTTGTGGAGATCTCTCTGACCTTACCGTGTCCTCTTTGTCCCATATGGAAAGACTCCAGCTTTGGCACTTTTCTAGATATTACAAAGAGTAAAAGCTTTTCCACAGGCACATTATTCTCAGCTATCCTAATAACACTATCTCCTGCTCTATGGGAGTGCTTTAAATTTTGTCACGTGCTTTCTTTATCATAACTCTATGAGGGCGAGAGAATAAATTATTATCAATTTCACTGTACAAAGGATTAGGCTGAGGCTCTGTAAAATCCATCATTGCTCAGCTGAATGTGCATTTTTTATGGTACTGTAATGGGGTTTTGTGCAGGCCCAAATCACCTAACATGGAGGTCAGGGTAGCCCCTGTTACATGTGGATCCTTGTCTGAGATAAAATTGAGTTCTTCACATTTGCAGATTAACCCAGTGAGATTCTTTGTCTGAACTGTACATTTTGCATACTCCAGATTTCTTTCTTTCTTTTTTTAAAATTTGCTGAGGCTATTGGGGTTAAGTGACTTGCCCGAGGTCACACATCTAGGACATGTTAAGTGTCTGAGACCAGATTTGAACTCAGGTCCTCTCCACGGTGCCACCTAGCTGCCCCCATACTCCAGATTTCAAGACAAAAATGAAGTATTTTCAATACTTCAACTTTGTGTTCTCCCTCAAGTCATAGCTCCATCGAGGGAATTTTGCAGTCTCTTCATTTGTTCATTGCTTGAACATTTAAATGCTGATACTTTTGTTGAGGTTCAGGAGATTCCAAGAGGCTGGGGTTGCAGACTGCTGTGTGAAATGTCTCAAAAGAATTTGCAGGCTTGACCCCATCTCCAAAGTCAAAGGGCAAAGTTTATTATAATTGTCACGCCAATTGAAGTGGGGTAAGTTCCAATAGAATTTTAACAAAGAACCAGCAGCAAGAAGATATATTTATAAGAAAAATAAAGATAGACCAGGTGCTTCTTGTCACTGATAGGCTAATTTTATGGCTCAGAGGTAGAATTAAGGAGTGGTCTATTCACTGTTGTCTCAGAAATTTGGTAATCACTGGCCAGCAGATTTTCTATTTGACAGTCAGCAATGTCAGCAGAACTATCCTAAGGCCAGGAGACTTTAGAATCAGACGGATTGTTAGAATAAAAGCACCCCAAGTTCAGGGGCCCCATCACTGCTGTGGTTCCCCTAGTTGCTGTAGCCCATCATTTCCCCTCTCAGGCAGTTTGAACCCCAAATCCATTTGGGACAAAGGGACAGAGATCTCATCTTCTGGAGCTGATTCATGCTGATAAGGGGTGTAGAGCTGCCCTGCCTAGTGGGGTACAGACTGAGGAGGGGAGGCAGGTGACTTGAAGATGGCAGCGGCAGCACCCAAGGATGCTGAGTGTCAGAATCAGTTAGCTGATGGTATTCAGATTGAACAAGTAGTTGGAAGCTCAGAGTTTGGAGTCTAGAGGAAACAATTCTCACAAGTAGATAGAGCAAAAAAAAAAAACAAACCAAAAAACCATGAGATTGGGGGAGGGAGTGGAGGGAGGGAGGGGATAATTTGGAAAAATGAATACAAGGGATAATGTTATAAAAAAAAATTGCTCATGCATATATACTGTGGGAAAAAAAATTCTTAAAAAAAAAACCAAAAAAAAACAACCCATGAATAATACATAGAGCAAAAAAAGAATAAACAAAAGTGGAGTTAGCATGGGGGCAGCTTTTCAGGTGGCCTAGGGTATTTAAAAGGCATTAAGCATTGAGTAGAGAGGATGAAGTGCAGGGTGGAGGCAACAATTAATCTTAAGTGGGTTTGATCTCCTTTAGCAAAAACCTCTGAGCATTTTCAGTCTTACCGGGGAAGGCTTTTACCCAATTAGTAAAGGTATCAACAAAAAACAAAAGCAGTTTGAAGCCCCTTCAAGGGGGTGTAAGTATAAAATCTATCATTCAGTCCCCGGTATGTACCTCTCCTTCCAAGGGACTTCAGGACTGGGGAGGGGAGGAGGTCTAAAAGCCCTTTCAGGATTTACTTGGACACAAACTGGGCAGGGCTGACAGATGTGTTTAATTATTTCTCCTAGCTTGTGACCAATGAAAATAAATTACACACGGGATTGGAGAGCATTTTTTCCCAAGTGAGTAGCTTAGTGTAGGTCAGAGAGAAGTTTCCACTGGCTGGCTTCAGGATTAGAAGTTGGCCTGGAGGTGTTTGAAACCACCTAGAAGGAAAAAGGGTGTACCCCCTTTCTTTTGCAAAGGGAGGGTGTAGGAGTTGAGGAACTGGGGAACCAAAGATGCCCTGGTCAGGGGCAAACAGGCAGCAGCACGGGCAGTTGAATCTGCAAGCCTGTTTCCCTTGGCCTGAAATGAATGCCCCCTTTGGTGTCCTTTATAAAAACATAAGAGAAACCTCTCTATTGGACATGGACATGGACTGCTTGCAATAATTGTAGAATTTCCCCTGTATACTTAATGGGGAAATCGATTTACTTATTTATTTGTTTATTTATCTATCTATTTATCTATTTATTTATTCATTTGTTTGTTTGTTTTTGCTGTCAAAAGTCCTGTTTTTTAACATATAGCCTATGAGCATGGAAAACATGAAAGGCACATTTGGAGTCAGTCTTTCCCTTTCCCAATTCTAAAGCTCTGTGAGGCAAAAATGCTCTGAACCTGAAGGAGGATTGAAACCTCCAAAGGTGGAGGGTCAGCTGAGAGGCTTTCCTCAATTAGAAGGGCTGTGGCAGTCACTGCTCAAAGGCAGGAGGGTTACCCCCAAGACACCAAATTTCTTTGCGAAATAAGCAAGGGGTCTGGGCTAGAGTCCCAAGGACTGAGTCAAGATCCCTAGGACCTGCCCACTATCAACAACATACAGCATAAAAGGCTTTAGGTAGGGCTAAGGGGGAGGGGAGAGAGAGATTGTTTTAGCTTTCAGGGTCTTAAAAGCCCTCGAAGGGTCAGGATCCCATTCAAGGGGAATTGTGTCAGAGCCTGGAATAGAATCAGAGGGGGACTTGGCAATAACCAAAGTTAGGTATCCAACCATGACCAGGAAAGTATGCAGCTGTTTCTTAGAGGAAGGATCAGGGAGTGATAAAATTGCTTCCTTTCTGCAGTGAGCAAAAGAAAGATGGGAGTTAATACATGGCCCAGTGGATAAAGCACTAGCCCTGAAGTCAGGAGGACCTGAGTTCAAATATGAACTCAGACACTTAACACTTCCTAGCTGTGTGACCCTGGGCAAGTCACTTAACTAATTGCCTCAGCAAAATAAAATAAAATAAATAAATTTATGGCCTATATACTTAATAGACTGATAAGCTTTGTGGACTTTTAAACAAAGAAACTGCATAACTGGGCTGGGGAGACCTGGAAGGTAAGGGTTTTTATGCTTGTAGCCAGAGAAGCGTTTCAGTGGGGCTGCAGATCAAGACATAATCTACATACTGGATAGCCAGGGCTTGTCCAAATATGTGGGGGCTGTCACGGAAGCCCTGAGCTACCTCCATTTATGGACATGCCTGTCCTATGTTCATTGTTAGGGGGTTACGTTCCCCTGGATTTGCCTTTTCAAGAGCAAAAAGAAATTATGACAGTTTAGGTATAGAAAGGAAAGCACCTTTAAGATCTAAGGTAGAAAACTACTGTGTCCCCTGGGATACTTGTATTGGGCTCCTGGCTTCTTGCTCTGATTCTAGAAATTTGGGATAAGAGGAAAAAGCTGGGACATAATTATGATAGCATCAAAACCAGTCCTTCAGGCTTTAGCCTGAGAGCACATACATGACAGGATAAAACATCCTTCTTTGTTTGACAACAGATTCCACTCATAGCCAGGTGGAAAACAAAGAAATAGAACCAGAAACAGAGTCAGAAGGATCCGCCCTTGAGCAGAGGCTAATTCTAATTAAATGTTCCCCAAAAAAACTCAATGCCATTTGATTATTTTCCAATTCACACAAATCATTTCTCTTTTTTGTGAGCCGGGAAAGAGTTAAAGTGTCAGGTTTTCTGTGACTGGGCCCTCAGAAGTCTGACTCTAAATAATTCAAAATCAAGCTGTTTGTTGCCAGATTTTTTCAAGTAGCAGGGAACTGCTTTTCTAAAGTTTTTTCCTAAAGTTCCCAAACTTTTAAATCTTCTGTTAATACAGTCAGTGCAAATAACTTACAATTTACATATTCCTTTAGTGGATTTTGATTAGAACTCCTTTAAAACTGCTTATATCTCAAATAGCAAATGTCACTGAATGGAATATATTTTCTTTCTCTCCCTCTTTCCCCTTGGTCCATGTATCCCTGTTGCATTCAGGGAAGATGGGAAGAAAGAGAAGAGATTCTCTTTCTTCTATGCACTATCCTCCGAGTCTTGGGGAGGCCTTAATTTAGTTGAATTTTCTTCCAAATTACTTTACACACACTTACACACACACACACACACACACAGAAATAATTTATGTCAACATTGACATTGTTGGTCACATGTACAAGCCCATAAAGTTATCAAATATGAAACAATTATATCCAATAAAATAGTTAACATTCATATAGCATTTGTTTTAGGGTAAGCACTTTGCAATCATGTGACCTTCAGAACAACAGTCATTATTTCTCTTTACAAATCCGAAAAGTGGGCAGAGATAAAATCATTTTCCATAACTAATACATTTCTGTAACTGAAACAGGGAATGGTGGGCTTCCCAAAGGCTGACTGACTTTCTCACCTCACACTGCCATGTTGGGTGGTACGAGGGATAGCCAGATCCTTTCCAGGCTGGACAGAACCTGCTGAAGGCTGGGTGACTGGTGCTCCCTTTGATGGTAGTCTCAGGTGGGAAGGCTCAGAGAATGCTGACCATTGCGCCTTACCCCCATTCCATCGCTACTCCCCCAAATTAGGTTGAAGAGGTGCTTGGGCAAAGTTGTGTGAGGTCCCCATGACTGTTGTTGCTTCCCCTATTTCTATAGATGAGGCAGAATTTAGCATTCTCTTCATTTGTTCTATCAGAAGAGCTCGAAAACAGGGACTTGGACTATATCGATCTTGTTGATCTTGTTAGCAAGCCCCACAACTGAGATGCACTCAGGACTCCAGGGAATAGAGAGAGTCCCTTAATATCTTCTGGGGTGCTTCTCCAAAGGAGCAGAAGGGAACTCTGGACAAGATAGGAGTCAAGGAAGAGTTAGCAAAAAGTTGCTATTTACCTAGTTTTCTTTTTCTTTTTCTTTTCTTTCAGCATGGGGTAAATTCTTGGGATTATCCCCAATGTTTCAGGAATTTTTTTTTTTGCAATCTTAAAATGGCTAATTGCCAAACTTTGTAGTCGTTGCTCTCAAAACTTTGAGAATCTGCTAAGATGCTATTTTAATTTTAATTAGCTAATTTATTTCTGCAGTCCCCAGCTTTGCCAGAGCTGAGGTCCACAGGAAAAAGTTAGGCTTCTTCCCTTTTAAAGGTGGGAGTCAAGGATGTTAAGAAATCCTTCCCAGCATTCTAACTACAACATAGCATTTTCTTGCTGGTTGTGTTTTAAATCTTTCCAAGGAACACAATCTAGCTCACAGAACAAACATGACACGGATATTCTGCACAGAGACACAGACAGACAAAAATGACATGGAAGCAGACTGTCCCATCCTTGCCAAAAGCCTTAACATTTCTTTGCCAAAAGCCGTCTTATAGCACATTGTCTCCTTGGGTGTTCCAGAGAAGGTGGAAAGGTGGCAAAAATTCCGTAAGAACTTTGCCAAAAATTGCAAGAATTTCCAATTCTGGGCATCCTCAGTCAAGGAAAACTTGCCAAGTGGGGAGCTCAAGACAACCTAGACAAGCCTTCTCTCAGTTGCTATTCAGCTATAGGATTGAGGCAGAAGAAAATGGGAGGCTTACCTTGACAAGGAGGGAATCAAGCCAGGGGAGGTCAGATTCTCCCTGTACAGGACCACCAAATGTTGAAGTTCAGAAGGGACCCCAAAAGGTTGGGGGACATAGACTGATGCCACAAGGTGTCTCAAAAGAATTTGCTGGTTTGAATCCATCTCCAAGTCAAGAGACAAAGCTTATTGTAATTGTAACACTACTTGAAGCAGACTAAATTCCAAAGGATTTAGCAAAGAACCAGGAGCAAGGAGACAAATCTATGAAGTTCTTCAAGTCACTGATATGCCATTTTTTTCTTTCCTTTTTTCTTTCCTTTTTTCTTTCTTTCTTTCTTTCTTTCTTTCTTTCTTTCTTTCTTTCTTTCTTTCTTTCTTCTTTCTTTCTTTCTTTCTTTCTTTCTTTCTTTCTTTCTTTCTTTCTTTCTTTCTTCCTTCCTTCCTTCCTTCCTTCCTTCCTTCCTTCCTTCCTTCCTTCCTTCCTTCCTTCCTTCCTTCCTTCCTTCCTTTCTTCCTTCCTTTCTTCCTTCCTTTCTTCTTCCTTTCTTTCTTCTTTCTTTCTTTCTTTCTTTTCTTCTTTCTTTCTTTCTTTCTTTCTTTCTTTCTTTCTTTCTTTCTTTCTTTTCTTTCTTCTTCTTTCTTTCTTTCTTCCTTTCTTCCTTCCTTCCTTCCTTCCTTCCTTCCTTCCTTCCTCCTTCCTTCCTTCCTTCCTTCCTTCCTTCCTTCCTTCCTTCCTTCCTTTCTTCCCTTTCTTTCTTCTTTCCTTTCTTTCTTCCTTCCTTCCTTCCTTCCTTCCTTCCTTCCTTCCTTCCTTTCCTTTCTCTTCCTCTTCCTTCTTCTTCCTTCCTTCTTCTTCTTTCTTTCTTTCTTTCTCTTTCTTCTCTTTCTTCTTTCTTTCTTTCTTTCTTTCTTTCTTTCTTTCTTTCTTTTCTTTCTTTCTTTCTTTCTTTCTTTCTTTCTTTCTTCTTTCTTTCTTTCTTTCTTTCTTCCTTCCTTCCTTCCTTCCTTCCTTCCTTCCTTCCTTCCTTCCTTCCTTCCTTCCTTCCTTCCTTCCTTCCTTCCTTCCTTCCTTCCTTCCTTCCTTCCTTCCTTCCTTCCTTCCTTCCTTCCTTTCTTTCTTTCTTTCTTTCTTTCTTTCTTTCTTTCTTTCTTTCTTTCTTTCTTTCTTTCTTTCTTTCTTTCTTTCTTTCTTTCTTTCTTTCTTTCTTTCTTTCTTTCTTTCTTTCGCCAATGACTTGTCCAGGGTCACACAACTGGGAAATATTAGGTGTCTGAGATCAGATTTGAACTCAGGTCCTCCTGACTTCAGGGATGGTGTTCTATCCACTGTGCCACCTACCAGTTCCCACATGCCAATTTTATGGCGAAGCAGTAGAATTGAGGAGTGGTCTATTCACTATTGTCTCAGGAATTTGGTTATCACTGATCACCAGATTATCTATTTGACAGTCAGCAGTCGGACAAGGTAAAGCCAGAAGACTGTAGAATCAGAAAGATTGTTAACAAAAACAACTTAAGTTCAGGAGACCCCATCTCTGCTATAAGTTTCCCCTAGGAGCCATACCCCATCAGAACTGGGCCCTGCCAAGGCCTGGTAACCTTGGGGCTACTGCTACATTTCCCTTCAAAACTGTATTCCATCACTTTCTGCATGATTGGATCCTACATAAGTAAGAAATAAGAAATTAATCTTAGGATTAAGTTTCATGTGAGAAATCTGATGTTTTCATCCCTAGTGGGCTACAGTCTAATGGAAACTCCATATGATTCTTTTTGCACAAAACCAGACTCTTGTTTCTCTGTGACGGCTTTATTCTTTGTGCTTCTTAGAGTAAGAAAGCCTGTGCCTCAAACCCATAGGTAGTCACGGTTCTTTGCGATTTCTCCAATGGCTGCTGCTGTTCTGTTCTGATGGATGAATTTGCAATTCTATTGGGTGTACTCTGGCAGTGGCAAGGATCCATGGGAGAATTTCTTTGGATTAAGGACCCAAAAGAAATGTGCCTAGACCTTCTTGGGCAATTTTTCTACCCAAAGGTCCTAGTCTCCTCGACTAGAGAGTAATTCTTCCTACTTTGGTCCATTTAACTAGAGGTTAATAAACTAAGAGTCATGGTTGGAAGATAAAATGCTTAATTAGCACTGGCTAATGGGCAGTTGCCAGGTGACTAGCAATTCCATAGAACAAAGGGAAATGTACCATACACATTTACACAGCCTTAGGGCATTATGGAGCAAAAGAGCCTTTCCCATGAGGCTGCTCAGCCAATTTCCTTATTTGGGAGATTGCATGATAGGGACTGAATGTTGGGTGATTGGGGGAGGGAGGGAGTGTTTTAATTCTTAGGTTGGAATTGGCTAATTTGGTTGTTTTCCAGAGTTGCCAAAGATCAAATTTATTTAGCTCTCCAAGATAATGAAGGCCTCTTTTTACTTATAATGAGTGGACTTATCTTGTTGTTAAACAAAATACAAAAGTGTGTGTGGGGGGGTCAGTTTCTAGTTACACAACCTTCTAGCTCCTTTTCTTTGATATTGAAGGTTATTTTTTTCTGAGGAAAAGATGTTTCACCCAGACTCACAGCACAGATTTTATCCATTTCGTCTACAACTTCTATGGGAATTGCCCAAAGATCACTAGAGAATTTTAGTATGTCCTGTATATAAAGGAACACCTTTTGATGAGACTACATTTGGACATAGTTGTGTATGCATGGAGGGAATCATGGAAGAGCTTTCATCCAGGACATTGTTCTCCTCAGAGAAAGAAGATGTCTAGGTCACCCCAGGTCTCAAATCCCTAGGGGAAGAGCTCCAAGTAGGAGGGAAAACTCAGTGTGGACCAAGTGTTCTTGGCCTTTGACTTTTTTTTTTTGTTTGTTTGGGGATTGAGAAAAGCCCTGTGAGGCACTTTTTAAAGCTAAACAAGCAGAAATATTTGATAAATGACGTGAAATATTTTTGGTTTTGTAGAATCTGGAAAAGCTTCATACTTGAAAATAATTGTGATTTTTGTCTGTTTCTTTAGGATGTTTCATCAGAGATGTCAAACACAACCTGCAACACTACCCAGTGAGACTTGAACCAGATCAAGATGAAATTTGGAAATATTTAATAAAATAAAAATACAATAAAACATAGATAATATTTTATTTGTGTGTGGAACAGAGTAAAGATGATGAGGGGAACCCCGAAATTCTTTCTCTCTGACTTTGGGGGGAACATTAAGCTCTCCCCGAGAGACCTAGCCTATGGAATCAAGATAAAGTGGTTTCATTCTATTTTCTGGATGGGATTGGTTGAATCTAGGACCACTCCCACTTAGCCTCAGCTGGAGATTGGAGATTAGCCCAGAGACACTAATTCAATTCCAAGATTTTCTATTCTGATTCCAGCTCAAACTATTCATGGCTCCAACCCAGAGCTGCTCATAAAACAAGTTTCTTTCAACCCATCTCCTTGCAGAGGACCTAACATGCCATGGCAAGGAACCTCTCTCTCCCCTTGGTATAAGCTGCAACCCTCTGCCCCCTGAAATGATATTCTCTTTCAGCGTTACTCCTTCTTTATCTCTTTCTCACCTATTTGCCTTACAAGATCTCATTCACCTTTCTGTCTGGATTTCTTCTCTGTTGGGACCTTGACACCAAGGAATTCAGTCTTTCTATTCATGCATAACAAAGGCTGACTTCCCAATGCCAATAATAAACTTCTTTTTATCAATCTAGCTTTTCAGGTTCATAAATTCCTTTAAGAAGGACCTTTGCACCGACCAAAGGGTTCCCACAATTCCCTGCCCTGCATTGAACCTCATCATTTGGGGATCCAACCCCAAACCTCATCAAAGACACTATCATGGGAATATAGCCTTAAATTATAATTGTGACTTGAGACTTTTATAATAACAAACAGAGCTATAGGTAAAAGTTTCAGGTGGCTGGACCTTCCTGTTTTCCCAGTACTTCTGACAAGAAAAGCCCAAATGAGGTCACCAAGGATCAACTACAAATGAAAAATTACTGAAAACTATGTGGGAATATATGTATAAACATATCAATATATTTGTCTATGTATGCAAATATATATTTTCACATGTGTATATATACATAATATACATATATATGCATGTCTAGATACTGTCACAGAATATAGACAGGTACACTGTGTTTTATTTATACACTCAAGTGTATGGCACGTCCCATGAGTAGGTGATGGATATATGTCTC
The DNA here is from genome assembly GCF_048593235.1 of Sminthopsis crassicaudata. Classification (NCBI taxonomy): domain Eukaryota; kingdom Metazoa; phylum Chordata; class Mammalia; order Dasyuromorphia; family Dasyuridae; genus Sminthopsis; species Sminthopsis crassicaudata. The sequence continues at coordinate 10,689,348 of NC_133617.1, forward strand.
TTACTTTCACAGATGACAGTTCTATTGTTTCTCCTCTGACTTCCAGGACCCAGTGAGTTTGGAGAAACTCAGGGGGGAATCCATAGAAGGTCTTACAAAGCAATTTTCAGTTAGATCATGTGGGTTAGAAGGTATGGTTTTAGGAAAAGGAGGAAACTGCTTAAACTGTTACAAAATAGGAATTTATACCAGACGCAAGGAAATTAATCTTCTTTATTAGTCCGTTAGTTAATTGTTTTCCCCAGCCCCAAACCCCACAGAAAGCCTTAATCATGGACTTCACCATAGCAACAAGCAGGTCAGCATGCCCTGTGACCACACCAGCTGGTTTAGACATAACACAGAAATCATCCAAGAACAAAGTAGCATCAATAGGACGAAGAGCACGTTTTATACCACAGACTTTCCCCAACTAGACATCTGAGTATTATCCTTCTTTGCTGCTCTTTGGGTGAATTTATTACAAAGTCAGACTCATTATAATATCATTTTCATACTTTAATAGCCTCCATGGGTTTTTCTGTATGCATTCTGGGTAACTGCATGCACAATTCTGTCAAGGCTTTAGAACCTCCCTACATTTAGAACCTCCCCCTCCTCTAACCTCAAAATCAATATATCTTGCATTGTAATCAGCATCATTTACTCTATAAAAATCCTAGTCTTGCTTTGCTATTCTGCTAGCTATTTATGGAAGTTAGCCTATTGACTGAGTAAATCTTACTAAACACCTATACTTGATTTGGAGATGGACTGAGTCCTGGATTATTTCAGACAATTCCACAACACACTCTTGATGCCCCAAGAAGTGAATTATTTTCTTTATTAGTTAGTGAATTATCTTCTCTATTAGTCAGTTAGTGAATTACTGCTTGTTAAGCTCCTCTGAGGAGTGTGATTGGGTGGGATAAAGAAAAGGGCAAGAGTTTCTGGAATTATTGACAAGTCCTAATAGTTTTCTTTTATAAATAAATGGAATTATTGACAAGTCCTAATAGTTTTCTTTTATAAATAAATAGAATTATTGAACAAGTCCTAATAGTTTTCTTTTATGAATAAATGGAGGAGAGGAAAAGGGAGGCGACATTCAGAATTTTCAATGTCACCCAAAAAAGACAAAGATAGCATAAAACGGAGTCAGTTACGTCCTCCCCAAATCTACTTTCAAAGCTCTCTACTATTTCACCTGCTGCCACTTAAAGGTTTAGAACGAGCTTTTCCTCCAAAAATCTTCCTAGGTGGCCAGAACCAGCATCAGCATCATCCTGGGGGCCACACCTGGATATAAATTGTGGGTAACGCTATATAGGGTATTTCACTTGACCCTCACAATCTTGTGAAGGTCAAATGAAATACCATATGTAAAGCTTTTTGCAAACCTTCAAGTGCTCTCTGTGTGCTATTATTATTATTTGAAGGCAATCAAGATCAAGTGACCTGCTCAAGCTCATACAGCTAGTAAGTGAACTCAGATCCTCCTTATTCCATGCCCAGTGCTCAATCCATTGTTTCACCTAGCTGCCCCACTATTATTATGACAATTGTTACTATAATCGCTACAGAACTAGAATTTTAGGCTTTTCCACTGATTTCCTGTGTGACTGAACAATCATTAAGTAGAGAATCATCTCATTTCTGATTCAGGGGGGAGATGGGATTACCTTGTTCTTAGAATAGGAAGGAGACCTGAGCCAAGCTATATCTTTGGACACTGTGTCTCCTGGATTACCCAGAAGTCAATCAAACCTAGGAACTTAAGTCAGGACAAGGAGTTTTCGCTGGGGTTCCACACAGCAACCGGTTCTCAAGAGTCCAAAGAAGGGCTGGACATGGGGTTCTTATAAGGAATTTGGGCAGTGGGAGAGGGGCTGCAGGTGCAGAGTGCTTGGGACATCCTATGGTCTCCCAAGGAAAGCTATTTGGTCTAAGAACTGAAAGTTCGTAGAGAAAGCTCTTGGGGGAGGGAGGGGGGGAGCAACAGTTCAGGCCTTTTACAAAATAGTCCAAGGCTGGGAGTGACCAAGTCTGGTCAGCCTCAGGCAATTCAGTCAGCTTCAGTCTGGTGCTTTTGACAGAAATTGTAAAGAAAAACAACCCCAAACTAGAAAGATAAGGTGGGGGGAGGAGAGGAGGATTTTACATTTGATCCCGATGGTGATGGGGAGCCACAGAAGTTTATTGAGGAGGGGTGTGATATGGTCACACTTGCAGCTCTAAGATCACTTAGAGAGCTGAGGGGGTGGGGTGGGGTGGGCTGAAGCAGACATTTGTGGGGAGCAGGCTATAGCAACAGCCCCAGCTGAGGTGAGATGAGGAGGCGGTGTCAGAGGGGAGAAGAGGGTGCCTTGGAGATGTTATAAGGATAAAGGTGACAAGATGGAGGGATGCTGAGGAGTCAGGAATTGAGAATAAAACCTGAATTATAAGCTTGGAGGACAGAGAAGTTGGTGATAATCTCAACAATGATAGGAATGAAACTGATTGGATGAAGTTTTCTCAAATTTATGATGATGAGGTCTACTTTTGGGGTACCCCAATGAAATTGAGGTCTAGTACCTTTTACTAACCAAACTGGAACCTTACTTCCAATCCCCATAATAAACCTCTTTTATCCATCCCCCCTGTGGGGGGCAGACAACATTAGTGACCATTGGTCAAGAATGGTTATTCCTTTTAGTCCATCCAATGAGAAGCCTCTGGTCTTTGGCTTTTAAGTCCTGGACAAGCTGGAAAGCTGGCCAGGTTCCATGACCACATTGGGATGGGTCCCAAGTATGTCTGAGTCTCTCCCTGCAGGGATTAAATCAATGCGTTCTCTTTATACCTGAAGGGGTCTCTGATTAGGTAATTTGGGAAAAGGGGTCTAGCATCACACTATAGGGAAATTGGAAGTGGGATTTATTTGGGGGAACAATAATGAGTTCAGTTTTAGACATATTGAATTTAAGACGTCCATAAAAAATCTAGTTTGAGAAGTCCAATTTTTGGGTTAATTGTTTAGTCTGACTCCCTCTGAGGTTTTCTTGGCAAAAATATGGGAGTGCCCTTTGCTTCTCTAGCTCATTTGACAGATGAGGAACTGAAGCAAACAGGGTGAAGTGACTTGCCTAGAGTCACACAGCTAGTAAGAATCTGAGGCTGAATTTGGCCTGGCTCCAGGGTGGGCACTCTAGCCACCATGTCACCTCCCTGACCTCACATGTCCACAACTGTGGGTGGGAGGTTAACAGAAAGATTAGAGCTAGATAAGGAGACTTGAGAATTATCATATAAAGAGGCTATTTGAATGTGTGGAAACTGATGAGATTGTCCAGGGAAGTGATATGGAGGGAGCCAGAGAAGAACATCCACAACTTCATGGGAGTGATCTGAATGCAGATCAAGCAAAGTAGACCGGGGAATCCTCCGAGAGGAGAACCATGAGGGCTCAGTGTCCTAAAAATCTAAAGGGAAGAGAGTATCCAGGAGAAGAATACAGAGCGGTTAGTAATAATACAAATCAGGGGCAGCTGAGTGGTGCAGTGGATAGAACATCAGCCCAGAAATCAGGAGGACCTGAGTTCAAAGCTGGCCTCCTGGCTGTGTGACCCTGGGCAAGTCACTTAGCTCTAATTACTTCAGCAAAAAAAAAACAAAAAAAGAAAAATAATAATATGAATGTTAATTACAACAACTAACTAATATTTATATAATGCTTACTATTTGCCAGGCCACATTTGAACATGGCTCTTCTTGATTCATCACTCTACCCATTGAATGAAAGGGTCAAGGGAAGAGGGAGTATCCAGGTCAAGGTTGATGACCTGAGAAAGAACTGAGGGAACATGGTATTGGAAATTGCAATGAAGACAAAGAATAGGGTGTGGGACTCCCCTTTACGGGGAAATAATGCTATTTTTATTTATTTTTTTTATTATTATATTATTAAATATACTAATACATTAAACAAAAACTAACTAAATAAAATTATTGTTATTAAAAATAATATTTTCATATTGTTTTATTTATTTATTTTTATTTGTGGTCAGGTAAGGGTTTTCGCAGTCCATGACCGTTGAGGTGCTACATGTGTGTGCCATGGCAAAACCAAGGGTGTAAAGGAATGGCATGGAGGTGAAGCTCAAGGGAAATGAGTAGGTTGAGGAAGTGAGCCTTTAGGGTGTTTGAGGGAGAGCTGGGGCATGTGGAAGTTCCTTCACATAAAGGCAAGACCTGGGGAGGAGAAAGACTGAGTGGGTGCATTAGGGAAGGAAAGGGATTGTTCTGGAGATCTGGTGATGGCAGCTATCATAGTTATAAGTGGGTGGTAGATATAGACTGAGTGGCCCTCCACGGAGGAGAAATCACTGAGTGAGTAGTGAGTCAGGGGATGACGAGGTAGGCGTTGAATGGGGACAAGCAGCTAATGTGGGAAAGGGAGGCTGGGCAGTCAGTGTCATCAGCAGGGATCTGGAGATGGGAGGATTGGGAGAGGAAGGGATTTAAGACAAAAGTTTTATTGCCAGTGAAACAGAGCTCCAAAGAACCCAGAGGAAGGAATGGGATAGCTTAGGGGGGAAGGCTGGACAGGCAGGGGAAGTTCCTTAATGAAGAAGGGGTGAATTTAGATAGATATTCATTGGGAAGGAGGCTGGAAAATTCTATAAGGGGAGGACCTTGAGCTTTGGTCTCTATGTACTTGTGAATCATTGAGGGGTTGGAGTCATCATTGAGTTAATGAAGGACATAATCAGGGTAAGGACTTGAGGCAGGGGGCATCTTAGCTGTGGTTTGTCCTTGTTTTCTCAAAGAGACTTCATAGTCTTGTGTATGAATTGGATTTAAGAGGGACAGAGCTGCATAAAGGATCAGTCTCTCTTTTCCTGAGTCCTCACAGTCCAGGCAGGACAAAAACGTCAGGTCAGCGGCCCAGAATGCAGTGGGAGACTTTGACATCTTCAATATCTGGCCGAGTTCAAAGCACACCGCACTGTCTGCTCGGCCGCTTTCATGGCCGTTGGAACAAATTGCTCCCATTCGTCCATTCCAACAGGGAATGTTTGGAGTAGACATCCCCCTAACTCCCCAGTGGGTGGGAGGGCCCTCGATTACCCTCAACCTGGTTTATTCTGTCTGCAAAAGAGGGTTGTGGCCGCTGTGCACGCTACGGCTTCTCGGAGCTATCGGCGAAATGGAGGTGAATCAGGCGGGCACCACAGGTGGATGGGCAGCCCTCACCCGACCAATGCCCCTTGCTCTTGACCATCCCATACATTCACAGGATGAGAAATGCTTCCTAACAATTAGAACCATCCCCAAATGGAATGGCCAAAGGAGCTTCTACGCTCTTAATAGAATAGATGCTTTCTCCTATGCTTGTATAACCTGGCTCAGGTCACCCAAGGTGAAGGCCCCCAGGTGGAAGATCTGGGTCTTGGGAGAAGACCTTTTGTCTTCCTCTGCCACGTGGAACTATTTCCCATCAGCTACAAGCCTTCTAGACCGGGACGGCGTTGTTCCCTCCATGACAGTGTCCAAGAGGGCTGGGTCTTGTTCACCCACAGCACAAATGCCTTAAATTAAGCTGGTGAATGAAGGGCCCCTTCTCTCCCCTCCCTTTAACCTTGTTGGAATCTGGATCTGTTTCTTTTGTCCTTTTCTGCCCTGGAGTAGGTGACGGAGTCCCTTGAGCCACAGTGACCTTGAAGGTCGGATTTAGGCTGTGTGCTTCAGGCAGTTCAGGAGGAAAGCCCTGAGGAGGAACTTGGTGGGATCAGAACTCTTCCAGAGTCCAGTCTAAGAAAGACAAGCAGAGTGAGGGTATATCTGTGGATTTATTCCTCCTAAGACATGTGTCCATGGGAGCATGGTTATAACTGAGCTCAGGGTGGGCCTGGGCAGAAGGGGACGGGTGCAAGCACATAATGGCCCATCAGGCTCTCCCTGGGCTGGGCTGCTTTTCAGAAGGCAGATCAGGTTTGGTCCTTGGGTGGGGGTTGACATGAAGCAGCCCCGAATTCCTTCTGCAGGATAGCAGGGGGAGTTTCAAGTTCAGCGTGTGAACACTGCCAGGAATTTCTCATGTGTGAATCCTGCCAGGAATTTCTGATGTGTGAATCCTGCCAGGAATTTCTGACAGGCCCCACTTAAGGAATGCTCCCTTTGTCTCCTGATTCCCTGCTTCTGGTTCCCAGGTCTATCTGGCCTCCTTTCGAGAGTGGGGGAGGGAAAATCATTAACTGCCTCAGTTGGACAGCTCCTTTTGGGCTAAAGGGATCAGAGGTCCCCAAAGGCCAAGAAATGACAATATGAAACACGATAGAAGAAATCTGGTAAGTAAAGCAAACCAACAGCGCTCCAGGAGCGACCAGGAGATAGGGCAAGTGGGCTTATGGCCTGCAAGTTTCAGCTTATGGCCAGCCATAATGGGGCGCTTGAAGTAAGATACCCGACCTAACCACTCCCCAATTCCACCTCGAAGATCAGTGACATAAGGGACCTTGCTTTCTCTCACTTTCCTATAAAAATCCTTCCACTCCTTTTTTTTTGGCTAGTTCCATTTTGGAACTTAGCCCACTGACAACAACATTATTATTTCTGTAATAAGGACTTTGCCTTTTGATTTGGAGGTGGTCTAAGCCCCCAAATTCTTTTTTTTTTTTCCCTGAGGCAATTGGAGTTAAGTGACTTGCTTAGAGTCACACAGCTGGGAAGTGTCTGAGATGAGATTTGAACTCAGGTCCTCCTGACTTCAGGGCTCGTGCTCTAACCACTGCACCACCTAGCTGCCCTCTGTATATAGTTCTTAGAGAACAACAGTCTCATCCTATTGCCTTTCTAAACATTTACTATTCAATTATAAAACTCTAATCATTCTCCCTCCTTGTTAGAGGATCTTATAATTTGATCATAAGCACAGCTTAAAATTGTAAGGTGTTCCTACTTGTATTGTATTATAATAACTCAGAGATATTCCAGTATCATTCTGTTATCTAATAGATTTTAGCGTTATACTTACAAAACTTCTCAATTATAGACATTTGCTATAAAAGAGCAGGGATAAAAGGAAAGCGTTTCCTTAATTTGATGTCGATTCTGGGCAAAAGTTATGTAGCTAGATGACCATTGCATTGCACCAGGCTTCAGTCAGACAGGTGTTAACTGTCATGTTGGGGGAATCGGTTCAGGAGAATCCTACCTCAGCTTTATTAGAACTGTCTGTCATCCTCCCGGCCTTTGCCATGACAACTCCACTTACCCTTTTTGCACGTAAAACCCCACAGTGTGGCTGCCATCTTGGCTCGCTGGCTCATTAATGTTCCTTGATGATCATATCTGAAGTCAGACTCAGAATAATATCAGTTAACAGTCCCATATGGTCCTAAATAGCAAGTTCCAGTAATCAGAGCCTCAAGGGGATTGTTTCAAGGATCACATACCCTATATAATTAGTATTGATTATATTCTTATAACATTAAGAAATTCATCCCGGAGAATTCACAACTTATCTTGATATAGATAGTACTCATGCTAAATAGATGTTTTCAAGTTCAACATAACACAAATGATTTTGCTTTAAGATGTTTAATAACCATAGCTTATATAGAGGATAGATCTTGTGAAATGTTGTCCATAGTAAAACCCCTCCAGTTATTACAGGAGCACAAACGTAGGCTATGTAGAGTCCCTTTAAACAATAAGAACATTGTTTTAAGGTGACTTTAAGTAAATAATTCCAGCCAGATTTGAATTCCAGAACAGATAACAAACATAAATAAAATCAGATTTCCCTTTAGGGTGTCACAAAATAGCTCATAAATTATAATTCTTCATCAATATAACTGTCTGTACAGAATTCTATTCCTTAAAAAAAAAACAAAAAAAACTTCCTTACTCTCAGTTTAATAGATTTACACCATTTCCCCCCCACAAGTTTGTTTGCCTGATTATAATTGTGTCATTCTGAAAAAAATGAGATGCTTTGGGAATCAAAGCACCGATGCAAGTCTTGCTTAGGTCTTGGAGTGACAACAAATTCAGATCAAAGTAACAAGTTCTTCCCCACTAAAAGATTGTTGAAGTTACTTAGCTGCTTTGGCATTATTCTAACAACTGATGACTCTATCCTGATAATAGAAATTAGTTATGAGAACTACAAGCAGGGATGTGGTTATAACAACCTCACAACTGGTTTTCAAGGTCTATATCGCTATAAGTAGCCTAGCATATAGAAACAGGTAGATCTATTTCTTGTAGGGGAAAATGCATTAAGAATCCACCTTACCCTTCTCAAGGTAACCCTCCTTACCTTATTTCCAAAAACAAATATTCACTAGTCTTAGATCTCAGATGTTATTTCCAATGAGCTGCTGACTACTGACTCAGTTTCTCTAAATGTACTCATTTAAAGATGGTGCAAGAACACAACAAACCTAAGAATGAAACTCCAAAAAGAATATTCAGGGTCTGAAAGTCTCACTAATCACGATAGGTTTGGACATAATTATTATCAATATCAAATTATTATTATGATAAATTTTACAGATGAAAATTTAATAGGCCTTCCAAAAATCACATAAAGATTTTTATAAGGGCTTTAAAAAAATTAAACATTTCTTCCTAAAAGTATTCTCTTTCTTAAAAGCAGCTTTAAAATTTATCCTAATGTTAAGAGGAATGATCACTGAACTTTTATGAAGTAAATTAGTTGGGAATCTCAAAAATGACAAAATCTTTCTCTCTCTCTCTCTCTCTCTCTCTCTCTCTCTCTCTCTCTCTCTCTCTCTCTCTCTCTCTCTCTCTCTCTTATTCAAGCTTAAAGCAAATATAAATCTTTAAAGTTGGAATTTATTTTCCCTATTGATTAGAGAAATGCAAATTAAGTTAACTCTGAGGTATCACTTAATACCTACCAGATTGGTTAAGATGACAAGAAAAGATCATAAAAAATGTTGAAGGGGATGTGGGAAGATTGGGACACTAATACATTGTTGGTGGAGTTGTGAAATGATACAACTATTCTAGAGAGCAGTTTGGGACTATGCCCAAAGAACTATAAAACTGCATAACCTTTGATCCAATGGTATCATTACTGGGTCTGTATCCCAAGTAGATTATAAACAAGGGAAAAGGACCTACATGTGCAAAAATGTTTGTAGCAATAATTTTTGTGGTGGCAAGGAATTGAAATTGAGTGTCAATTGGGGGATGATTGAATAAGTTATGGATTATGAATGAAATGGAATATTATTGTTGTATAAGAAATAATAAGCAAGCTGATTTTAGAAGAGATAATTCAAGGCAATTCCAATAGACTTGGGATGGAAAATGCTGCCCACATCCAAAGAAGGAACTATGAAGACTGAATGTGGATCAGAGAATAGTATTTTCACTTTTTTTTGTTTGCTTTTTCTTGTTTTTTCCTCTCTTTTGGTCTGATTTTAAAGCTTGTTATGACATGACAAATGTGAAAACATGATTTAAAATATTGTACATGTATAACCTATATCAGATTATCTTGGGGAGGGGGCAAGTGAATACAGGAGGTAGAACAAATTTGGAACACAAGATCTTACCAAAATGAATTTCGAAAATTATCTTTACATGTATTTGGAAAAATAGGATACTTTAAAAAGTTATAGCCTTTTAGTTACAAAAGATATGCTGGGTAATTTTTCAATACTGACTGCTGCACCCTCTGTTCCAAATTTTCCCTTCCTTCCTCCACCCCCTCTCCTAGATGGCAGATAGACCAATACATGTTAAATATGTTAAAGTATATATTAAACATAATATATGTATAGATATTTATACAGTTAAGTTAGTATACTTTTGAGAATATGTAATTTTTTAAAAAGCCAAAATAGCAAAAATAAAATAAAATAAAATTGGAATTTATTTAAACTAAATTGGTATAAAATTAAGTAACACAAAGAAATCTCCAAACTACTATAACAAAATAAATTCCTGATCATTACAAATCATTCCTAGTTAGAACCTTTCTTTAGTCAAAACATGTTTACAATGAAGAGGAGATTGTTTTTATAAATGAAACTAAAAAATACGACCAATTAAATTAGACTTCTCACAACAAAGTTTACCAGGTCTTTAAAAATTTATTCATTGTCTATTCTTTTTCTCTTTAAAAATATCACCAGAAATAGAGAAAAATACATTCTGAATCCTAATAGAGAATATGTGATAGTTTAGTTAAACCCTTATGGGGAAAACAAACTAAATTAACATATATGCAGATATTCCTCTCTGAAGATATTTTGTATTCGTCCCTTAAAGCAAAATTAATCTCTAAGAGTGGAGTTTATTAAGACTAAATTGCTTCAAGTTGTATATAACCTCCACAACGGATAGACAAATAACCTTAGAGGAAACCCACTCCACATTATAAGCAGGCTTGAAAAGTGCACTTCCATTTTGTGCAAGGATTCTCATTTTGTATCCCATTTACTCAGCAGGAATTCTACAACATGGAGAGCTCTTCTATAGGACTGATAAGAATTATAACTAGATGATTCTTGTAGGTTCACAAAGGAGATTTTACAAGGTCTTTTCTTTCTACAATTACCAATTTTTCCTTTTTAAAATACCTCTGTAAATACTTGATTAAAACCAGTCTCATTATTTTCAGAAGTGAGGACCAAATGGTTATAAGTGAAACTTCCTCGGAGGCAGCCAGGTGGCTCAGTGGATACAGCACCGGCCCTGAATTCAGGAGGACGGAGTTCAAATTTGATCTCAGACACTTAACACTTCCTAGCTGTGTGACCCTGGGCAAGTCACTTAACCCCAGCTTCAGGAAAAAAACAACCAAAAAAAAAAAAACAAAAACCAACTTCCCATTAGATGTAGACAAACGTGGAAGCTTCTAAGTTCTTATTTAGTGTTTCAGAATATTATAGTACATGGTCAGCAGGACTGATCAAATGATTTAATAATCCTAATCCATCCTTTTGCTTTAAGGGAAAAAAAATACAATTTTTTTTTAATAATAGCTTTTTATTTTCAAAATACACACATATATAGTTTTCAGTATTCACCCTAGACAGCAAGTAATCCAAGGTTAACCATGTGCAAATCTCTACATATTTCCACATTTATCATGCTGCATAAGAAAAATCAGATCAAAAAAGAAAAAAAAATGAGAAAGAAAAAAAAAAAGCAAGCAAACAACCTCATACAAAAAGGTGAAAATACTAAGTTGTGACCCACAATCTGTTGCCATAATCCTCTCTCTGGATGCAGATGGCTCTCTCCATCTCATGTCTAGGTCTAAATCATGTCATTGTTGAAAATAGCCATTGTATAATCTTGCTGTTCCTGTGTACGATGTTCTCTTGGTTCTACTCACCTCCCTCAGCATCAGCTGATGTAAGTCTCTCCAGGCCTCTCTGTATTCCTCCTGCTGGTCATTTCTTACAGAACAATAATATTCCATAACATTCATATACCATGATTTACCCAATGGTAAATGGATGGGCGTCCATTCATTTTCCAGTTTCTAGCTGCTACCAAAAGGGCTGCCACATACATTTTTGCACATACAGATCCCTTTCCCTTCTTTAAGATCTCTTTGGGATACAGGCCCAGTAGAGACAGTGCTGGATCAAAAGAGATGCACAGTGCAATAGTCTTTTGGGCATAGTTCCAAATTGCTCTCCTGAATGGTTCAGTTCACAATTCCACCAACAATGTATTAGCTCCCCAGTTTTCCAGATCCCCTCCACCATTCATCATGATTTTTTCCCGCCATCTTAGCCAATCCCAGAGGTGTGCAGTGGAAACAGTATAACAAATTCTAAATAAGAGAATTCTAACAAGATAGCTGGTATAATTATTTACCAAATTACACAATATAGGAAAATTTAAAAATATAAAACAACATTATGTATGACCCAGCAAATCATTTATCTCCACAATGACATCATATATCGATCACATCTAGAAACCCATATAAAAATTATCACATATGAAGTAGTTACATTCGATAAAAAGAGATAATAAAAAACAGTTAACCTTTATTAACCCTTCACTTACAAATGAAAATTACCCATATTCAGGGGCTTCAGACATACATTAAACAAGTGCTATATTAGTAGTATCACTATATAAATCTCATTAAATATCAAATGGTTTTCAAATATTCTCCCCCCCTCCCAATTTTTTTTTTTTTTATCACATCCTTTTAAAAGCCTAATTTAAGTGGAACAACATCCAGATTAAAAGGGAAGCTTTTGTCTGATCGTGTTTCAGGTTAGCAATGTCTCTCAAGTTTTACAGTATAGATTTAGAAATACAATAATAGTTTAAATGATAAATTTCAGATGTTGCCAATTGTATTTCCAAATATACACATATAAAAAACCATGGATCTTATCTTTGGCATTTAAAAACTAGTTTTGAATTTTCAGTCATGGGACAGTTACATTCAATTATGTAAATAATAATGTGTGCTTAGCATAGGCTAGTCACTGTGTTAAGCACTTACAATCATATTATTTTGATCTCTTAACAGGAAGGGGCTGGGGCATAATGTCCCTGCGGTACAGAGGAGTGGGGTCCACGGATGTGGTTTGTGGGTACAATGGGGCTGCTTTTAGAAATACCAGCGGAGGAAGCTTCTTGAATCTTAAGGGAGGAAGCTTCTTTCAGCAAACCAGTGGAAACACTCTACTCTGATTTAGATGGCATATAGGCTTTTTGACTCAATTTAGTTTATTTTTTGCTGAGGCAATTGGGGTTAAGTGACTTGGCCAGGGTCACACAGCTAAGAAGTGTTAAAGTCACATTTGAACTCAGGTCCTCCTGACTTCAGGGCTGATGCTCTATCTACTGCACCACCTAGCTGCCCCAACTCTATTTTATTTTTTAGGATCTTTTAAAAAAAAAATTAATTAATTTACCAAGCATATTCATGGATAATTTTTTCAATATTGACCCTTGCAAATTTTCCCCTCCTTCCTGTCCCCCCTCCCCTAGCTGGTTTGTTACATGTTAAATATGTTGAAATACATGTTAAATTCAATTGATTTTTAGGAGAAATTTGGATCAGCAGAATTCAGGGCTGTCTTTAGTTGGCTAAGCCTACTCCTGGCAATACTTCCAGCCAGCAGTCTGCTAATTTAGGTCCTGCCTGTCCTGTGCCCACATTACAGAGCATATCTTTGCCTTCAGAGAAGGTCCACACAATATGGGGTGGTCTCTGCTCCTAGGGCCTACTTTAGGAAAATGGGATTTTTCAGGAAAATAAGCCCCTGGGGGAGAAATTGCCCTCCATAAACTGGCTTCCCATCTGAGTCATGGTACTGTTCATTGTCAGCCTCCGCCTAAAAAGGACAAAGAGTTAGGTTATGTCTGTGAGTTTATCCCTCCTGAGAAGGTGGACACGTATACGTGGGAGCACAGTTAGAACTAAGCTCGAGGTGGGCTCAGGCGGCCAGGGAAAGAAAGACAAAATAAATAATAATAGAAATAATACAATTAATTTCAGAGAATTCCATAGATGGGGACTTGCAGAGAACTTGGACACTTCCAAAGTCACCTAAAGAGGCTGGAAACCTCAGGAAAGGGGCTAGATGTAACACCCCTGGTCTTCGGACAGTGGACACCTTTCTCTCCTCTGTATTTAGAAAGCCTTGCTTCCCTTCCACCTACTTAATTCCCACCATCTACTTACTGGAGATCTTTCCTAATTACTACCCTTTCCCCCATAATCCCAGGGACAAGTTCTCTCATAAGGCCTTGCTAACTCAGTGGAGGGCATTTGTATTTCACAATGAAGACTTGCACATACGAGTGCTCTGTCCTCTTACAAGTACTTTTACATATATTATCTCATTTGATCCTCCCCCAAATCCCATTGTATAGTTGAACCTGAGAGATTATGACTTGCCCAAATCCTAGAATTTGAACTCAGGGCTTCCTTCCTCGCTCCCTCCCTCCATTCTTTTTCTTTCTTCCTTCCTTCCTTCCTTCCTTCCTTCCTTCCTTCCTTCCTTCCTTCCTTCCTTCCTTCCTTCCTTCCTTCCTTCCTTCCTTCCTTCCTTCCTTCCTTCCTTCCTTCCTTCCTTCCTTCCTTCCTTCCTTCCTTCCTTCCTTCCTTCCTTCCTTCTCTCTCTCTCTCTCTCTCTCTCTCTCTCTCTCTCTCTCTCTCTCTCTCTCTCTCTCTCTCTCTCTCTCTCTCTCTCTCTCTCTCTCTCTCTCTCTCTCTCTTTTATAGCTTTTTATTTACCAGATATGTATGCATGGGTAATTTTACAGCACTGACAATCGCCAAGCCTTTTGTTCCAATTTTTCCCCTTCTTCCCCCCATCCCCTCCCTCAGATGGCAGGTTGACCAATACATGCTACATATGTTAAAGTATAAATTAAACACAATATATGTATACATGTCCAAACAGTTATTTTGTTGTACAAAAAGAATTGAACTTTGAAATAGCCACTCAGAGCTTTCTTACTCCAAGTCAAGCACACCACACACTGTCTTGCCCAGCTAGATTGGACTGTTGTGACCCTTCATGACCCTACCTGGAGTTCTCTTGGTAGAAATACTGGAATGGTTTGACATTTCCTTTTGTAGCTCTTTTTGTACATGAGGAAACTGAAGCAAATGTGAATTAAGTGACTTGCTCGGTGTCACACAGCTAGGAAGTGCTGTTGCAGGATTTGAACTCATAAAGATGAGTCTCCCTGACTGCAAACTGGACATTCTACCCACTGTGCTACTGAGCTGCCACTCTACTGGACCAGACTTCTCAAATTCGGAGATTAGACAGTTCTGTTTTGGGAAGATCTGTCTCATTGACAGGAGCAGAGGCAGCAAGCGGAGGGAGCGAGGTTCAGAAGTTCTTGTAATGGTTCTTCTTGGGAGGGACTGGATATGGGAGATAATTCAAAAAGAAATTGAGAGGATTTGGGAAATGACTGAGCCATAGATAGGATGTGAGGGGGAAGAGGAAGGAAGCAGGGGAGCAGCTCCTACCTGTAATCACCTGCTCCCCCAGCTCCCTCTGGGCCTATTAGCAATCCTCCCACACCCTGCAGGCTTCTGGGAAGCGGCCCACCTGAGGGAACAGGTTACCTGAGTGACAGCTGGGGGCCAGGGAAGACCAAAGAGTGTCTGTTCCCAGGTGGAAAGAACCGGAGATAAACAGGGCAGCCGAATGCTGAGCCGGCATTTTCCTTCCATGCTCAGAATGCTTCCGTTGCCATTTTAGCAAACCCCACAGAAGAACATGGCCCGGCAGCTCCCCTGGGAGCCATGGTTTAGGGACAACCAGGGCAGGCAGAGGAGGAATGCCGAGGGTGGAAGGGTTGCAGGTTCTCTCCCCGTTGCCATTGCTCAGGGGTTGGATCGCTTCAGCTGCTGCCAAAGGGGACAGGGAAAGAAGGAGCTCTGGTCCCAGTGGACCACTAAGTGTGAAGGCAACTGCCCCCCCCCCCGAAAATTCCTCTGGGTGAATCACCGGCCCTCGAATGCTCCAGCAGCACTGGAGCATATGACAAAGGCAGCCTAAAGCAGGAAAGGGGAATAAGTGCCTACTATGTGCTAAGCACTTTACAAATATGATCTCATTTGATCTTCATGACTGCACTACAAGGTAGGTTCTATTACTATCCCATTTTACAGCTGAACAGACTGAGGCAGACAGAAGTCAGAGTTGATTTGAATTCAGGTTTTTCTGACTCCAGATTCAGTGCTCGATCCACTGTGCCTCCAGCTCCCTTGGGTACTCAGATACAGATGTGGCCCCTGGGTTTCTGATTCCGTGCTGAACATTCCCAGAGGCACCGAGAACATGGGTAGGGGAACATCCCATTTCCCAACCACTCCCAGGGCTGGAGAGTCATGGGAATTATCTCGAGTTCACCATCAGTGGGTGCCCAAACCTTCCCTGCTCTCAAGGTTTCCTTTCTGAAGATACTACTTTTGGCAGCACATGCAGCCAGCCCTGAGTGGAGATCTCAGAGTGTCTGTCTCATTTTCCCTCCTCGGATCTGGGGATCAGGAACTAAGCTATCAGGGCTTTGCTTTCCATTCTACGTGGAACAGAAACCTTTCTGCTCTAGCTACTTGTTGAACGACCCCTCCTCACTCCCCATGTGGCTTATAACTCTGCCTCCCAGACAGCCTAGGCACTTTTCCCTTGAAATTATTATTGTTATTTATTTTTTGTTGTTGTTGTTGTTGAGACAATTAGAGTTAAGTGACTCGCCCAGGGTCACACAGCCAGGACGTGTTAAGTGTCTGAGACCAGATTTGAACTCGGGTCCTCCTGACTTCAGGGCTGGTGCTCTATCCACAGCGCCACCCAGTGGCCCCTTCCCTTGAAATTCAAATCATGGGGCCTTCTCAAATTCTGGAAATCCAGGCTGACTAAATAAAGATCATAGCATAGAACGCCAAAGCTTCCATTTTTATGTAAGTTATGGCTCTTTAAAGGATTGCCTTTTAATTATGGAGTTGTTTGGAGCTGGGGGAAGTCTGCTCAGAGTTCGAAGACGCGGCTATTCTGGTTCTGAGACGTTTGTTTTCGACGTGACAGATGGAGGATAGCGGAATGATATGGAGGGCTTATGAGACAAATGTAATGTGGTCATAGACAGAAGACGAAATTTGATGACTAGCCGTGAACTACGATGAGGACGTTCGCTGAAAGGACCCAGAATCTCAAACGAGAAAAACGAGAGAGGGGAAGGGACAGATTTCCGAAGTGCGTGAGTTAAATTTGAAGCTGGAAACGATGGATACTAGAGATGCTGTCGAGGTTTAAGTGTAAAGGAGCAGAGGAAGAGTGGGGAATTGGAGAAGTCGCTCAGTAGATGGAGGAGTCTGGCAGAGACCCTGTACTCACTGAGGTGTTAGTCGATCAATCAGCGAAAGGACGCGTTTAACCCAGAATTTATGGTCAGCGAGGAGCTTTTAGGGCCAGCTCCCGAGACAGAAAGTGAATGTCAAAGTTTCTAGTTTCCGAGTTGTGAGACTCAGCAAGAACTTTTCTTGCACGTGGTTTCCCTAAGTGTGTGCTTGCTACTTTTTCCCGAGTGCGTTAGTGGAACATTTTAACTCGGGTTTGTGAGTGAATTTTGATTTAATATTTTTGCATTTGTAGTAAAAGACGAATTCTCCAGATCCTACTCTTTTGCCTTATTGCTAAGTAAGTGCTTATGGGTAGGATATGAAAGTGTTACCACTGTGAACAACAGTTTTTGTGTAAATGGAAATATATCCGAGAAGGCTTGGGAGCGGAAGTGCTGAGGAGGGAAACTGTATTCCCTGGCAAGATTATTTGTAGAAAGCATTGCATGATGGGTAGTCTTTCTCAGGGAAACTGGACCTGCCCGTGTGAAAATGGGATAGTAAATGAAGCAGCCCAGAAAGGAAGCATGAGACTGGTACTGGAGTGTGGGTTGTTACTGTTACTGTGTTGTTACTGTGGGTTAATACTGTGGATACTTAATATTCTTTCTTACCCCAACTCCACCCCAAGCCCTTTCCTTTAGAAGAATCCCTTTGATGGCTGAGATGGGGAGGGACCGAGGGGGGAGAGACTTGAGGCAGGTAGACGCTCCCCATCCCTCCAGCAACTACTGCAACAGTTCAAATAGGAGCTGAGAAGCCTCTGCACCGGAGGGGGGAAGCGTCAGAGGAGAGACTCAAGAGTCTGTTAGAGATGTTTGTGGCCACAGAGCAGATGCTGATGGCGGGGTCTGGAGCTTCTGAGGAGGCACAATAATGGAGCAGCCCAGAAGTGGAGGAGCTGATTGAGCTCAGTTCTGGACACTAGAGTTGAAGATGTTTAGAGGCCATTTGGAGATGTTGAACAGGCAATGGGAGGAGGATCTGGAGGTCAGGAGAGAGTAGGGTGGGATAGGAAGCCCTGAGAATCCTCAGCATAGAAACGGGAATTTTTGGATCTCCGGGAGCTGCCGAGATCAGCCCTTTAGAGGAGGTCATGGGAGACGGGTGGCTGAGAAACTGGGAGGTGAAGGTTTGGAGTTAATGTCGATGTGTACGTTGGTATCTCCTATTGGGGACAAGCCCGCCATCTTTTTTTGGCTTCTGGATATGGGCATTCCCTTCCCCATCACCGTCTCCACTCCACTCTCCGAGAGCCTTTTCTTCCCTTCGGTTGTTCTGAAGGGATTCCTTAGTGGTCTTCCTCCAGCTCTTATGTTTTGTAGTTTTAGGTCTCACATTGGAGGTGGCTCATTTCTTTCCCAAGTCCACCATGTTTTGGGCAATAGGGCATAGTGGCTAGAGCCCTGACTTCAAAACTGGCTTTGAAAATTTGACCTCTTGGTACCCGAGTTGCCTCGTGTGTAAAACGAGAAGTTGGATTGGACGGCCACACTGACGTGAAGCTCTTCCAGCTCTTCATCGGCGATGCTCACCTTCTGGGGATTTTCCTTAGGCCCGCCTGCTCCTGGGATTCTGGGATCTTGGCTCTCCAGGACTGAGGCCACTTGGATCAAGGGCAGTGCCCACGGGCTGCAAACTTTGTCATATGAGGCAGAAAACACATTCAACAGTAAGAAGGGACCTAGGATATACTATAAGATATTTAATATGTATGGGAATGCCTGCCATCTAGGGGAGGGGGTGGAGGGAAGGAGGGGAAAAACTCGGAACAGAAGGGAGTACAAGGGATAATATTGTAAAAAAAAAAAAAATTACCTATGCATATGTACTGTCAAAGAAAATGTTATAATTATAAAAATCAATTAAAAATAAAACAAAACAAAAACAAACAGTAAGAAGGGGACCAGAGCTTCCAGAAAACCAAATAAATGTAAGTCCCAGAGCCCTCTCAGTTGTGTGGGACCCCATGATATCTGTTTTAAAACTGTTCTCTGCTAAACCCTGGACCATGGGCACTGCCAGAGTGAAGGGAGACAAGAGGCGTGAAGCTCGGGTGAATAGCTCCACATTGGAATCCTTCCTATGACTCAGAGTTTTGCTGAATTTTCCCTGATGGAAAAAAACCTGGAGGAGAGAAAGATATGGAAACAGACATAACCGTGTCGGGAGGTTCTTGTTACCAGGAACTCTAACTAGGCACAGGCACACTATACATTGCTAGTGGTATTGAACCCCAAGATGGGGGTGAGGTGGATTAAGTTAGGACTAGGTCCAACCCGCCCTTCCTTTCAGTAATAAGACCTGGGCTTAGTCACTGAAAGACTAAACTGGGAAGGAGCTAGCCTGGCCAGGCTCGTTTTACAGGTTAGGCAAGTGAAGGCAGGAAGTTAATTGACTTGCCTCAGTTTACATGGGTGGTAAATGTTAGGGTGGGATATGAACCTGGGTTCTCTGGAGCCAGGACTCCTCTAGCTGGTGGCGGAGCAGCGTTCAGATCCTGACTTGGACACAATGTGTGTGACTTGGGAAAGTCTGAGGGCCTCAGTTTTCCCAGGAGAAGAGCAAGAAGGTTGAATGGGAAGGCCTCTCGGGCTCCTTCCAGGGTTAGAGCTTCAGAGGCTCCTCCACTTCTCCCCACCCTCCTGCTCGGCCTGTCCAGGGCACCTCCCCATCCTGAAGGATCCAAGCTGCCTGGGCCCCTTTCCATGTGGGGCTCCCTGGGGTGTCTGGGCTGCTTCTCCCCCTTCTCTCCTCCAGGCCCCCTGTTCTCCTGTCAAGCTGCAATCTCTGACTTCCATATCTTCAGGGATCTCATTTCCCTGGACTTTGAACGGGAGCCAATTTTCTTTCTCCCCAAAGTTTCCTGTGTGTGTGACTATAAATCTGTGACTCTGTGTGTGTGTGTGTGTGTGTGAGTGTATGTGTGTGTGTGTGTGTGTGTGTGTGTGTGTGTGAAGGTCAATGAAGAAAAGTAAAAATAAAGCCGCTGAGAGTTATGGGGAATGTTGTCCCGACAGGTGGGGGACAGATCTGGATGGGCAGTGACATGGAGACTGCCAGGCTCCCAGCTCGGGGCTCACCAAAGGGACAGGGACAGCTGGAGGTCAGCCTGGTGCATGCCTCCTTCTCCCGGCCTCTCCCTCCCCACTTTCCACTTTGTCATCACGCCTTAGGTCACAGGAACGAGAGGCTCCCAAACCTCAGCAGGGACCCCCAAAGGGCCCGTAACCAGACCCATGGCAGGGCAGGAAGCCCGCTCTGCTGGTGCTGGAGAGGCCATCCACTCCCCAAATCCCCATATGAAGACTCCATCCCCAAGGACGGAGAGCTCACCACCTCCCGGGACACTCAGAAGTCTGAAGTTGCATGTTTATTGTTCCCAGATTTCCACCACTCAGACGCCCGGGATCTCATTGTTGTGAGGCTCGACATCACCTGTATGAGTGAACCCTGGTCTCAGAGAGGAGGGTCCATCCCGCCCAGGAGCCCGGAAAGGGCAGATGAGACCCTGCAGAGGTAGCGGAGCAGGCGGATCATTGGTTAAACTGGCTGCCCCACAGAGGTGGGGGGAGGGCAGAGCCAGCCCACCAAGCACAGCGGGAGCCTGCGGCAGGGTCTTCGGGTGCACCGAAGAAAATCGACCCTAGAGACACCAAGTCTGCTACTAATTCACACTCAGAGGCCTCGGCAACCGAGACGCCCTCCAGCAATAGAGATGACATCGTAGGGACCCCCTCCGGCTCAGAGGCCATGTCCCCAGAACAAGCCGCCATCTTGGAAGTCATACACGGACAGGGGGCAGACAGCTCGGGGCTCCATCCAGAGCGTGGGTGGCCTCAGAAAGCCACGCCCAGAACAGAACCATCTTTCTGATTCTCATCGGAAAGGCACCCACAGCATCTTCTTTCTCAGTCTAAGCAACAGCCCGGGGCAATTGGTGTCTAAGGGATCCTGGGCAAGCCCCCTCTCCCCTCCAAGTCTCAGTTTCTTCCACTGTAAAAGGAAGCGGCTGGACTGGAGCATCTGCATCTGTGCTGGAGGGGAATTCAGCTCAGGGGGAGGGGGGCTGAGAAGGAAGAGAAACATGGTGAGGAGGGAGGAGGAAGGGAAGTCTGAAAGGCTGCCCAGAGGCTCAGCAGGTTTCTAAACAACATTGATCAATCACTCTTTCAATGAGTGCGAGTCACTTTTTTAGGCCTGTTTGACTCCCCATGATCCCTTTTGGACTTTCCTTCGCAAAGATGCTGGGCCGGTTTGTCATTTCCTTCTCTAGCTCATTTGACAGATGAGGAAACCGAGGCAGACCAGATGAAGTGACTTGCCCATGGTCGCACAGCTAGGAAGTGCCCTGTGAGGGTGTCGGACTAGGGGCTTCTTAGGCCCTTTCTAGCACTAAACTTAATGTCCTTAAACATTCTAGGCCTGTTTCCTCATGTGAAAAGTCAAAGGTTTGGACCCATGCCTTGTGATCTGTGTCCTTTGAGCTGGGAGGGAGAACTCATAAATGGTGGCATAAATATAGAGAACACTGACTTCCGTTGAGGAGTCAAGGCCTTCTCGCCATCTTGTCTTTGGAGGAAGTCCTTTGGTGCTGTCCACTGGGCCTGGCTCAGAACCGGAAACTAGCTTCTTCCTCCCCTTGTCACTTCTACCTTTCCCGGAGAGGATGATGGTCTCAGTTCTGTTAGAGCTAAATCCCATAAAGGGGGTGACTTTTTCTGCCCCTTGATGTCCCATCCCCCCCGGCCATCACTCTTACTTCTCTCCCCTGACCTTGCCCCCCACTGCCACCTCCAGGTCCTCTCATACTCCCTCATCTCCTTGTGGTGCCAGAGACCCGGCTCTCTTGGGAGACAAGGCATCCCTGGCCACTCCCCTTCAGCCCTGGATGTGCCTTCTTTTGTGGTCTGTGACTGGGCCAGGACAAGGGGGCATACTGTGCCCTGCAAAACCTCAGCCTCCCCCTGCTGACACCACGCAGGGACCCTTTATCCCTGGGGATTCACCCCATCCCTCAGATGGCTCTGCCAGGGCCTGGGGAGCTCGGGCTTTGGCTCAGTGTGCCCCGCTCCAGTCCTCTCATCCTGGGGATCTTTCTCTGTGTGTGTGTGTGTGTGTGTGTGTGTGTGTGTGTCTCCACATACCCCCCTACCCCCCACATCTACGTATCTATATATCCCTCCATACACGTGGAACTGAGCTCAGAAGAAACACGAGATGCACAAAGCTAAGAAAAGCCTCCCCAAATGTTCATGAAGACATTTCGGGTCCAACCCGTGGCAGAGCATTTCAAGCTCACATGCGTCTGATTGGCCGCACTAACTTCTCTAACATAGAGATGTCATTTTGGCCTTCTTTTCTTTTTTTTTTTTTTCCTGAAGCTGGGGTTAAGTGACTTGGCCAGGGTCACACAGCCAGGAAGTGTTAAGTGTCTGAGACCAGATTTGAACTCGGGTCCTCCTGAATTCAGGGCTGGTGCTCTATCCACTGCGCCCCCTAGCTGCCCCCAACTGAATCTCTATGACACTATTTTTATAATATCACTTTGCAATGTGCTTTCCCAAATCTATTTACCATTTCTGGTGCCTTTTCTACCATTTCAGAATGCCAGGAAACAAAAAAAGTGTTAGGGGGCAGCTAGGGGGCGCAGTGGATAGAGCACCGCCCTGAAGTCAGAAGGACCCCAGTTCAAATCTGGCCTCGGACTCTTCACACTTCCTGGCTGTGTGACCCTGGGCAAGTCACTTAACCCCAATTGCTTCAGGGGAAAAAAAAAGTCTTTAGAAGTTGAATCAAATAGAGATAAAAGTAAAGTCTTACACTTGGGCTAAAAAAATCCACTTCATAAACACGAGGCGAGAGTAGCGCACCCGAAAAAAAAAGCACGGGGGATTCGGTGGGACGAGAGCCCAATGAGTCACTCAGTAGTGTGACACGGATGCTGGGAAAGCCCGTTCTAGGCTATGGGAGACTCAGGGACATGGCTCTCCTGCTGTCCTACCTTTTAACCGAGTTCTGGTTCTGGAGCCAGGAAGAGCAATCTGGCTTTAGACACTGTGGCGCCCCGGGCAGGTCACTTAATCCTGCTGCCTCAGTTTCCTTGGCTATTAAAACGAACTGGAGAAGGAAAAGGCAAACTCTGACATCTCTGCCGAGAAAACCCCAGAAAGTGCCGGCAGAGTCAGACATGATGAATAACCCCAAAGGAAGAGGGCATAGGTTTGGTCCAGCGGGGTGGGTGGGCATGTGCCAGGCTTCACCTACCGAGCGGGCAGGCTCTAGGGAGAATCCTCCTTCAGCCCCACCCCTGGGTGCCCCCGGTCTGCCAGACGGTCGCCTGAGTTTCACCACTTCCTGGGCCCTTTTCTCTGAGCAGCCCCGTTGGGACTCCCAGGAGAGGGCTTGCCTCTAGTTAGCCGAGGGCTGGTGTTGCTCCCCTGCTGCCCCGGGGCATTTATGCCCACCGTATCTCACCATCACCCATCCCCCTCCACCATTTAGAAAAGGAGCACGTGCTCGCTTATATACGGGTCATTGGTCCATTCCGAACATGTATTTTATTGT
Source organism: Sminthopsis crassicaudata (assembly GCF_048593235.1). Lineage (NCBI taxonomy): Eukaryota > Metazoa > Chordata > Mammalia > Dasyuromorphia > Dasyuridae > Sminthopsis > Sminthopsis crassicaudata. The sequence goes on from NC_133617.1 coordinate 10,712,767, forward strand.
CAGATCCCCCAGCCATACTGCTATGGACTTCCCGTCTCCCAGAGGCCCACAGGCCCTGGCTGGCAGCGGTCCCCTGAAGAGCCAGCCCTCGTGGCCCCCAGCGGCCGGTGCGACCCGGCCCGAGGGGGCAGTGTCCCAGTGGGAGCTCCAGCCCGGACACTCCGGACGGGAAGGGCCGCGCAGGAAGCTCGCCGCTCCCCCAGGTCTCCACCAGCCCCCCGCTGTCTGCTGGGGCTGCTCGCCCCGGCTTTGGCGGAGTTTTCGGAGCCGGCTCTCCTTGGGCTCTCGCCTTGACTTCATTGGAAGTTTATCGTCCGTGATTAAGGAATACCAAGGGGCCTATCTGAACCAGATGAGCGAAGCCGTGTTGTGTTCACCCAAAGGTTCCCTACAGTTTTGACTTAATTAAAAAAAGATCAGGGTAAGCCGGCAGTAGAGCCAAGTGGAAAACTGTACTTGGAGGGAAAGTTGGGCCTGGAAAACCCGGCGGCCCCTTCCACTGCTCCTCCCTGCTCCATGCTCAGAGATCCCTGAGGGGTGATGGGGGGAAAGGGGGAGTAGGGGAGTCATCACACAGATTCTTAGGGAAAGCTAGGACTCCATTCACACGCGCCTTGGCTAGCGTGAGGGACCGGCTAAGGAGGCACCGAGCGGCTGATTTTTGTCGCCATCAGCAGCAACTCTAGGCCGGCTCAGCACTGGACACTCACGGGGAATACTAAAGAGGCAATAAATACATTTAGGAAAGGCAGGGCAAATCTGGCTGGGGATTTTCTCTCGGGGGGGCTGGGCAAAGGGCGGGGGCGGCGCTCGAGCAGCTCCCCGAGGCCTCCGCTCTCTCCGGTTCCTTTCATCAGCGCCCAGTCAAGTGCAAAGTTATTCACTCTGCAGCTGGAACTGGTAGGTGTTGGTCTTCCATTGGTTGACGTCCTCATCAATCATGCTGCGCTCCGTGAAAGTGACGTTCCCTTCAGCATCGATGAGAACAATGGTGTTCGTTCTGAAAGAGGCAACGGGGAAGGCCGGTTAACACCCCTCCACACATCCAAGGACAGTGGGATTTCCTACTGGGTCTCGGGGGGTCAGGGCAGGGCCTAGTCATGGACAGGGGGGGCAGCTGGCAGGGCCCGGTCATGGACAGGGGGGGCAGCTGGCAGGGCCCGGTCATGGACAGGGGGGGCAGCTGGCAGGGCCTAGTCATGGACAGGGGGGGCAGCTGGCAGGGCCTAGTCATGGACAGAGGGGGGCAGCTGGCAGGGCCCGGTCACAGATAGAGCCCAGTCAGCACTACTCGGGTTCGGCTCCAACCTCATACACCCATCCCTGCTCCCCCCAAGGTGATAAAGAGCAGGATGGACGGGAGAGAGACTTAATGAGAATGTTTTCATATTGATGAGCGGGGGCAATGAACCTCAGAGAGAAAGCGGAGCTTGGGGGGCAATTAGCTGGGGATAAATCAAGTGAACCACACCTGTTTTTGTGTTCATTTGCCTCCATCTCTTTCTCCCTCTGAGCTACCCCCTCATGTACTCAGGAAAGCCCAATAGAAGCCTGAGTGACAGAGTCCTGGCTTTCTCCTAACAAGGGGAGGACCCTCGTGGAGCTGGCCCACACGTGGCCGCCAGTCTCCTGGTCACTAGACCCTGGCCGCAGGCTGCTCACACCTGCCAGAGGCTTCCTGGGGCATCCTGGGGTGCAGGAGGCCTGTATGGACCTCACCCCGGCCAGAGTCCTGGGCCCTTTGGGCAGAGCTTGTGCTCTACAAGAAGGACTGGGTGCAGTGAGCCACAGACATGGCCTCGGAGGCTGTGAGTCTGCACCCAGCTCCTGGACCTCCGACTAGGCCATTATCAGCCTTCACAGGCCCACATTTCCCCACTTGAGGCTTCGATGCCCCCCCCCCCCCACGCTGTGCCCGGGGCCCTTCTCGATGCCTTCTGGCACCCAGCCCAGCCCAGGAGCAGGTAAGGAGTCATTTGGGGAATCAAATGATGAACATCCCCAACCCCTCAATCAAAGTCATCCATTTGCTTTTCCCTAAGGCCTTAAAGCTCTCACCTCGTACCGTAGCCCGGGCAGCGCACACACACGGCCGCGTACTTATTCAGGATGGGCAGGATATAGTCCTTGCCCTGGTCTTCTATGGCAGGATCTGGCAACTGGCTGCAAAGACAGGGAGATGTCACTACTCATGCTTGGACCAGGGTCAGCGAGCCCAGCACCTGCTCTCGCCCAAACCCCTCCCCCTTCTAATTCATCCTCTGACCCAAGGTCAGAGGTCAGAGTCATCTTCTTCATTCCATGGCCTGAAGAGTTACTCTTCTTCGGACAAAATCTCTGGTTTTCTCCCCGACTAGCTCTGATATGGATCCTACCCATTCAAGGCCCTCTACCGTCCATCACCATCCACTTCACCAGTCTCTGGGCTCCAGCCAAATCAGCTGGAAACCCACTATTTTCCCACCTCCACTCCCTTACTCAGAGCATTCTGTCTGCCTACAGTGTCCTTCCTTCTCTCTGCCGGTGGCTCCCTGGCTGGCATGGGGGCACGAACCATCAACTCCAGCGAGCTTTCCTTGGTTCCCCCCTCAGATCTCATATAACAACAACAATAATATTTACATAGGGCTTTAAAATATTTTCTTTTTAAAACTAAATTTGATTAATTTTTTAATTTATCCAGCAAAAATCTGTATCCTGCCTTTACAATCATATTCCACCACATTTGTAGACTATAAATTTATTCAGTCCTTCCACAAATGTTAGACACCCTTCAGTCCCCCCCCCTTTTTTTTTTTTTTTTTGCTGCTGCTACAAATGTTTGTATGTCTTTAGTTTGTTTGGCTTAGAACTCATCCCTCCCCTAATCTGCCCTCACTCTTATTCCCTCCTCTCCATTCTCTCTTTCCCTCTTATTTCTCTGTTGGGTGAAATGTATTTCTGTGCCCAACTGTGTCTGGGTGTGCACATCTGTGGGTATCTTTCCTTCCTCTGACCACATGAGGTGAGAATGGGGTTCAAATGTCACCTATGCCCCCAGCTCCTTCCTTTTTGCTTGCACAGGTGTTTTGGTTGTTTACAATACTGATTTTTTATTGATACGTATGTGTACCATGACATTAGGAAGGTGATGTCATGACCTTCAGATGAACTGAATTTAACTGAGGAAGGACTGCAGTGACTGAGCTCTCTTTCTCCTCCAGAGCCAGCTGGCTCCAATGGCAAGATACAGATCAGGACAAGTGGAGATGGCCTTGGAAGCAGGGGAAAAGTTTAGCTTTTTTGAGCTAAGTTCTTTAGCTGGTCTCAGTTTGTGGAGGCAACACCCATTCAGTGACTGAGGCTAGGTAAGAACTGAGGCAAAGAATGGCCTCTTTTATCTGGTCAAAAAAAAAAAAAAAAGAAATCAGTCTGGGAGGTAAAGATCCTTGAGGTTTTTGGCCAAACAGAAACAACTGCTTTTATGCAAATGGGATCCCAATGTTGTCTCGGTTTCGGCCAGATACCGATTTAAATTTTGACACTTCAGCTGTAAGTTAAATATGTTGCTATGAGTATGAATTAATTTTCTGAGGCTGCGAGAAGTTTGGATACTTGACACTTATGAAAGTCTTGCAGAAAAATATGAAACAAGACCTTTCGTGGACCTGCCAAATCACTTAAAAGTGGCATGCAAATTACTAGAGTTTCATTACTGCTTTGAGGAAAGGTCTAATCAGAGAAAATCACAGTCTCCAGGACAAAAGTAGGACAAAGTTTCCTACCAAAATAAATGTCACCTACTATATGCAAAGACTATGTCTATGAAAGTGATGAGAAAAAGAGAAGAGACAATTTTCTGGGGGAATTCAAGAAAATATGTTAAAATCTTAATGACATACACATCAAAACTGAATAACCATTATTTTTCTAAGGAAAAAAAAAAAGATGTTTTGGCCTAATAAATCATCCCAATTAGATCCTAACAGTTTTGAGTTCTGCCCCAAACTGCTGCAATCTCCAGTTTATTTAGTCAGATCAAAGAGTAAATGAAGGTATGAGAAAGTTTCCACCAAATTCTTGGTTTCCTACAATCAGCTATGGATCAGTACTAGGGAAAACCACTGCATATTACGACTTCTTGGATGCCCTGGTGATGCTGGTGAGCTGCTCTGACCCATCTACTTGACCTGGACAGGGGAGAAATTGCATCTTCCTCATCTCTGGGCGTGAAGTGGGTCACAAATTGGGGTTTTGCTTGCCCAACTTTCCATGACTGTCCGGGCACTCTTTTCTCAAAGTACGTTCATTCTCTCTCTCTCTGTGGTCTAAAGGGGCCAGATGCTACAGACTGGGGACATGGTTGTCTCCACTCTGGGTCTTCCACTGGAATGGGGACGGGCCTGCTACTTAGAGCCGCACAAGGGTTTGTCTTCTCAAGCTGGTACCATCGGTTAATGCCCTTTTCTTCTGTTCACTCAAGCCTGACCCCTGCTGCCCCAGGCACTAAACTGGGTTCTGACTGATACCTGTTATCTGTGCAGCAGCAGCTACTTGGAAAATCCTCCAAATGGCCAGAAAAGCTTTGATTTCCTTTTTTGTCACACAGTCCCCATAATTCCTCTACTTTATCATCTACATCTAGGGTCTTCCTCTGAGGCTTCAAAGCTGGATGATTTCTGACCTTTGTTGTTTGCATGGGAACGAGTGAGGGACATCTTTTTGGACAGCCCTCCCATTTTGCTGGTAGTACAAGGCTGTGGGGAAGTGCCATAATTTTTGCTAATAGAGATGTTCTCAAATGTTGGACCTGTGTGGAAGCCATAGCTGCAGAAGAAGATGTCATTACATTGTCAATATTTCCATAGGTATCACCCCCATAGCCGTGCCTTTTCCGGAATTTGTCATTGTGTTCTTAATCAAGATAATCCAAAGTTTCCAAGGCATGGAGAATTTCATGTTTGGCCAGTCCAATATGTTGAAGGGGCTGAAGTAGATCTATTTGCACTATAGTAAATCTGGGATCCTCTGTGTAGTAAAAAAATATGGTTTCCAGCAAAGCCACTGGAAAGAAACTGAGCATACTTTATGTTAGGTTCTTACTAAGTGCTAATGAGATAATGAGATATTAGGTTCTTACTAAGTGCTAAGTCAGTACTTAACAATTTTCTGGTTCCAGCCTTAACTGGGAGTTTTACTTCTGTAATCTCCTGAGGAGGAGCTTGCATGCTTAGGAGGAGTAAGTTCATTGGTTGAAGTAATTTTCCCCAGAAGCCCTTGCATTATCCCACGCCCATTCTCTGGGCAACACTTGAGAGAGAGAGTCTTGTCTGGACCAGACTTGAGGTGGCTCTCTGAGGAAAGGAGAGTCTCTGCTCTAGGTCAGAGTTGAGGTGGCTCTCTGGAGGAAGAAGTCTCTCTTCTAGACCAGAGAGCGATCGGCATTTTCTGGAGACAACAGCACATTACATATTGGCGCCCAATGTGGGGCAAGGACTTTTGCTTATCCTGACAAGGACTTATTCTAAGCCCTTCAGAGGAGCTAGCCTGGACCATCGCAACTTTACATGAAGAAGAGGAAATTAAAATGCTTCTTGATGTCCGTCAGCATTATTTACCATTTTTCATGAATTCCTCCATCTTCCACAGTAGTGAGGAGAGCCAGTGCCTTTCTTATGTTTCTCTTAACTACTTTATTGGCATTTCAAATTTTCATCAAGATTGCTTGGAAGTCCTTTATTTCATTAAAGATCCATTCCCACACCACCTCCCATCCCCCAGCATTAGGTAACTTATTCCTAGAAGCCCATATTCTTTGTCTTCCGGAACATCGAATTCCAAGCTCCCTCTTCCTTTTTGGTGGTGGTTGCTAAGTCACATGTGATCCTGACCATGATTCCCTGGAACTTGAGTTCTTTCTTTCTGAATGTCCGCAATATTTTTTTCTTTGAGCTGGAAATTCTGGATTATGACTATAATGTTCTTGAGAGTTTTTATTTTTGGTGTTTATGTTCTGTTGATTCTTTTAAAAGGTGACTAGTGAATTCTCTTTCTACTTTGCCTTCTGGTTTTAAGTAGTTTTCTTTTATGATTCTTGAATGTAATGTCTAGACACAACTTTCAAATAGTTAAATTATTCTGAAATTATTTCTATTTGGTCTGTTTTCCAGTGAACTGTTTTTGCAATGAGATGCCTTAACATTTGCTTCTTTATGTTTAATTACTTTAATAGTTTACTATTTTTACTACTTTTTACTTCAATGTTTTTACTATTTTTAGTAATATTTACTATTACCTGAATTACTTTCTACTTTCTGTTGTCTCATAGAGTCTTTACCTTCTGTTTGATCCATTCTGATTATCAGGGACTTGGTTACTTGGGCAAAGTTTTATACCTCATGTATTAAGCCATTAATTCCCTTTTCAACCCTTTTTGTCCATAGTTCTCATGTTTCCCCTTCTTTCAATGTATTAATTTCATTTATAAAAATTTCCGTTAATTTTTTTACTTCACCTCTTCTGAGATTTTAGCTGCTCTTGTCCTTTAACTGTGTTTTTCAATGAGATTTTGCTTAGATATGTTTTGGAGTCATTCCCTTCTTGAGTGTCTTTGTCACCATCTGTTTTTTATGGTGAGATTCTTTCTTATTTGCTCATTATTCCAGCTTTTTTCTTGACTTTGAGCTTTAGGAAAGGGTTGTGCTCTATGCACTTTTGTAAGAAATGTCTGGGTAAGTCTTTGCTACTCTTAGTCAGCCAATAAATATTTATTAAACACCTACGATATGCCTGGGGTTATGCTAGGGGATATTCAGTCTTGTTTATTCCAGAACCTCAGGGACAGGTTAGGCTGGTGACTAACCTTCCCATGCTCCCAAAGTGACTGATCCAGAGTGAAGTCTGATTTTTGCCCACCTTGTCAGAGCTGCAAATTCCGGACTTGGATTTGAGTCTGAGCACTACTTGGGTCAGCTTTCCCTGCCTGGAGTCCCAGTAGATTGCTGCTGGACTCAGCCACTATCAGCCAGTTGGAAAGCTCTGCTCGCTCACAATGGCACAAAGGCAATGACAAAACGTGGTGACAAAAGCTCCTCTCAAGATTGGGATTCCTGCCTGGGACAGCTGGAGATCAGAACTTGGGATCTGGTTGACTCCTGGCAGCCAAGTCAGTCAGCTCTTCTGGCTCTGGATTTGCTCCTTGCTTGATCCATGGTTTAGGGCCTGCAACTTCTCCCCATCATGGAATTCTGCTCCTGGGCTCAGGGCCTCTCAGTCTGCTCTGACTCAGTAAGTGGCCGAGTCACCAGTTTGTACCATTCTGTACATGGCCAGGGCCTTCTGTGTTGAACCCAGAGCCGCCTCTGATCCTGCTGCAGTTGGGAGCTGGGAGTTTCTGCAGGTCCTTGTGAGAGATTGGAGGAGCAGAGAATGCTTTCTAATAGTTTTTTTTTTTTTTTTTTTTTTTTTTTTTGCTGAGGCAATTGGAGATAAGTGACTCACCCAGGGTCACACAACTAGGCAGTGTTAAGTCTCTGAGACTCAGGTCCTCCTGACTTCAGGGCTGGTGCTCTATCCTCTGTGCCATCTAGCTGCCCCCTAACAGTAGTTTTTACTATGGGGCTGTTCGTCCTTCACCTCCCAGAGGACCAATGATGCCACAGGGAGGTTTTGACTTGTGTGTGAAAACTGCAAAGAGGCACATTTGTACTCACTGTCAGAAAACCTTCCTAACGCTTGTCGCTGTTCGCTCATTCCCACTGGGTCTGCCTCTTTGTGACCCCATTTGGGGTTTTCTTGGCCATGTCCTCCAGCTCAGATGAGGAAACTGAGGCAGACGGGGTGAAGTGACCTGCCCAGGATCACCCAGCTAGTAAGGGGCTGAGGCTGGATTTGAACTCAGAACACGCATCTACCTGAGTCCTGGAACAGCGCTGTATGCACTGTGGCGCCCCGGTGGTCCTCCTAAGCTGACCTCCTAGGTAGAGGGGGCTGTCTCAGGAGGTGCAGTGTGTTCTTCTTTGAAGGTCTTTGAGCAATGGTTGGAAATAGGTCATAAAGCCAGTCATTGTCCAATCCAACTTGTCAGAATGAGGACTAGAAATGGGTCAGAGAGAAGCTGCCTTCCGAGCAGCTGGAAGGTTCCCAGGATGGGCAGCCCTTTCCTAATCCCGCCTCCATCTGACCCTTTCTGATGCCGGGGGCAGCTTTCAGGCCCCATTCATCCCTCTCTGCAGGATCAGCCTCCCTGATTTCCACAAACGATGCTGCTCCAAAGAAACCCGAGCTTCCTCCCCACTTGGCCCGGCCATCCTGCCTCCATCCTGGGGCCCCTTGGAATAGCTCCAGTCCCCGAAGCTCGGCTCCCAGAGGCCGTTCCCGATGCCCCCAGCTGTGCCTCATCCCGCAAGATTCCTTCCTCTGTGTGACTGTGTTTAGGGACGTGCTGGGGGTCACCATCTGCCCTGCATGGGGGGAGGGGGCGTTGTCTTTCCTTCCCAGGGGTCTGTTCCTTAGCCCTGCCCTCTCTTCTCTAACCCCGCTCCTTCTGGATTTTGAATCAGACCCATTCTGCTCAAACAGTTTCCTGGTTTTTTTATCCCAAAGGATAAAAGGCCTTTTATAAAGGCTAAAGGCCACACGAGGGCTCTCGAGGCTATGGGGTTTGGCCGTTTTGTGAAGTTTCTATCACACAAAAAGTTAGTAACATAATCCCCATGTCCTGGAGGTGCCAGGAAAGAGCAGTCCTACTATTCGAAGAGAGCTTTGGCTCTCTGGCCCAATTAAAGGGAAGTGTTAATTAAGTGTCTGAGGTCACATTTGAACTCAGAGCCTCCTGAGTTCAGGGCTGGTGCGCTACCCACTGCACCACCCAGCTGCCCCCATACCTCTGTTTTAAAACTCCTCTATGAGTGTAATTAATTCTTTGTAAACCTTGAAGGGCTACAGAAAGGTAGCGGGGGTGTTGCCTGCATTATTATCTAAATGTTTAATCAACGGCCATTTTGTTTGTCATCTCTGAATTCAGAGAAGTGTGTTGTGGACTTCTGGCTGACTGTTTTTTAGCAGGAAGCTTGGGGACGCTGGGCATGACTGGCAGTGGCAGGGCCTGGGAGGCCGCCAGAGTGAGTTTGAATCCAGGTCTGCCGGCCCTGCCGCCATGGCTTCCCTGACGGTCTCTTTCTCCTGATCCGTTCCTCCAAAGCGAGCAAAGTCATCCTGCCCGTTCCAGGACCTCAAAGTCTCCGTTTGTCCTGGGCGTGGGCTTAGTGCGGGTGGCCATGAGGCTGCGGTGTCCACAGCAGGCCAGTCCACCACGGCCCTCAGGGCTAATTAGTCAAAGCTCTGCTTGGCCTCAGACTGAAGAGAGAATGGCCCAGGAAATCGGGGGGGGGGGGGGGGGCCTCGAGGCCACCCGTCCCCACCCCTCACGTGGGCAATCCTTCCCCAGGCTCCTCTGTGACTGGTTGTCTCAGCTCCCTTTTAACAGCTCTAGTCATGGTGACCATGGTACCTAACGGCCACACAGCTCGGCAGCCTGGGCTCTCACCTTGCGTCATGGGGAAGAACATTTACTAGGTGGTTTTTCTGGGCAGGCCCTTCCTTCGCCTCTTAGGGAGCGGGACCCTGTTTCCTTCCTTTTCTGTAAGAGAGACTTCACTATATTGACCTCTAAGGTCCTTTCAGCTCCAGGACTATGATGCCCTGATCTTCCAAAGTTGGAAAACCCCCACAGGAAGCAAGTTTCTCCTCCAATGGGGCCATAAAATGCCCCAGGATCCTCTATTCTCTACTGCCCATCCTTTCTCTTGCGGTCCAGCTGACCAACCCTCTTCGTCATCGGCCTTTGAAGTATCTGAAGAGAGCGATCAAATCTCCCTTAAGTTTCTCCAGGCTAAGGGTTCCCAGTTCTTTTCAAATGATTCTGACCCCATATGAACCCCACTCTTGCTAAGTTTTACCGTGGGACGTTGCCTGGGACAGGATTTGGCGGGTTGATGCTTTTTATACACCATGGTGGCCCAAACTGGGCCCAAGATTCTAGCCGTGGCCCGGCCAGAGCACCTCACACTGCCGGCTCCTCCATCATCGTCTACCTCTCCATTCTCTAAACTCCCGGGAGACCTTGGCCACACTCGAGGTCAGGGCCTAGATCTTACATTCAACTACAAGATCTGAACTTTGGAATGACTTTCTACACATAAGCTTCCAGCCTTTAATCTGTCACTCAGATGTGGGGGACCCACCATGATCGATCATCCATTTCTCCAGGCCATCCCCCTGCCCCTGCCCCCCTTTTCCCCTATTTTTATTTTTATTTTTTTGCTGAGGCAATTGGGATTAAGTGACTTGCCCAGGGTCACACAGCCAGGAAGTGTTCTTTCCCCTCTTTAGTCTGATTCTAGAGTTAACAGGCTCGGCTTTGCACCACCCTCCACTCTTACTTTCTGGCTCTCTTGGCTTACCATCCACCTCTTCTTCTACTTAATGGCTGATCAAGAAATCGGATTCCACCAGGAACACATGCTCTCTGCTCTCAGCGGGGCCTTTACTGGTGGGTGGAAATCCTTTTATTCTTCTCTGTCACACTAAACTACTCTGAATGACTCCATTTTGGGAAGTTCCCCCTGGGAGAGTCAGGACGACCCTCGCCAGCCCCCAGCTTGGGTCTCTGAGCCTCCCAGTCCCCACATCCCGCTTGTTCTGTTTTCCACTCTCTCCACAGCTTTGACAGAACCGTGATTCCGAGCCCTTTCACTAGTGAGAGCCCCGGACCAAGTTGTTCTGTAACATGTCTTGCTACACGAGCCATTTTCCACCAGAACAGAGCTGAAGCGCGCTCACTCCCAGCTGCTCCAAATCTTGTCTCTTATGTCCCTCCTCCTCTGCCTCTCAGGAGGGGATCTCGCCTCCCACTGGGCGGAGACAAGCCCTCACTGCCTACAAGCCTATCGGGGTCTCTCCAGCCTTAAGCACTCTTCACTATGCCCTGCTGCAGAGCTCCGCCCTTTTGTCACCATCCTCCCCCCAAACCAGGCCCTCTCTGCTGCCTCTGTTACTTCAGCAGCCACTCTCCGCTCAGCCCTGCAAATCAAGATGTCAAAGCCCTCGCCCGGCTGGTGGTGCTTTCTCCAACCTCATGCACAATCTTAAAAACCGAGTGGCAGGCCCTTTCCTAGGCCTTTCCTCAGGCCCTTTCCTAGGCCTTTCCCCAGACTTTTCTGTAGGCCCCATCTTCCTGACCTAGCTCCCTGACTTAGATCTTGTCAACCATTCCGAAGACTTTTCTCTTCTGGGTCCTATGACTGCTTTTTCTTCCTTCCTCATGGGTACTTCCTTCTCAGTCTCTTTTGTTAAATCGTTGTTCCATGCTCTAGCCCAGGGGGTTTCCAAGTTTGTGGCCCTGACCCTCGTCTCTCCACCGTTGCTTTTGTTAAAAATAAGTTTTTATTGATACTTCCTGTTTTTTAGATCTCCCTCCCAGAGGGCCTTTCCACATGACAAAAAGAAGTCCTTTAGAGAGGAAGTGGCAAGTCAGCATGACTGATCCCTACATTGAAAACAGGAGCAAAGTGTGCCCGCCATGGACCTGCCACCGTCCCCAGGGGCATCTTGGGAGCGTCCTCTCACATCTCTTCATCCGAGTGCTGCTTGGTCTTTGGACTCTGACACATTCACTTTTGATTTTTGGTGTGTGACTGTTCTTTCCACTTACACTGTTGACCTCCAGGGCTCTGCCCACTTCCCTCTGCATCGGTTCGTGGAAATCTTTCTATGCTTCTCCATACTCATCACATACGCCACTCCTTAGAGTCACATTTCGTTGCGTTGGCTGGCCACAATTAACCATCCCCCCAGTAGATGAGAAACTTCTACTCTTCTGAATGGCCTTATCAGCTCTCAGTGGTTCAGTCATTCTCTCTCTGAACGTGACACCCAATGACCTTTCATTGTGATCTATCGGAACCACGTCACCAAGTCCTGCTGGTCCTCTCCTCTCGGATATGCTGTGGCACATCCCTCTCGGTGGGTACAAGTGAAACTCATCTCCCCCACCACTGAGGCTCCTCCCACGGTGCTTCCATGTTAGGGTGTCTGGATAGTGACAAGGTGAGAATTCAGGTTGTCTGGACAACCTGAGTTCTCACCTAGTAATCCTAACACTTCCAGGCCACAAACATGGAATCAACCTTTACTTTTCTCTCTTCCATATTCCACCTGGTAGCAAGTCTCGTCTCTCATGTCTCTCTCCTCACCAGACCATGACCTTAGCTCAGGGGCTTATGGTTGCTTCTCTGGACTATGGAAATAACCTGTAATTGGTCTCCCTCTATCGCTTCTTTAATCTCCGCTTCACACACATAAGGCGTGGATCTGACCATAGTCCTTCTCAAAAATTAATAATGGTTCCCTACGTCTCTAAGACAAAATCCACAATCCTTAGCCTGGCACCCAGAGCCCTTCAAAAGGAAGTTTATTCTGCCCACCTTATCTATCTTCATAGGTTCTTAGATGCGGTCCAAATGGCCTCTTGGCTATTCCCTGAACATCTCATCTCCCCCCTCGATGCCCTTACGTGGGCTTTCCCACATGCCTGGAATGTGTCCCTCTGGGAATTCTCTTCCTCAGCTCAGGAGCTACCTCCCGGGGGAGCCTGCTTCAAGCCTCTTAGGCCTTTGTACCCTCTCTCCTCACATCTGGGCGTATTTACTTAGTACCTGCGCACAGCACTACATCCCACGGTTGGAAAGGCAATATGGCGGAAGGGGTAAAGAACTGGCCGTCTCGGTGTCCAGAAGACCTACCAAAGTCCCATCTCTGACGTGTGGTTCCTGAATAACCCCGGGCCGGACGTGTCATTCTACCAGGCAAGTAAATCTGAAGGCTAAGGCTTGAAAAGGAGTCTGCCTCTTTTGGCGTGTGTGTACACGCATGCATGTGTGTATATGTGCGCACACACGTAGGTGGGTGTGTTTCCCATCAGGAAGTCCCTGCCGTGGTGAAACCGATTTCTCTTATTTCTCACTAAGGATGAAAGGCCAGGCAAAAGCATTTCTCCACAGAAATGGAAGCTCCCTGAGGACAGGGACCATTTTTCATCTTGTCTCTGTAGTTCTAGCATCAAATACCGAGGAGTGAAAAAAGCGGGTGCTTGATGACTGGTGAATGAAGGGAACTTCCCTGTCTATCACCTCGCCTCTCCTGGCCCAGATGCACTCAGCAGCACGGCCCAAGACGGCACCAGCGGCAGCCATGTCTCATGCTTTAGTGAGAGAATCCCTGACTACCCTGTTGTTGAGGCACGGGCACTTCACCCGGCACGCGCTGACGCGGCCCTCGGCTCACGGACGTGTTTTGGAGCCTCGAGCCTCCAGCTGTACCTTGGCCTCTCTGATTCCTGCCCCTCCTACCCTCGCCGTAAGTCAGGGAGGCGCATGGAGCCGGGAAGGGCACTCGCTGCCGATGAGCTCTTACCATTCCTCATTATTCATCACTTTGAGCAGCTCACCGATCAGGTCTTCTCGGGTGAGGTCCTGGCTTTGGTCGATCACATCCACGAAGAGCTGTTTCCCATACTGAAGCTTCTTCCAAGGCGTCTCCAGAAGAGAGTTGCTCAGTCCGTACACACCTATGGGTTTGAAAGTGCATTTTAAAAGGAGATTCAGGAACGCTTGGCCAGCCACCAGCCAGCGGAGCAGCCTGGCTTCCCGAGAGCCCTCTTAGGAACAGCTAAAAGGGGAATAGCTAGGATTTCAACATTTACAAGCTCTCGAATCACTGTCCTCACCTCACGGGCTCCCTACTGGGGGCATGTTCTACAAGGAGAACTATGAAGATCTCTGTATTCAGCTCTCTCCTGGTCTTTTGCAAGTATGGAAACTCTCTCTTGCACTAGAATCTAGCCTCATGGGAGCGCAGAGGGGAGACTGAGAGGCCTTGGTAGAATATGCAGTCAGAAGAGGGAGCCTTGGCGTCCTGGACTGCTGCCTGGGACAAACGTAGGGTGACTCGGGCAGAAGCATGCAGGGAGTAAGGGAGCCAGGACTAGCACTGGGGTCTTTTTCCTTCTGAAGCTGCCCCTCTGCCTCTCTGAAGGGAACTACAATCTTCCTTATTCCCATTTTACAGATGAGGAAACCAAGGCTCCGTGGAGTTCACAGATAGTACTGAACCACTAGACAAGCCTTCTTGCTGGCTTCCTGGTCTATACCATAGAGGGATCTTTCTGTTCCCTTCCCTGAGGCTTGTCACAGGCAACAAACACAAACAAAAGAGACAAAGTCAGACAAGAAAACCCTTCTCATTTTCACTGGGTGCTCAGCACTTATGTGAAATACTTGCCTAACTCATCTATTTCTGGTGAAAATACAATTTTAAAAATTCTATTTTAAATACCAATATAAAGTAAAAAATGTTAAGCAAGCTCAATTTTGTGCATTCACAAATGTGAGGCCTGAAGGTGACTTTGGTGGATGGGACAGAGAATGGCCAGGCTGGGAGGATTTTAGAACATGGACTGTTAGAACCGGGAAGGATCCTAGAACAAAGAGTATTAGCGCAGGAAGAGTCCTTGGATGACGGAATGTAAACGTTGGAAGAGCCTTTAGAGTAAAGAATGTCAGAGCCGGAATGGAGCTTACATCACTGACTGTTGGAGCTCAGGGCCCGGATTGTCGGAACAAATAGGAGCCTTTCGATATGAACAGACAATTTTCAGATGAGGAAATTAAAGCGATTTCTAGCCATATGAAAAAAATGCTCTACATCACTATTGATCAAAGAAAAGCAAATGAACACAATTCTGATGGGCTAAGATGACAGGAAAAGATAATGCTGAATGTTGGAGGGGATGTGGGAAAACTGGGACACTGATACATTGTTGGTGGAGTTGTGAATAGATCCAATCATGTGGGAGAGCAATTTGGAACTATGCCCGCAGGGCTATCAGACTGTGCATACCCTTTGATCCAGCCTATATACCAAAGAGATCATAAAAAAGGGGAGAGGACCATGTTTGTAGCAGCCTTTTTTGTAGTGAGCAAGGAACTGAAAATTGAATGGATGTCCATTAGCTGGAGAATGGTTGGGTAAATTATGGTATATGAATGTTATGGAATATTATTGCTCTGTAAGAAATGATCAGGAGAATGACTTCAGAAAAGTTTGGAGAGACTTATATGAACTGATGCTGAGTGAAGTGAGCAGAACCAGGACATGATGGTACATAGAACATAATCACAACAAGATTATGTGATGATCAGTTCTGATGGACGTGGCTCTTTTCAACAATGAGATGATTCAGGGCAATCCCAATGACCTTGTGATGGAGTCTCCCTGAGTGTGGTTCACAACATGGTATTTTCACTCTTTGTTGTAAAGGTTTGCTTCCTTTTTTTTTTTCCACTTTTTCCCTTTTTAATCTGATTTTTCTTTGGCAGCGTGACGAATGTGGAAATATGTTTGGAAGAATTGTACATGTTTAACCTATATTGGGTTACACTATATTAGTTATATATACGATATACAACAATATTGGTTACAATATAGGTTAAAGTTCAAAAAAAAAAAAAAAAAACAAGGCAACAAACAGAAACCTTGAAACAGAGAGTGGGAGAAGAGCTTCCAAGTCACTCCATTTCCCCTCCCATTGTGCACACGCCTGGACTCAGTGATACACCCAATGACGTTACAGAAAGCAAGGAAGAGCTGGTATGGACAAAAATACATTTTGTTGTTGCAAAGAACTAGAAACAAAGAAGGGGGTGACCTTGGCTAGGGGATGGTGGAAAAATCATGGTGTGTACACACAATAGAATATTAATTAGGGGGCAGCTAGGTGGCGCAGTGGATAGAGTACCAGCCTTGAATTCAGGAGGACCCGAGTTCAAATCTAGTTTCAGACACTTAATACTTCCTAGCTGTGTGACCCTGGGCAAGTCACTTAACTCCAACCTCAGGAAAAAAAAAAAAAAAAGAATATTAATTAGCCGCAACTTTGCTTAGTGGCTGAAACACTGGACTTGGGATTAAGGAGATCTGAGCTCAGTTCTCTCTTCATCTGCAAAATGGGGATAGTAAGAAGAGCATCTTCCTCCAAAGGTTGTTAAAAAGAAAAGCACATGAGGATCCGTAAGGCACTTTGCAAACTACAAACTGTTCTAGAAACATTAGCTATTATTATTATGCCACAAAAAATAATAAAAGGCCCATGAAAGCAAGATGAAGTGTGCAGGAATGGGAGAACAATTGACAGAATAATTACCCCGGAGTGAAGAAAAGCGACATTTAAAAGCTCAAGCGCCCTGATCGATGCAGTGACAAGTGACGACTCCGTAAGATGAATTCCGCCTGCCACCTCATGGCGGGAAGGGACGGACTCAGGCTTTGCTGAGCACGGCACATCCTGCACTGCTTTGGCTCGACTCTACTTATTTGACAAGGGAGGGCAGGCAGTCTGAGGTGGGGAAGATGATGTCAAAAGAAAAGCAGAAACGGGATCAATGGAACAGCTCAAAAAAACTCAGAAGGGAGGGCAATGGCAGGAAGCTCAGGAAGTCACGCAGGGCAGCATTTGTCCCGGCTGTTAAATTTATTGGTTTTTTAGTCTTTTTCATTGTGTCTGACTCTTTGTGATCTAATCTGGAGTGTTCTTGATAAAGATTTTGGAGGAATAGGACGCTTTCTTCTCCAACTCATTTTACAGATCAGAAAACTGAGGCAAAGAGGGTTAAGGGACTTGCCCAGGGTCACATGGCTGGTCAGTGTCTGAATCTGGAATCAAACTCAGGGAGAGGAGTCTCCTGACTCCAGGCCCAGTGCTCTGTGCACTGAGTCACTACCTGTCCCTACATTTATTAGAGATTTTTAAAAATTAGCTGCAGGTGACAGATATTCTTGGTTTCATATGCTTCTGTCATTTTTTGGTATATGGAAGTTTTCATGTTTATTGACGTCTGTCAAGTTGGTGATAAAACAAAGAGCAGAGAATGTCAGAGCTGGGAGGGAGTTTAGAATAGGGGATGTCAGAGTTGGAGGGAGGTCTTAGAACAGGGGATGGCAGGACTAGGAGGGAGCTGGAACATGGTTTGTCAGAGCTAGGAGGGATCTCAGAGTGGGGGATGTCAGGGCTGGGAGGGGCCTTAGAACAGGGGATATGTCAGGGCTGGGAGGGAGATTAGATCAGGGGATGTCAGAGCTGGGAGGGGCCTTAGAACGGGGATATGTCAGGGCTGGGAGGGAGCTTAGAACAGGGGATGTCAGGGCTGGGAGGGGGCTTAGAACAGGGGATATCAGGGCTGGGAGGGAGCTTAGAACAGGGGATGTCAGGGATGGAGGGGTCTGAAAACAAGGAATGCCATTATCTGCTCTCTGAAAGATAACAGATTGAGTCCACAGCTTTTAAGAAAGCTACAGGGAGACTTCAGCTCCAAGAGAAGTTACCTGGGAGAAGTTCTAAGGCTGACAAAGTGAAAGAAAACAAGTGGAGGCTGGAAGTCTTGGGGAAGATGGATTTGAGAATCCTTAGCTTGGAGATGGTAACAGCTCCTGGAGCCCCTAAGAACAGAGGGGCAGAGAAGAGGAGAATATCTGTGGCCCGAGGGCGTGATCCGGGGATGTTCCAGCAAAGGAGCCAGAGAAGGAGCAGTCACAGAGGGAGGAGGAGAGCCCCAGAGAGGATCCAGGAGGAGTGACGGTGTGTGAGAGACTGAGAAGGCCAGGGTAAATGAAGACTAAGGAAAGGCCGAGGGGCTGGGCAGCTAAGAGGTCACTGCTCACTGTTTCAGGGGAGTCATAGTTAGAAACTGGATTGTGGTAGTTTGGGGAGGGAAGGGAGCACCGATGTCCCCGCTTTCTCCTAGGAAATTCACCACAAAGGGTAGAAGAGGCTCGGGGGCAAAAGGAGCAGGACATGGGCACGTTTGCAGGAGGGAGAGACTGGGGACGGAAAGGTGCCACCTGAGCCAGTGGAGGCCATGGCCTTCTGTGGTGGAGGAAGAGAAGGAGGAGGAGGAGGAGAAGGAGGTAGAACACATCTAGCAGGGCACGGGGAAGAGCAAAGAGGGGAGCTCAAGGGAGTGACCTCAAAGAGAGAGCCTCCCAGAGGTCGTGGGATCCAAGGTCATCTACTGCGTGGGCCCAGAAGTGGTGCAGCTGAGAGCGCCAGGCCTGTCGCTTGGTGCGATCTGCCTCAGTTTCCTTCCCTGTAAAATGGGGAGAATAGTAGCCCTTTCCTCTCAGGATGGTGGTGGGGGGAAAAGGAAATTTCTTTTTTGAGTGATTAGGAGAGCTTCTGGTAAATACCTAGTAGTAGGTATTTAAGAAATGCGAGTGACAATGATGATGATCCCAAAGTCACACCCAGAAAGTGGTCAGGATTCCAAATCAAGTGTGCTTTCTACCAAACCAGAAAGCCTTCCAACCTCCGACGGCAGAGGGCTGGGCGAGGTCCGCTTCTCTCGCTATAAGATTGTGGGGGTGACTCAGAGGCAGGGGGTTTGTTTTTGGGACCAAATGTGGCTTCCAGCATATTTACTAAAGGGCAGAAGTCCCACTTTTGCGGTTGTAGGTCAGTTCTAATCATTTATGATTCTTTGGGACCGCATTTAGGTTTTCTTGGCAAGATACTGGAATGGTTTGCCATTTCTTTCTCCAGCTCATTTGACATATGGAGAAACTGAGGCAGACAAGGTTAGGTGGGTCACACAGCTATTAAGTGTCTGAGGCTAGATTTGAACTCAGGCTGACTCCCGGCCTAGTACTCTGTCCACTATGCAGCAACCCACATTAACCTAGTTATTTCTTCCTCCACATTTACAGAAAAGAATAAAACTTAAAAATCATCTACCTGTTGCCTACCCGGATTTCTCTCGCAGATTTCTTAATAAAAGATGTTAAGACAATGTTTATTTCATGACCTGTCTTCCTGAGGTACCACAGTTGTCTCACAAAAATAAAACTAACAATGTTCCTAACATTTGGTTCTATCCATTACGTGGAATATCAGATTATTATGGGGAGATTGTACAATAGCAGTATTTCATATTAAAATAACCATCTTGCACATTCCCAGAATCCTCCCTGGACTGCTCCCGGCTGTGTTAAATCCATATTCCTGTTAATGTATTTTCAGGAGAACGGGCTTTCGGGAAAACGGCTGCTTGTGATTTGCAGTTATCAAGTATAAATTTCATCCCTTTTCACCTCTTTCAAACAATTCCTTAGCTAATTCGCGTGTTTTTGTTTTTTTTTTTCTTTTTCTTCTTATCATTAGAAACACTATAAAACTCATATCCTGATACTAGGTATTGTCTTTGACATCTTTTGATAAAGTTTTTTTTTCTCATAGTCTGTAACATGAAGTTATTTGTTTTTGTGGTTTTTTTTAATGACAGATGTTTAATTAAAAATGCAAAACTCTCCCAACTCCAAAGGGCTGTGGAAAAATATATAAGCAGACCTCCTGTCACCAAGTCCAATGTACACGTGAAACGTGGCGGAAAAGACATCAAAGATGTTTCTAGAAGGACAAATAGACCCAGCTGTTGTGATTAGGAGAGGCAGCATCTTGGGAGCCCATCTTGGGACCCCCAGACCCTAAAGAAGCAAAGGACAGCTTTTATCCATTGGGACTTATTGGAAGAATGATGAAGTAAACATAGTAAGAACAGATCAGGTGAGAAGATGTGGAGGACTTGTGTGAGCCGGGCTACTGGCAAGAATTCCCCCAGGGATAGCCCTGACATCTTGGGAATGGCAACTGTAAGAAGGAAGACAGACAAAACCTTGGGACTCTTTGCCATCCTATATTCTCTTCAGCTCTACTGAGTGACACAATTTACTTCCGTGATAGGAGTATGGAGTTAGTTAGTATGGAGAATGGAGTTTTAAAATTAATTATTAATTATAATTAATTTTTTATTAAGAAAGTATGAGGCAATATTTAGTGCTTTTTAGAATTCATTACCATAAAACACAAATATTTTAATTTTCCACTAACTTGCTTTCCTTTTTAATAGTGAGAACTTTTACTCACATTTCACTACAGAAATTCAAGGCCATGTTTTAAAAAGTTCTCCTTTTCTCTCCTTTTTATGGCACTTACTGCTGACATCATCTTCTGTGATGTCTCCCTTTATTCCAGTCTATGATAATGAGGTAGATTTTCTTTTAGCCTTTGGAGTCTTTCAGGCTAGACTGGTGTCCCACCCTTCACCAAGGCTGTAAATGCCTCCAGACTTGAGAAGGGGTGGAAATTTCCAGTCATCAGAGGCATAAAAAGGCCAGCACTTGAGGAGGAAGAGCTGCTCAGATTTAGTGGAAGATTTCCTCCCTCAAGAAACCAGACCAGAGGGTGGAGCCAAAGGCAGAAACTTGCTCAGCCTCTCTCCCAAGTCCTTCCAAATTCCTTTAAAAAATAAGTTTTAGACGATCAGAACATCCCAAAAGATGGAGTAGAATATTTTCCAGCTGAATACCACTTAGAAGATCAGAAGAAAAGGTCTGTGGAACCAGGGCAGAAGCCCAGTGTACAGTCCCAGTGAAGCCTTGGTCCTGGTCCCAGCCCCAGCCCCAGCCTCACATCTGTAAAGTAGGAATGGGTCTAGGAACTTTGGAATCAACATCATACTGGGGATTTCTAAACCTCTTAGCTCAGAAACACCAAACAAGACTTAGAAGATCAACAGAAAAAGTCTGTGGAACCAGTGTGGGAGCTCAGAGTACAATCCCAGGCTGCACCAGCAGAGACCCAGCCTTGGTCCCAGCATCAGCAAAGCAGGATTCTGTGGCTTCAGCACACTAGATCTTACAGTTACAGTGGGCCAGGACACACCTAACAATTCCAGGGCAGAAAAGAAGGTTTATGGCCAGGTCCTTAGAAGGATCTCTAAAAACAGCAGGAGCTTAAGACAGGGCATCAAGCAGAGTCCTACTTTAACAAAGAGTTAACATTTGAGTAATAGGTTAGGAAAATATGTAAACAACAGAAAAAGTTTCTGACTATAGAAAGTTACCATAGAGACAAGGAAGATCAAAACACATACTACTCAAAAGAGGATAACAAAGTCAAAGTTCTTAAACCAAAGCCTCCAAGAAAAAGAATTGGTCTTAGAACATGGAAGAGCTCAAAATCTTAAAAATCAAGAAAAAGAGATAGAGGAAAAAATAGGAAAAGAATTTAGAGCGGTGCAAAAGAAAATACAAAAAGTTGAGAAGAATGCCTTAAAAAGCAAAAATGGCCAATTGGGAAAGGAGGGACAAAAGCTAACTGAGAAAAATAATTCCTTAAAAATTAGAATTCAGCAAATGGAAGAAATCCATTTAATGACTTTAAGAGAAATCAAGATACAATAAAACAAAACTCCCAAAAATGAAGAAAAAAAAAAAAGAAAGAAAGAAAAAATGTGAAATATATCATTGGAAAAACACCTGACTTGAAAAATAGATCCAGGAGAGAGAACTTAAAAAGTATTGGTCTCCCTGAAAGTCATGATCACAAAAAAAAAAAAAAAAAAAAAGAGCCTAGACATCATCTTTTAAGAAATTTTCAAGGAAAACTGTCCTAATATTCTAGAACCAGAGGGTAAAATCAAAATTGCAAGAATCCACCCATTACATAAATGCACCATTACAATGAGATCCCAAAATGAAAATTCCCAGGAATATTATAGCCAAATTCTGAAACTTACAGGTTAAGGAAAAAATATTGCAAGCACACAGAAATAAACAATTCAAGTATAGTAGAACCACAGTCAGGATAACACAACATTTAGCAGCTTCTATACTAAAGGAGGTTTAGCATATGATATTCTGGAGAGTGAGGACTGTAGCCAAGAATCACCAACCCAGGAAAACTTTCAGGGAAAAAGTTGGTCATTCAGTGAAATAGAGGATTTTAGAGAATTTGTTATGAAAAGATGAGAGCTGAATGGAGAATTTGATTTTCAAATACAGAACTCAGGAAAAGCACATGAGGAAGCAATCAAGAAAGTGATATCATAAAGGATTAAAAAGATTTATCTGTTTACATTCTTAAATGGGAGGAGGATATATTAGAACTTTCTCATTATTATGGCAGTTAGAAGGTACACACACACACACACACAGAGGGCATAGGAGTGACTTGAATATAAAGGGATGAGAATATAAGGGGTGAGAAAAGGAAAGAGAGAAGTAGATTAAAAAAAAGAGGCAAGAAAAAGTTTTTACAGAGGAGGGGAAGAAAGGGAGGAGAGGGGGAGTGAGTGAACCTTACTCTCATCAGAATTGGCTCAAACAGGAAATAACATACTTATTCAATAGGGGTTTTACCCTGTAGGAAAATTGAAGGGGAATGGGATATGGGAAAGGGGGAGGGTGATAAAAGAGACAACAAATTGGGGGAGGGAGTGGTCAGTAGCGAAACACTTGAGGAGGGAGAGGGTAAAAGGAGAGACAGAATAAATGGAGGAAATAGTTAGGAATAGTAATTGTAGAAAGAATTTCGAAGAAAGTTTTTCTGATAAGGTCTGATTCCTCAAAGGGGGAACTGAGTCAAATTTATAAAAAATAAGAGCCATACTCAAATTGATAAATAATCAATAATATGATCTATGCCCAGAGGGCTATAAATTCATTCATATCCTTTGACCTAATAATACTACTATTAGGTATGAATACCAAAAAAGAAATTGGAAAAAAAAAAAAAAGGAAAAGGACCTAGAATGTATTAAATACTTAATAAATATTTATAAAAAATTATTAGAGCTGATCTCTTTGCAGGGCACAAAATTGGAAATTGAAGGGATGCCCATTAACTGGGAAAAGGCTGAACTGTGGATGTGTTTGTAGTGGAATATTATTATTCTGTGGGAAATGATGAGCAGGATGCTCTCAGGGAAATAACCTAGAAAGTCCTTTGTTTATTCACACAAAGTGAAACATATTGTATACAAAGTAATAACGATGTTCTGGAGTAACCAGCTCTAAATGATTGCTATTTTCAGCAATACAACGATCCACTACTCTGAAGGATTTATGATGGAAAATCCTATCAATACCCAAAAAACCTGATTGTGTCTGAATACAGATTGAAGCATTCTTTTCACCTTCCATCCACCTACCTTCTTTCCCTTCCTCCCTCTTCCCCCTCTCCCCCCTTATTTTTCTTGAGGGATTTTTCCCCTTAGGGTGGGAAATCTATATTTTCTTTCACAACACGAAAATATTTTGCATAACTTCATATATGGTTTAACTCAAAACTTTTAAAAACATGTGTAAAAAAATCTTTTCAATATAACTGAGGAAAAATGTTTAAAAATTTAAAAAAAAAAAAAAAAAAAGGAATAAAGAGAGCTGACTAGACATGTCTCTCTAGGGTTATGAGGGGAGCTGTATCTCCTGCAATCAATGCTGTATCTTAGCTGACTATCTTTCCCAAGCCACTGTTACATAGACTTCTAAAGCTGGGTCTGAAATGCGAGAGGGCTTGAGTTAGGTCTAGCCCTGAACTGGTTTTTGTCTTTCTTGTATCTTAAGTACATTGGCTAATGAGGGCCAATGCCATAAGCCCCTGTAATTCAAGAAGATTAATCAAAATCTCTTTAATATTGGCTTCAAAGAAGAATAATTAGCAAATCCATAATTCAGGCCTACATTTCTACGCACATTTTTAAAGTGAATCATTAAACAAAGCTTTATGCTTTGAATTATTGCCCTTAAGAAATGAAAGCACTAACAAGAAAATGGGATTTACACACATATATTGTATCTAGGTTATACTGTAATACATGTAAAATGTATGGGATTGCCTGTCATTGGGGGAGGGAGTGGAGGGAGGGAGGGGAAAATCTGGAAAAATGAATACAAGGGATAATATTATAAAAACAAAACAAAACAAAAAAAAAGAAATGAAAGCACTGATGGAGGCTAGTAAGATGTAAGGCCTCTGAACCCACCTCAGAGGCTGTAGGAGTCAGAACTAGAGAGTACCTGAGAGAATGTCCACGGCAAACTTTTTTCCGATGAATGGCTACCTAGCCCTGGTAACCTCCTCATACGAGTGCGGTTAATTTTGAAATCCTAGGTGTAAGACTCAATTTATGCCTAATAAATTTCATCTTATTACATTTGGCCCAACAGATTGCCTGGCAAAAAGAGTCCTGAATTCTGATTCACTGAATTCCCTTCAGACACGGCTTCTCGTATGGGAGCTGAACTTTGCATGTGACACAAAGCTGGGACTTAGAGAAAGTAACTGAGGACAGCGATAAATGGCCCAGATCCGCAGGGCACTCTCCTGGAGACCTTTTTCTAAACGGACATACAGATAACAATGGTCTCTCTTCTTTGAGATCCAGTCTTTGGGTCATTTTCTGAAATCAGCTAACAGGGCTCTGGTCTAGTCTACACGGCCCCTTCTTGTCCCAGAAACACCAAATTTTGGATTTGGAAGGGACTCCTGAGACCACCCAGCCGCCCGACTCTAACTCTAACCCAACTTTAACCCTAACCCTAACCTTAAATGCCTCCTGACTTTAACCCTGAATCCCACCTCCCGCCTCCCAATATCATCCCTCTGGAAGTCATTCGGCTTAGTCCTGAAGGTCTCTAGGAAGAGAGACCTTCATCGCTGACTTCTTGATGCTTTCAATTGGTAACAAAGAATTTTCTAGATCTACTCTGAGTTTGTACCTTGACAATTTTCCTACTTTGCTCCTTGTGCTGATAATTCTAATCAGTTGTCCACAGGAAAGCCAAGCCAAATGTGCAAGCAACATTTGACATCCATAGCTATCCACCGCGCTCTCAAAAAGAAGTTCTGATGTCTTTTCAAGTATCGGTATAGTGATGTTACAATCATATTTTAATAATAGCTTCCATTAATACTTTCAGGCTTGAACAGCTTTTTCAAAACTTGTGCAGTAAGCAATATACAAGCAGACCCATTTTACAGCTGAAGAAACTGAGGTCTAAGAGCTAAAGTAATTATGACACCAAGTAAGGGAGGATCTGAGGCAGGATTCAAACCACTGTCTCCTGATCCTAAGGCTGCTGGTCTTTGTATAAGATCTAGCAGTCTTTCCTCGTACAGCCACTGGTTCTTTCACTGCCATGGAATATACTTTGTTGGGCCTGGTCATTTGGTCTCATTGAAAACGACCAAGGGCTCTCTTACTCTTTCCCTACTCATCTTGGACTTAATCTCTCCTTCGGCTACTTGTTGTAGCCCCAACTGATTTTCTCTGGCAAAATAAGGGTGAGTCCTTCCCTCTCTCTGTGCCCTATGAACAGCATCCTCTGCCCACTCTGGGCTCTCACATTTCTGCCCCCAGTATTCCAGGATCGGGCCTTGCTCTGGTCTTTGTGCTCTACTACTTGCCATGGTTGCCTCTCTGTGCAGAAATGGCCCTTAAATGCACCTGGGATCTTGTGGATTTGAAAGTTCTCTCCAACTCTGACCGTGCCTCATCCACATCTGTCCACCCTGCACCCCATGTGTGCATGTTTGAAATCGAGGGACCCACCTACATCAGGGGATGATTTCGAGGAATAAGTTGTAGAGTTTGGGGTTAATCCTTTTGAAACTAGGCTGGGGCACTTTTATTTTGACAGTTTCTATTTTGGCTGGTAAATTTATGTTGGAAAAGATCAAAGGCAAAAGGAGAAAGGGCTGGCAAGAGGATGGGATGGACAGTCATGGAAGTGATGACCACAAGCCTGGACAGATGAAGAGACAGGTGGGCAGGAGGGCCTGGCAGGCCATGGTCCGCAGTCCACGGATCACCAAGAGGTGGACATGAATGAATGAATGACTGAACAACAATAAAAACAGCCACTAAGTTAAACAAATTGTAAATAGGGAACTAGAGAACCACAGGCCCATCCAGGCTTCAGCAGCTTAGACCTAGTCTAGCCCCCCCAGAAAGAACCATCCACAGCCTCGACCTTGATCGGTGGCTTCCCTGACTCAAGCCTGAGTCCATCCCCTGCTGGTCCTGCGCTCAAGTCCCCCAGAGCAGCATGAAGCTTTTTTTCTGTGGCAGAAATCTTCATGGTAGCGATGGCTCCATTCCCCTGGCCCTCCCCTTCTTTGGCCTGAACAAGTTTAGATCCCCCAACCCCTACTGGCTGCCCTGGAATTGTGGTGCCGAGCTGAACCAGGGAAAGGGGGGCTGAACAGAGCAGGGGAGCTCACCCACCCCCTGCACCGTCTCTCTCGGTCAAGTCTTGGGAGGCTCCAAAAGAGCAAGACTTCCTTGGGGTGTCCAGAAAAGACTGAGAAATGTTCGGGGGAGGGAAAGGCAGGAGAGAGCTCAGGGGAAAGGGAAGGATGGTTCTCAGGAGGTGGATCACTCCGTCTTGTGCATTTGAGCAGTCCCTCCCCCAAGCTCACCACAAGGGGTTTCCCCAAACCACTAAGGGTGTGGGCTCTCACCATGTGACCCAGCCATGGGCTTTTCCAATCACAACTTTCTTTCTCCGATGACATCTTCAAAAAAGTTTGTCAACCAGTCCCTCCTGAGGGACTTAACTCTGTGACTGAGAAATCGACTGTGAAAGGAGTACCTACATGTGTCAAAATCCAAGCGGGCAGGAACAGCCAACTTGGAGGCCATTTCTGGGAAGGTCTTGTCTGGGGGAATTGTCAGAGAGGCTGTGTGGGATGGGGAACGGGAGCTTCCCTGACAGTTACTGCCCTCGACGAGCCTCAGTTTCCTCATCTGAACAATGGGGATACTGACACTTGGAAGCTGGGCTCTTGGGTCTGTTTTAAGGAAGGCACTTGGTTATCATGTAAACTTCCCCATGAACAAGAACTATGATCGTTACTAGAAAGAAAGTAAATGGCAAGAGAAGACAAGAATGAAACAGGAAGTTAACTGCTTCTTTTCGATCGCTCCACCGAGCCGTCATTCCAGAAATAACACAGGTGTGAAATTAAGCACAACATTCATAACATTCATTTCATGAAGAGAACTTACCCGGCGTTAATACGATAGGCTCTTGCTCACCTCGGTTTCCATAGTAGCAAAATATGTCTCCCTTGCTGGTGCTGAAGAGAGAGAGAGGAGAAGGAGGGGAGAGAAGAGGGATGGAGGGAAAGAGGAACAAAGAAAAAAGGTCAGTCAACATGGCGGCCCATGGTTTCAATTTCAAGCAATTTCAGATGTTTTCCAGAATCGCTGTGGTTGGAGCAAGGGCCTGTCCTCCATCTGTCTCCATGTGGCCCCTTGAAATACCAGGGAAGAAAGAGCGTGGTGGCTCCCAAAGGTCGGCCCTGGGCCCGGCTCTTGTAGGCGACCCCTTTCTGCGCTGGAGACCGCTCCCCGAGGCCGCTTGCTGATCCCCCATTCCCTTGGCTTCAAAAGAACGATCCATTGCCTCACACTGCGTACTTTCCCCAGCGCTCCGTTAAAATTTTCAAGTTGTCAGAAGGCCATTGACTTGAGAAGGGGACAGAGGAGGGGAGTTTGTAGCAACAGCGAGAGACCATTTAAAAGTATCCTGTGAAATGTTTTACAAAGTTCACTCGCGCTCTCTTAATTGTGGGTGGGGATCAGGGAGAGAAGCCAGAACTCAACAAATTTAAAAATAATTGTTTTGAAAGTAACCGAGGAAAAATATTAAGTAACTTAAAAGTGTCTTGTGGAAGAGGGAGAAGAGTCCTGGGGGCTGCCCGAGGGTCACTCATCCTGGGCAGCTGGGGGGCAATGCCCAGAGCAGTCCCTAGAATGGACGTGGCCGTACCCAGTGTAGCTGCAGCAGGGCCCTATCGAGGAAGAACAGAGTTTCTGAGGAGCAACTTCATGCTGCCAGCTCCGCCAGTCAGGCCCGCTCCAGTTCCCTGCTTTTTATTATTCCCAGTGCAGGAATTGGGAACTGCCAATAGAGGGCTCGCTCTCAACACGTTTCGGCCTTCTTTCTGACAGGAGAGCGAATGCCTCGCCCGCAGAACCCAGGCCCAGAGCTCACCCACGTGAGTTATCCAAATAGGTGCACCTGTCCTGGACGGCAGCTCCCGAGGCCTCCAAGTGTTCATCTTTACTTGTGCAAGTATCTCGGTTCACATAGTCAACCTTGAACAGATATTTATTCAACACTGGCTACAAAATCCTGCATCCTTCCCTCTTTTCCCCTCCTCCCTCTGTCCTTCCCTCCCTCTTTCCTTTTCTCCCTCCCTCCCTTCTTTCTCTCTCTCCTTCCTTCCTTCCCTCCCCTTCTCTCTCCCTTCCTTTTTTTCTTCCTTCTTTCCCTCCTTCCTTCCTTCCTTTCTCCCCCCCACACTCTCTCCCTTTCTTTGTTCCTTTCCTCTCTCTCTCCTTTCCTTCTTTCCTTCCCTCCCTAAAGTTCACCTTTCCAGCCCCTTCCCCTATCATTCCCCATCACACCTCCAACGAAAGGGCTTCAGTGCTGGTTGCTTGGCCTGAGGCTCCATCGCCCGCCTCCTTGCCATCGCCTAGGTTCTACCCGGGATGGACGCCCTCCTCGCTTGCACCTTTCAGAATCCCTCACTCCCTTCTGGGGCTGCTCCTACGGGAAAGCTCTCCTGCCCTGTTCTCACTCTTCTCCAAACATTTCTGGTGCCCATTGTACCCCCTGCTGAAGCATGAGCTCCCTGAGGGAGGGAATGCTTTCTTTGGTCCTTAGCACTCCGTAGAGCCTTACACAGAGCAGGTGATCAAGAAGCACTTGGGTTCTTTCACTCACCCATGTGTAAGTGGGCACGATGGGCAAGGTTCCGTGCTGGGGTTTGGAGAGTATAGAAGGCAGTGCGTGGTCCCGGCCCTTCTGGACCTTGCTGCCTAGCAGGGGGAGGGGAAGGCTAACGGCTCACTATCGATGTGTCGCTCCTTGCCCACGCCTGCTGTTGTGTGATGGGAGGCGGGCCAGGCTCTGGAACCGGGAGTAACCGCGGGGATGAACTGAAACTCAGTCTCTTCCTGAACAACTGAGGGGGGGTATCATGATTGTGAGCATTGGGCACTTCCTCACTGGTGCCCGGGGTGGACAGGGCCCATTCTCCCTCCAAAGCCTTGCCGGGCTGGGCTTGAGCATGGCAGACAGGTGGAATGATGGGGGTCAGTCATTCCTTCTGCACCAATATGCCTGAAAGCACAGCCTGTGCCCGTCTGGAGAGCGCCAACTGAGCTGTTCATGGCCCCCAGGCTTTGGGGCTCGCTAGGCTGCAGGGGGGCCTGACCACTCTAGAGAGGCCTCTGGTCCACGGCTCCAGGGCTAGGGGTGGTGCCTTACAAAGAAGGGCAAGGAAGCTCCGGATGGCTTTTCCGCTCGCTTCCTGAAGGTCATTTATTCTGCATTAAGCCAGAGAGTCTTGAGCGATTCTGGGTAATGTTTGAGCTGCAAGCACTCACCAGGCCAGATGTGTGTAAGAGCAAAAGCAATCCCAGCTTGGCCACCTGGGCCACCGTTATGTACATGGGGAGCACTTTAAAAGCCGATACCCTTGAATTCATGCTCTTGTCCCACAGTCCCTCCAGATTTAAGGACATCAGAGGGTTCTCTTGAGCAAACACTGACAGCTCTCTTCTGAAAGGCCCAGCATGGAGGGTGGCGGCCCGGGGTCTCTGAGGTCCTGCTGGCGGAGCCACGCTCTGGGAGGTCCTCCCGAGGGAGAAAGAGGCCGCTTCTTGGGTGCGACTCTGTGCTATCTCAGGGGCTGCAAGGTGTGGCGAGACAATAAGCACAGCTTGCTTTTCTGGCCTTTCTTTGTCTCCCCAGCACCTAGTCCAGTGCCTGGTGCACAGTAGGTGCTCAATAAATAAATCTGTGTTGATGGACTGATGCTCGGAAGAGCACGCACTAAGTGAGTGACCACGATCTACTGGGACAGTCCTCCCCAAATGGAAGGCCTGGACCTTGAAGCCAAGGAGTAAGATGAACAACAGCCATCTCTGGGCTCGGAACCGCTGTGAGAAGAACCTCCTCTCCCCAAACATCCCAGGCCATGAGTCCTCATTCGACCGGGCCCAAATATGCCTTCTCCCGGTAACTTCCCCTCGCAGGCCCAGCTTTGCCCTCTGGGACTAAGGAGAGCAAGTAAATGCCTTTCTCCTCCAAAGGACACCTCCCAGATTCTTAAAGCGAGGAATCAGGTGTCCAGAACAGTCTGTATCGTGCCCCTGGGCTCGGATGGCCGCAGGGGAGCGTAAAGCCCTGACCAGCCCTCCCTCACGAGGGGGTCCTCTTCGAGAACGAAGGATGGACAACGGAACAGACCCACTGACTGTGTGTCGGGCACTCTGCTAAGTGCTGGGGATCCCAAGAAGGGCAAAAACCAGGCCCAGGCCTGAAGGGGCTCCCGGCCTCACTGGGAGAGGAAATGCCGACCACCATGGAACACACTGTGTATGGACGGGACAAACAGAAACCAGTCACCAGAGGGAGAGTGCTGGCAGCCAGGGGCATTGGTAAAGGCTTCCTGTAGCTGGTGGGATTTTAGGGAGGGCCACATGGGAGGGGCAGCAGGAGCCCCCTTCTGTTGCTGCCCCCTACCCCAGCCTGGTCTGGAGCCTCTCCTTCCCAGCCCTGTTTTGAACACACCTCTTGCCAACACCTCAAAGGGGGCCCGTCGAGCCGGCAATCCTCCTTCCCAGAGAGCTCTGAGAAAGGCAGCAGCGCCGTGACCACCGCCCCCACCCCTGCCTTCATCCTTCCTGCCCATTCTACCCACGGGGACCCTTAGCTCTTGTTTCCCACCCAAACACCTCGAGCACCAGCACATGATGAACCCACCCAGGAAGGAGCCCTCCATAGGAAGAAGCCCACGGTCCTGACCAGGGGTCAGGGACCGACACTTTTCTCCTAGCTCATTTCAACCTTAATAAATTTAGGCTCTGGCTCCAGGATGTCTCCAACAGAGCCAGACGATCTGCTTCACGAGCCTGACCTGGAGGGAGGGCTTCAGAAACCTCCAAGCACCAGAGCAGAAATGGGAGCGTTTGGACGAGGCTTCAGGACATCTTTGAACGTTAGGACAGCTTTGAAAGTTGGCAAAATGCTTTCCTTCCATCACTGCACTTGACTTTTATAATAATGCTGTGGGGGACGGGGAATCATTTTAGGATAAAGGGCTCAGATTTTGTAACTTGACCTTGTTCATACAATGAGCGTCAGAGATGGACCTTGTACCCAGTTCCTCCTTGACCCCATCCCTGACACCCAAACTCCCTCAGCGGCTGGGCTGGAGTTCTTGGATCTCCCTGTCTCCTCCCTTGCCATTGACAGTGGCTGCCA
Source organism: Sminthopsis crassicaudata (assembly GCF_048593235.1). Taxonomy (NCBI): domain Eukaryota; kingdom Metazoa; phylum Chordata; class Mammalia; order Dasyuromorphia; family Dasyuridae; genus Sminthopsis; species Sminthopsis crassicaudata. The sequence continues at coordinate 10,743,979 of NC_133617.1, forward strand.
TCCCACGGAGCTGCATCAGCGTGCCAGCCGCTAGCCACCACTCTCCCTTCTCCCACCCCATTAGAAGAGAAACAAGGAACTGAGAAAAAAATCTTTGCAAAAAGTCTCTCTGATAAAGGGCTCGTTTCCAAGATATATAAGAAACGGACTTGATTTAAATTTATACGTCTCCCCTCCGACAAAAACAAAGAAAGAAGGAAGAGACTCATTTGGACAAAAATACTTAGAGCGATTCTTTTTGTGGAAACTCCAAATTGGAAACTAAGGGAGTGTTCCGTTGGAGAATGGCTAAACCAATTTGTCTGTGGTCTAATACTATGATCGTGCTATAAGAAGTGATAAAAATGACGAATTTCAGAGGAAACCAGGAAGACAATTATGAATCGACGCCAAAGAAAGTGAGAACAATTTATGCAATGCAGCAATATCACGGAGAAAAACAGCTCGGATAGACTCCAGAACTCCGGACAATGCGACGATAAATCAGGAGGCCAAAAGGATGAAGCTGAAAGCCGCCAGACGCCTCCTGTCACTGGGCGCCCCAAACAGCATACATCTTTAGGCACATGAACGTGGGAGGCTGCTTTACGGGATCATAAGATAATATGTGGAAGGATTTGTTTTTCAGGTTTTAAAATATCTACTTAAGGGGTGGTGGGGCAGGAAAGGCAGGTTAATTAAAAAGATTTGGTCATTGAAAAACCAAAACTAAAAAATCATCATAAAGAAACAAGGACTTGCCACAAAGGGCAAGGAAAATTACTCTTAAGTCCTGCTGAACCTCTTTCTCGGTGAAGGGTCTGCAAAGATTAAAGTGACCTGCAGGGGGCAGAGCTCCAGGCTCTGGGTGAAGAGGGTGTGGTCATCTCTTCCCAAACTGGTCCATTCCTTTCCCAGGACATGGCTCCCCTAGAGCAGGCCACCAGAATCGAGGTCCGAGTCCCAAGAGCACGGCTGCAAAAAGCCCAGGAAGCATGTTGGCTGATAGAAACAGCTCTGGGATGATTTCAGAGCATTTTCAAAAGCTCCAGAACGTAGAGGTCCCAAACTCTTTGGAATAACAGAGCATGGAAAGAAGGCTCAGTGCTTCTAATTTAAAGTAGGTCCGGGTCAGATTTTCACCCCTCACAGACGTTTCCCTCCAAGCCAGCTGAATGCTCGCTCCTCTGGCCCATCTTTCTGTCTCAAGCTGTTCTCTTTGCCTAGAATTCCCATACTCCTTTTTGTCTCTTGATTTCAAATTCAGTTCAATTCAAATGCTTCATCCTCTTTCCATAAATAACCTTCGAACCCCATACTCTTGAGCTGAAAGGGACTTTACAAGACAGCCATCTAGTGCAAAAAAAATCCCCCCCACCAGGGTTATGATCCTGCATTTGTTTGAAGACCACCAGTGGCGGGAACCCACTACCACCAGTGACAGCCACCTGTCCTTTGGGAGAGCTCTGACAGAAGATTGTTTCTTATACCAAGCTAATTATAGTCCTTTGGGGGTTTTTGCATCCTCCTCACCCCACAAACTTATATAATGTCATAGTCTTCTCATCCTATTAAATGGTAAACTCTATGACAGCAAGGAACGTAACTTCTCTAAGCTTGGCCCCTTACCCAGCTCTTAGATAAAAACTTAAAGAATAACTGTCATTTGGTCAATTGACAATTTCTGGACAGTTTTTCTAAAACTTCTTATTTTCTAAATTAGAGGGATAGTACATCATTGATAGTACCTCTCAAAATCAGCAATTCATTGTACTATTATTTATGATCTCTTCTATAAATTAGCAGAATTTGCTAAATGACTTGAGTTACAGTTACATGAACCATATTGGGCTGTTAACCATTGCATTTCCCTGAATCTTATCTCTGTAAAATCAAAGCATGCCTTAGAATACTACTTTGTTATTTATTTTTTATCATCTTTTATCTTTTATCATCACCAAAAGGATGAGGATATTTTGATACGTGTCTCCCCCACTGATGAAATCCCCTTCTATTTAATTATGGATGAGAGTACAAGCTTCCTGCTCTCTTAGAATGTAAACCCTTTGAGAGCAGGAATGATTTAAATTTTGACTGTGTGTCCTTAGTGCCTAGCACAAATTAGAAGTATAACAAATACTTATGGATTAATTGAACAAATTTTAAAAGCCTTTGTGGTAAGTATTACTATAACATGCTAAAGCTTCCAGGTCCCTTAAGATAGTTTGACCTAATAATCCATACAATAACAAGTGACAAGACTCTGCCACACTGACCTGATCCATCACTATATGCATTCTGGACAGATGCTGATGGAGAAGGCCAGGTCTAGAATTGAGGAAAAGACTCAGATGGACTGCAATTCAAAACTAGGCCTTTTCTCTCCTCTCTTCTCTTTTTCTCTCTCCCCCTCTTCCCTCTCTCCTGTCCTTCCTTTCCGCCATCCTTTCTTCCTCCATTTCCTCTTTCCTTTCTCCCCTTCCTTCCTTCCTTCCTTCCTTCCTTCCTTCCTTCCTTCCTTCCTTCCTTCCTTCCTTCCTTCCTTCCTTCCTTCCCTTTTCCTTCTTTCCTTTTACTAATTTCTCTGCTTGGACAAAACCCTATATTTTTAGCATCATTCTTCTTCAGGTGTAAACCTGTAGGAAGTAGCAAAATTTTCTTGATGAAATTGAACTTATAATCTACATGAGCAGCAATGAAAAGTCATGGAGAAATTGTAATCTTCTCTACTGACCAGTGATATCTATCACCAGTGATATTTCAGACCCTCTGAAGGATTAGAAGCATTTCATATTGAGAAAATAAACTCAGGGGCAGAAATCTAGAAAACAGGAAGGAATTACAGTAAAGGGCAATTGATTGATAATTCACAGAGGCATAAAGAGAACAGGGATTGGCATCAGAGAGCACTGTGGACCACTTGGATATAAGGAAGAAATGGAATTTCAGGAAAAGGATCACAAGCCAGAGTTTAGTGATTACTGACTTCAATTTCACATATATCAACTGCTTTGCCCATGTGAACAATTACATCCTTTAAAAGGCGAAGGAAGCAAAGAAGAGTTCTCTTTTGGTCCCTAAGGTAGAAGTGATGGGAACTTTGGGGGAGCTGATGAGAGTCAAAGGTCACCCAGGCACTCCAGAGAGGAGCAAATACAAGGAGGAAGACTCCATGGCTCCAATTTCTAAAGGGAAAGTTAGACCAGGAGGGATGGGAAGCTCTTAGAAGTAAAACTGTGAAGACACAAAGAGAAATAATTATGAGGACAAAAAGGGAAAATTATCCAAAAAGGCAAATGGGGCTAAACAGGGAACTCATGAACCAACCGAGATTTTTAAATACACATATTAGAGCAAGGAATCATGCATGGCTTAGTCTTTGAGGAACTGTACCAGAGCATTAAAGTTCAGAATGAGTTGAGGCTTGGCAAGGATATTTTTTTGGAGGTAATCGGGATTAGCATTAAGTGTCAAGCCAAATTTTAACTCAGGTCTTCCTAGTCCAGAGCTGGTGCTCTATCCACTGTATCCATCTAGCTGCTCCAAGGATGCTTTATAGGTACAAAAAAGGGAGAAGGATTTCTTTGTGGTTTTTAAAGCCATATTGGGGAAAATGATATTAACAAAGGCACAAATCCATATTTTGGAGGTGGGGTAGGATAATGAATGATACAGAGAGAAGAGTATTATTCAATTATCTTTCTTTGGACTTGAAAGGAAAGAACAAAAATGGCTAACATGAAGATGAAAGCCAAAATAAATAGGAAAATAATAAGAAAGTACCTGCCAAGCTAGAGGCAACTTGGTGGTGCAGTGAATAGAATACTGGTCCTGAATGCAAATCTGGAATTACACACTTCCTAGCTGTGTGACACTGGGCAATCATTTAATCCTGAATGCTGCAGGATTAAGGGGCTTCTAATAGCATCTCGCTCTCAGGATCTTGTGAGGATCAAATGAGACAAATTTCTAAAGTGCTTAGTACAGTGTCTGCTGTGCTAGGTACTAAACCAGTGGTCCTCAAACTTTTTAACTAGGGGGCCGGTTCACTGTCCCTCAGACTGTGGGAGGGCCGGACTATAGTAAAAACAAAAGCTCACACTCTGTCGCTGCCCCTCAGCCCATTTGCCATAACCTGGCGGGCCCCATAAATGTCCTCAGTGGGCGCATCTGGCCCGCAGACCTTAGTTTGAGAACCCCTGCACTAAATAAATGGAGATATTTAATAAATGCTTGCTTCCCCCAGCTGCCAACAATGACAGGACCAAGTGACCTAGAAGCCAGAGTTCTGAGAGAGCTGGTAGGAGTGACTCTTTGATAGTAGGTCTCTTTGTGTGATCTCTGAAAATCTGTACATAGTGGACTTCAGCAAGGTCCCCGGCTCAATTATTTAAAAAGGAGCATGAGCAAAATCTACAGTGAGTCTGATTCCTGGAAAAATCCTAGACTGCATTATTATAGAGAAAAAGCAGTGGAGGGAATAAACGCAAGAGGTCAGCTCAGACTCTTCTCATTTGCTTTTGGACAGGGCGATCAAACTGGGAGAGGAGGGAAATGCGGGAGACGTGTTCGCCTCAATTTTAGAAAAGCATTTAACAAAATCTCTCTTGTAGACAAGATAGAGAAACGCAGGCTCGAAGAGAGTACAGTTAGGGGAATCTGGGATTAGTTGAATGACCAGACTTCAAAGAGTAGTCTCAAATGGTTTTATGCCCGTTTAAGAGAGCTTTTGTTGAGTGCCACAGGGATACACACGCGGTTCTGGCTGTGAAATGTTTGTGACCAATGGCTTACATTAAGGCAAAGACGGTTTTCTCATCAAATTTTCAGAGGACGCAAAGCTAGGAGGGATAGCTAACATGCTAGATGACAGTTAGGAGCCCCAGAAATCTCAGCAGGCCAGAGAACTGGGCTAAATCTGATAAGATGAAAGTCAATACAGATACTCAAAATCTTATATTCGGATTTAGAAAAATCAACCTCACAGGTACAAGACGGAGGAGGCACAGCAAATAGTTTGAAAAAAAGACCCGAAGGCTTTGGAGGATTAAGGCTCAATATGAAGCAGCAGGGAGTTTGGTTTATGTTTATAAGGCAGCCAAGAAAGCCAATATGATCTCAGGCTGATTTACAAGAAAAAGAATGTTCAGAGAAAAGGAGGTGACAATCCCCCCAACCATCCCGAGTATGCTGCGTTTAGGAAGGACATTGGTGCGCTGAAAAGTAGCCAAAGAAAAGCAGTCAGCCTATCTGTACAGTTATTCAAAAAGCACGATTTTCTCCTTAGTCGAGTAAAAGAATCAAACTTCCCCTTAAGCAAAATTATTTCTCAAAAAGTCAGATCCATAAAACACGTCAACATCCTTGTTTTCTCTTGTTTGTCTCCCTAAACTGGGGACCTTTGCCTGTCTTGTCAGGCTTCACAGATCACCCGGAGAGAGCTGAGGCGCAAGTGATGAAGCAAGGATGGATGGAACAATTTTGCCACTAAATGATGGCAGTGTCATGGCTGACATCGAGAGCAGCTACAGCAACTCTCGCAGCCAAGAAATCGGAGTGAGCCACAAGCCCGGGCCTTCTGATTTATCCCTTTCTTTTCTGCATCACAGCTATCTTCAATGTGACAGATGCAGTAATAAAACAAAAATGGAAAAAAAAAACCCAAATGGGTTACACACAACACGTTGCTCATTGTGTGACTTCTCCGGTTATTTATTCAGACAAAAATGTACACACGATAGCAGCTATTCCTTCCAATAAAATGCCAGGGAGACAAGAGGGGAACTTTGCTCTAGGAACTGTAGAAGGGTTCTAGAATTTGTGCTGTGCCCCCCGTGAGAAATAATTGAAAAATTCTAGAATCTTTGTGTTTCGAATTTTTTGAGGAACCGTTAAAAGGTTCTGGAATCTTTGTGATGTGATCTCTTGGAGGATCGTTGGAGGGTTCTAGAATTTCTGTGCTGTACCCCCTGTGAGAAATAACTGAAAAATTCTAGAATCTTTGTGTTTCGAATTTTTTGAGGAATCGTTAAAAGGTTCTGGAATCTTTGTGGAGGATCGTTGGAGGGTTCTAGAATTTCTGTGCTGTACCCCCTGTGAGAAATAATTGAAAAATTCTAGAATCTTTGTGTTTCGAATCTTTTGAGGAATCGTTAAAAGGTTCTGGAATCTCTGTGTTGGGATCTCTTGGAGGATCGTTGGAGGGTTCTAGAATTTCTGTGCTGTGCCCTCTGTGAGGAATAAGTGAAAAGTTCTAGAATCTCTGTGTTTTGAGTCTTCTGAGGAATCATTGAAAGGCTCTGATATCTCTGTGCTGTGATCTCTTGGAGGGTTCTAGAATCTCTGTGCCATTATCCCTCTGAGGAAATCATCAGAGGGTTCTGCACTCTGTGTATTGTGATCTTTCTGAGGCTTCACTTAAGGGTTCTAGAGGTTATTGTCCATCGCAGGGTTCTGTGCCTTGTGATCCCAGGGCTTCATTTCATAGAGAAAACTGTCACTGGGTTTGGGGAATCATAAGACTTGAGTTCAAATCCTGACTCTGCTATGAGCTGCCTCAATGAGTCTGGGCAAGCCAACTTCATCTTCTGGCACCTCAATTATCTATAAAATGAGAGGGCTGATTCAGGTGATCTCTACTGTCTTCGCTAGCTCTAACCCTGGGGGCGGCACGGTGCTGTGTTGGCAGCACTGGGTCTGGGGTAGTTCTGGAAGTGGGATGGCCTTGGGCACTCGTGTTCCCTGGGAGTGCTCAGTCAGCTGCTCAGGAAAGCAGCTTCGGCTTTGTTTGTGGGACGCTCCTTTTTGGAGCTGGTGTCCGAGGAAGGCGAGGCCCGTCCCTTGCAGGGTGCACGCCAGGGTGGTAGCAGGCCTGGCTTTGGCGTATGCACTCAAATCCTTGGCCTGGTGCTCAGGAGTTATTCGTCTCCCCCCCCACCCCCGGGGTCACCTGCTCAGTTTATCCTCTAAGGCACCGGGGGCCACGCTAGGTGAGGCAGTCAGTCAATAAGCTTTTATTAAGCGCCTACTAGGTACCAAGCACTGCACGAAGAGCTAGGGACACAAAAAGGCCCCAAACAGCCTGCCAGCAAAGCAGATCCGGCCAGGTGTAATGGGGGAGTCCCAGAGGAAGGCTTAGACAAGACTAAGGAAGACTGGGAAAGGCTTCCTATAGAACACGGGCATCGAACCGGACACTCTACACTTGCTTTTCCTCTGCGATGCTCTCCAGTTTATATCTCACTTGTCCAGAGCTGTTTACATGTTTTCTTCTGGACTGGGAGCTCTTTGAGGGCTGTCGATTGCCTTTCTAAGTATAAGCCCAAGGTTTAGCACAGTACCTGGCACACAGTAGGCACTTCATAAATGCTTGCTGACTTGACTTTCAAAGGTTCTTTCCTTGTAATTTCCCACAATTTGGTGATCCCTTTTCAGGGGAGGCAGCTGGCATTCAGAAAGCCTGTGCTTGTTCACTCAGCTAGGACGCGATGGGTATAGGCTTCCTGTCAAGTTCAGAGGATGGATCGCACCTGGTCCCCCTGGTCCTCTAACACCAGGAGCAGCGAGGCAGGGATACAAGAGAGGGACACTGGGAATGCTTCCTGGCTGACTAGGTTGGGCTGGCCGTCTTCCAGGCCAGGGAACAACAAAAGATGTTGTAGGGAAGATGCAGTGGTCTCTGCCAAATCTGGGATTGTCTTCTGACGACCTGCCATCATGCTACACTGGCCTGGATCTCACGTCTCAGATGATCTTTGAGCCTCCTTTCTAATCTATGGTCTTATGGGCCTAAAAAACTTAAGTCATGGAAGCCTCACTGCGAGTGCTTCTTGTACTAATAAACAGTGGTGGCCTCCAGGCCTTCAGAGTGAATTGTGGTTGGGGAAGTGGCAAGCAGAAAAGCCATTCATTCTGTCGGTGGCAGAAACAGGCAAAATCCCCAGGAGTCTTGGGAGAAAAACTACAGAAGAGGCTGTCTTGAAACACAGCTTGAAGGCGCAGCTAAGCATAGTCAGCCTGCCTGCTGAGTTATGGCCTTGTCCCTGCTGGGAGGTGTCTGAATGTCAGTGAATATTGACCTGAGAGCTCAGCCAAAGGGACGAGAGGGTCCCCAACCACGGGCCATCTCTGATTTCCTTTGCCTTCCCTCCTCGTTCCCTCAGGTGGACAAGTTGGCGACCAGGCCTTGGGGAGAAAGCAGCTGGTGTGTTCTGGGGGACCTGTTATCTTATCAGGTAAAAAGCAGGTTGTTTTCCCACGTGGGAGAAAGCAGCCGGCTTTTCTTCTCCTGGTTATTTGGCTGGTTGTCCAAAGACAGAGTCGCCATGTTAGATGAGGAAGAAGACCATGACCAGAGGGACGATTCTTTCTCCGTCTCATTTCGGTAGAATTCTGCTCTCAACCCTCCATGACTTCCTCTTAACCTCCCCAAAATGTGATCCAATCTGAGTCACAGTTTGGCATTATCTTTCTAGTGCCACAGACTCTCTGCTGTCAATCACTCTTTGTGCTGTTCTTTCCCATGATTTTTTTTTCTTTGCTCGCTTTCTTCAGGACCTAGAGTACAGCTCCTCCTACCTTCATCACTTCTGGAATTCTCTTTCTTTCTTTCTCTCTTTCTTTCTCTCTTTCTCTCTTTCTTTCTTTCTTTCTTTCTTTCTTTCTTTCTTTCTTTCTTTCTTTCTTTCTTTCTTTCTCTCTCTCTTTCTTTCTTTCCTTTCTTTCTTTCTTTCTTCCTTCCTTTCTCTCTCTTCTTTCTTTCTTTCTTTCTTTCTTTCTTTCTTTCTTTCTTTCTTTCTTTCTTTCTTTCTTTCTTTCTTTCTTTCTTTCTTTCTTTCTTTCTTTCTTTCTTTCTTTCTTTCTTTCTTTCTTTCTTTCTTTCTTTCTTTCTTTCTTTCTCTTTCTTTCTTTCTTTTTCTTTCTTTCTTTCCCTGGATAGAGCTTTGGAACAATTTAGCTATATTGCTTTGCCACAGGGAGCAGCGGGCAGGGCTGAGTCAATGTCCTCAACATGGAAGCTGTGGAAGGGGACAGGGAGCAGGCCAGGCCAGCTGAAGGGCACCGAGTCTGAAAGGGGCTGCAACCAGGATGTGCAGGGCTTTCCAGGCCCAGTGGAGGAGTATTTGAACCTAGGGGCAGGAGGTTCACGAGTGGGAAAGTGACCCGGATGGTCAGATGTCAGTGAAAATTGACACTGATAACTGCATGACCCGAGGGGTGCCCAGGGAGAGACTCCCAAAGTCCTCCGGAACAGCCCCTCCCGTCATATGCCAATTCTCCCACATAGAAGAAGCAAAAGTGAGCCATGATTTGGAATTACTCCCTGAGCCATACGTCAATCAACAAGCATTTAGTAAGAGCTAACAAAGAGCAGGTGCTGGTAATTCAAAGAAAAGCTGAAACACTCTGGGCCTTGAAGGGAGAAGGCAGCTTACATTCTTTTTCTTTGTTTTGTTGAGGCACTTGGGGTTAAGTGACTTGCCCAGGGTCACACAGCCGGGAAGTGTTAAGTGTCTGAGGCCATATTTGAACTCCTCCTGACTTTAGGGCTGGTGCTCTAGCACCATCTAGTTGTCGCCCCAGCAGCTTACATTTGAAGGCAAATCTCTAAGTGACTGGGTTTGAGAAACTACAAAGTGGAAGGAAGGCAAGAAGGAAGGCATAGTAACTGAGGGAACTCAGAAAAGCCTCCTGCAGAAGGCTGAACCTCAGCTGAGACTGGAAATTAAGAGGAAGAGATGAATGGGGCGGAGCGTTCAAGTATGGGGGCAGACGGGACAAAGGCCTGGAGACTGGAGATGGAGATGAGGAACAGTTACGGGGTCCCTGTAGGTAGAATACCAGGCACCTGCAAAGGAATAAAGTATAAAAAGACTGAAAATATAAGGAGGAAATAATAAAGAATTTGAATGCTATACAGAGGACTTCATTTTTGATCCTGGAGGTAATAGTGAGCTACTGAAGTTCATGGAGAAGGGGGATGACATGATCGGACCTATGCTTTAGGAAAATCCCTTTGGTGGCTGAACAGAGGCTGCGCTGGAGTGGGGAGGGGCTGGAGGCAAGCAAGCCCACCAGCAACTAGTGCAATAGTGTGGGGAGAGTGTCAGGAGAGAAGGGGCAGGATGCTGGAAAGGTAAAACCAACAACATTTGGTCATGGATCGGATGTCACAGCAAGAGAAAAGGAAGTACTTGAGAAAAGGCCATGGGCCTGATCTGTGGGACTAGGACAGCGATGGCCTCGGCAGTAATTAAGAAATGCAGGGGAGAGGCGAGTTTGCAGGTGAGACTTGTTTGGGACACGCCGAGATCGAGATGCCCCAAGGACGTCCAATTCAAGATGGCCAACAGGCCACTGGGGACGTGCTGGTCGAGGACGAGTCTCACTCTCCTGGAGAAGGAGACAACTTGGAGGAGGATACTTCCATGCATTAAAATAGGGTGGTGAGGGATGGTCCATGTAAATGCACAAGTGAAAACAGGACCCAAAGGACAGTCTAGTTTAGCTAAAATACAAGAAATAAAAGTCGGGGAGCGAGGCTGGGGGGGGCTCTGAACGCCAGTGGGAAGCAGCTGAATGCTTCTGAATGGAGGAAGGACATGGTCCCGATGGCGCCTCATAGAGAAGACACTCAGGCAGCTGGGAACAGATTAAAAACGCAGACTTAAGACAGGAAGATAATTAGAAATCATTTAGGCAAGAAAGATGAGGCCCTATGCAAGGGGATTGCAGCGGGAGTTGAGGCCCACGTGAATGGTGAAGAAAAAGAGAAATGACAGGATCCGGCCACAGATGCCGAGGCGAGAGAGAATCCGGAGAATGGCGGGCTCCTCTGCTCGGCGTGTCCCGGCAGCCGCATCTCCATCCATTCCAAGATATGTGGGGGACTTAGGGGTGGGACACACTAGCTGTAAAATTAAACGAGCTTCTATCTCAAGTCCTGTTGGCTTCTCTCATGATTTCCATGATCTAAACTAAAGCTAAAGGGGCTTTCTTTCAGCTAAAAGAACCTGGAGGGTCACACTGTGGACAAAGGGAGGGGAGAAGGAGGTGGGGTCCCCAGAAGAAAAACTGACCAAGGAGCTAGCAGTAACACGTGTTCTCCTCCTCCAGTGACCCCAGTTTGAGGAGAGCTCGTGGCCGTGAACCGTTAAGGAATCCCCGCCGCCATCTTGCCCATAGCTCCCGTGAGGTAGGCCTGGCTAGGACTCTGCTTCCAAGCCCACTCTTCTGAGGGACCCATCGGGCCGCTCGTCTGCTTCCTCTTCCACCTGTTGCTCAATCACTCAGGAGTGTTCAAGCGCCGGTTGTTGCTTCTGTACGCCTCACCCTTCACCGCCTGAAATCCCTTTGAGTGTCTGAGGGCAGTCACCGAGGTCTTACCAAGTCCTTCCATGAGCCTTTGCACAATATAGTGTGTGTCTCCTCCCCATTCTAGCTGCCTTCCTCCCAAAGAGCTCACAATCGCCTTCCCTGAGTCCTATCTCAGGTGATGTCTGCCGGCAGAGGATGGTGGGTCATGTCAAGGTTCTGGATACAAATCCTTGTAACTTCAGCCTGGGTTCCCTCAGCTTGTTGGCTGATGTCTGTCACCCTGGAGATGACAGGGAGCTTGCAGTCCCTTGAAAACCCCAGATCTTCTTCATCTAGCCCCATCTCCTCACAATGTTGATGGACCCACATACCACGTGGGAGCCACACAGGGGGAGGCCTCATGGAGAGCTCCAATGCGGGCTAGAACGTACCTTTCGTGAACTTCCTCTGCAGAGCTTGGCTCTTCCTACAAGAGGCTCCCCCTGCTGCCAAGCTCCTCCCCGCTGCCTTGGATTTATTTTGCTTTTCCTTAGACGTGTAAATGTGATTTCGGTCTGCCAGTAGAACATAAGCTGACAGGCAGAGACGTTCATTTTGCTCTTTTCTGTCCCGGGTGCCAGGCACGGTGCCAGGCACAGTGTGGTGACAAATGCTCGTTGGGTGATGGAGCTTCCAAACTGCTCCGTAACAGAGGTTCGGAGACTTTTCTTGGAGGCCTACCAAAGCACCGGCCAAACAGAAGCAACTCAATTTAGTTAAGTGTTTGTTTGAGAAATCGGGAAATGTTTTTCGAGCCTTCCATTAGTCCGGGGAATAGAGCGTATAATTCTGCTTAATATGTACACTAAATAATTTAAAATATATTGCATTGCCATATTATGGTTAGTTATGGGAGGAATCACGAGGGCGGCGGAAATGAAGAGACAGAGAAAGCGAGAGATGAAGGCAGTGAAAGAGAAAGGGAAGGTGAGGAAATGGGGAGAGAAGCGAGCTGACTGCACACACACACACACACACACACACACACACACACACACGGACACAGACCCAGACACACACTAATGGAGAGGGGGCAGGCAGGGGCTCCTGCTACTGACATCGTGTTTAGCTACGGAAGGGCTGCTCCAATACTGACCTCGTCAGGAACCCCCCCGGAGGGCTGGCTGCTGCTTCACTGCTGGGCCCTGCTTGGACAGACCACGGTGACAAGCTGGCTTTTTAAGGGCCCAGCAAATCTCTCGGCCAGGCCCCCCTCACAAGCCAGAGCTTTGCCACATTTTCTTTTCAAGGGATTGATCGACAGCTTGAAGGAATGACAGAGTGAAGGTTTGTTAAGAATGGAGGAGCCCTGGTCTCAGACACTCAACACTTCCTAGCTGTGTGACCCTGGGCAAGTCACTTAACCCCAATTGCCTCAGGGAAAAAAAACAAAAAAAAAGAATGTAGGAGCCGGCAGGCAGTGGTGAATGGCCCAGGATGGACGGGGCTGCGTGGCAGTCCTGCACACAGTAGGTGTTCTATAAGTCATTTTTTTCTTTTTTAATTTTCTGAGGCTGGGGTTAAGTGACTTGCCCAGGGTCACACAGCTAGGAAGTGTTAAGTGTCTGAGACCAGACTTGAATTCAGGGCTGGTGCTCTATCCACTGCGCCACCCAGCTGCCCCTTCAATAAGTCTTTAATTCAATCACGGTCAGTCCTTCCATTTTACTGAGGAGGAAAAGGAGGTCCAGAAAGGGGTAAGGGAGGCCCAGAACTGGATCTTCCCGAAGTTCTCTGGCTGTGGTGACCCACCGCTCTTTCTACTGAATCTGACAAGCTCTTTCAGGATCTGCTTTCTAACCGGAGCAAGTCGCCACCAGAGGCTCTGTTCTCCCGTTCCGAACGGCCGCCTTTGGTCTCTCTTCCGGCCTCCCCCTTCACTGGAGGCCTTCGATGGCAGGTTCAGTGATCACTGTGGAGGATGTTGTGCAGGGGAGGGGAGGGTCTGTGCTCTTTAGACTCTTTAGATCAGCAGGGCTCCCAAATCCCTCCCAGCTCTAAAACGCTTTGAGTCTTCACACCTTGTCCAAGGGGTACCCTCATGTGGCAGAGGATGGAGCGTTGGTCAGGGAGGCTCGAAAATTCATCTTCAGAGTTCCAATCTGGCCTCAGACACCTTCTAGCTGTGTGAGCTTGGGCAAGTCACTTCACCCTGTCTGCCTCAGTTTCCTCATCTGTAAAATGTGCTGGAGAGGGAAATGGCCAAGAAGACCCCAAACGGAGCCCCAAAGAGCTGGACATGACTGAAATGGCTCATCCAAGGTTAAACTCCGGACTTCAGGTGAAAGCATTCTAAATCCTGCCTTGATGGAGCTTCCGTTATTGAGATCTCACTCACCACTAAGACAAAGTCTTTTCTGTGTTGCCCGGCAAGTACCCCTGACCATGCCCAGGGTGTGTGGCTGCATGGGGGGGGGGCGGGGCTGCTCCAGCTTGTCGTGGGTGACTCCCCACCCCTAATCCGACTCCCACACTAAGGGTCTGCAAGGGTGGTCTGAAAATATGGCGCGTGTGGGGCCAAACCCTGGTTGTCACATCCCACAACAGGTGAATTCTCTAGAACTGCCTATGCAAATGTACGAAGTTTTGGTCACAGAAACGGAGCCACTTTTGGTTCGACCGCTCGGCTCAAGCACCTCATCGATGGGATCGTAGTAATTATTCTAACGACATGCCGGAGCCCAATATCATGAGTGACTGCTGCTGGGGCTGCTGGGGCTGCTGGGGCTGCCCGTTAGCCATCCGCTGGGATGAGAGCTCTCAGGAAATTTCAGGCCTTGTTTGTTCTAGGCCCTTGCTGGAGGGGCTCCCAACTGCTACCCCGCTCCAACCCGCCTTTGATCTGGCCCGGTCGTCATTTGGTTCCTTTGATGTCTCCTTTTTATGATCATCCTTAAATAGTTCCCTATTCATGAGAGACTCCAAAAGTCATTCCGTCCTACCCTGAACCACCCTAATCTTGGCTCACTTGGGTGCTCCCCGCTCGCCTGACCTGGGGACTGCTGGGAAGAGACTTCCAGCCTGCCTTTTTTCACTTGCCAAGGAAGAGTTCTATCAGTTCCTTCAATTACCATTGTGCTCACTCTCCGTTGATCTTCCTTTCATCTCACTCACTCCACGTTCACTTTTCTCTTGTAATTTGAAATCGGCAGCAGTTCTATAATCTCCTGTCCCATTTCCGAGGTCTGGAACTCCCAGGAGCTCCTCCACAAAAGCCGCTGTCACGTTTGTTGTTTAATTAGTCATGTCTTCAAAAGCTCCACTGCTATTCACGCCACGGGGGCCGTTTCCTCTGGTCATCTCTTCTCATTGAGGATGCCGAGTTTTACCAAGAAAACTCGGAGTTGCGGAGCGCCGGTGTCGGAATGACCCCTGGAGGTATTGCGGGGGACAGCTGCCACTTTAGGAATGGGGATGTGGCCGAGGGAGGCACTCATGACCAACCGTGGAACCAGCCAAGGAGAACCAGAGCTTCCTTCTCTTCAGCTCAATGTTTTCTAGTTTATCCCATTTCTCTCACTGCTCAGGTCTCATGTCCTGCTGTCCCTGCCCGGCTCTGCGGGATCTGGGGCCTGGGGTCAGGAAGCCCCCGTTCATGTCCTGCTGTCCCTGCCCGACTCTGCGGGATCTGGGACCTGGGATCAGGAAGCCCCCGTTCGTGTCCTGCTGTCCCTGCCCGACTCTGCGGGATCTGGGACCTGGGGTCAGGAAGCCCCCGTTCATGTCCTGCTGTCACTGCCCGACTCTGCGGGATCTGGGGCCTGGGGCCGGGAAGCCCCCGTTCATGTCCTGCTGTCCCTGCCCGACTCTGCGGGATCTGGGGCCTGGGGTCAGGAAGCCCCCGTTCATGTCCTGCTGTCACTGCCCGACTCTGCGGGATCTGGGGCCTGGGGCCGGGAAGCCCCCGTTCATGTCCTGCTGTCCCTGCCCGACTCTGCGGGATCTGGGGCCTGGGGTCAGGAAGCCCCCGTTCATGTCCCTGCTATCACTGCCCGACTCTGCGGGAGCTGGGGCCTGGGGTCAGGAAGCCCCCGTTCATGTCCTGCTGTCACTGCCCGACTCTGCGGGATCTGGGGCCTGGGGCCAGGAAGCCCCCGTTCGTGTCCTGCTGTCCCTGCCCGACTCTGCGGGATCTGGGACCTGGGGTCGGGAAGCCCCCGTTCATGTCCTGCTGTCACTGCCCGACTCTGCGGGATCTGGGGCCTGGGGCCAGGAAGTCCTCGTTCAGCCTATTTTGGACACTTCCAGCCATGGGACTCTGGTCAAGTCCCGTGATCTCTCAACCCCAGCGTCGTCCTCTATCACAGGAGGAGGCCTTACTCAGGGAGAATTTCTGAGCTCACAGAGACTCTCAGACATCATCCTGGAGCCGAGCCGAGCCTGGCTCTGGTGGCGGGAGCTCAGATCGCTGCAGTCCCAGACCCCTCGTTCCTGAGGGTCCCACAGCACTCTGTCTCCTAGCCTTTCTATACATCGCCCATGTTTTCATGGCTAAACTTTGGGCAGACCTTCCAATTAAGTCTGGGACAGGTCTGATGCCCTCGGTTAGCCTCAGCCCAGCTCAGCCGCCTCCTGGGCAAGCGACTTGAGGCCCCGATTGAGCGCCAGGAGACACCAAAGGTGGACAAGGAGCCCTCAGAATGGTGCGGTCCCAGCACGGGGGGGAGGGGAAGACTCACTTGTTGATCTCGTTGGGGATTCCTCAATGCTGAGGTCCTAAGACCTCCCGGAAAATCATTCTTCCTACCGTGGTCCCTTGGACTGGGGGCCAAGAGAGCAGGAAGTTAGACCAAAAGATTAAGTTTCATGAGCAGGGAAGGGCTAAGAAGTAGGAGAGACTGAAAACTGCAGAGAGGGGGCAGCAGAGGGGACAATCCCTGGGGATCAAGGCCACGCAGGGCGGGAGGCAGTGGCCATTACGGGGCAAAGTGATGCTGTTAACTCGGAAGCATCTCTGGAGAGCAGATGGCACCAGGTCACCCAGCCGGCCCGTCCAAGGGGAAGGGGGAAGGGGAAGAGCCTCACGTGCCTCAGCCTCTCCCGCAGCCCAGAGGTGAACTGAAGAGCTCTGCCCCGCACAGCCCCAAGAGAAGAGCTGCTTCCATCCCAGCCTCAGCTGGGGAGGACATTCAGGTTCCAGGAGCCCCGTGCCATTATCTTTCCCCTTGCTGCAGCTCAGGCTGGCTCCCTGAGCCCAAAGGAAAGCCGAGCGGGCCGGGCCGGCAGGAGCGTACAGGACTGCTCAGTAACGTGGAGGTCATGGCCTGTGGCTGGTGCTCCCTGCCCATGGGTGGTGTGGGAGCCAAGCGAAGCATCCCTTTGTTCTGGGGGCCCCTTCTAGGCGGGGTTTCCCCTTCCCCCTCCTGGGGGAGATGCGGAAGGCGCCTGGCTGTCTGTTTCTGTGCCTGCCCTAGTAGGTTGTGAGCTGAATGAGGACCAGGGTCCCATCTGGACTGATCCCGGTACCTTTGTAGCCTCTCCTGGGGCATCAGAGCCTGTGGCTGCGGCCTGGCCTTGGCTCCCGCGTGGCCGGCACTCGCTCCCTAGAAGTGGAGTCGCCCCTTTGGTGACTGTGGCCTCCCTGAGGGCAGGGCCGGCGGGCTCCCCAGCCCTGGCAGTGCCCAGCGCACAGTTCCTCAGGCTGCAGCCGGTCCCACAGAGGTCGTCCAGCGGCTGCTACGGCCGGGGAGAGGTTTGAGTTTTACTTGTGCTGACTCGTGTTTTCTCTTTAATCCTATGGCTCCCCTGGCACCCCAGAAATCAATGAAGGTGAAGAAGTAATTGAAGAGCGGATCTAGAAAAGCTCTTGAGCATGTTAATTGGAAAAGAAGTCAGACTTTAAGCCGCAAACAGAAAAACTTTAAAAAGCCTTGCCGAAGGAGAATTGGATGGGCCAAATGGGGGCGGGGCCAGAAGAAAAAGTGAGCATGTGCTGGACTGTGTCCAGGGTCGAAGGAAAAAGTGAGCACGTGCTGGACCATGTCCAGAGGTAGAGACACAGGAGAGAGCGCTCTGGCCAGGGGACGGGCTCCTGCTGTCCAGCAGCAAGGGCAGGTGGGCACCAAGCAAATTTCATGACGAGAAAATCTTCCTAACAAGTAGAGCTTTCCCCGAGCCGGCTGGTTGCCCAGCCACAGGAAGCCTGCGGGGGACTGTGTCAGAGGAGGAGGCCCCGGGGACGCAGAGAGCTTGAGGTTTTGCACCTTGGTCTAGATGCCCCATTCTTGGGCATTTTGTCAGACTAGGGAAAAAGCGCGGGCCTCGAGCAGAGCATGGAGGCCCAGTGTGGCCCCCTCCCCACTGGTCCAATCTTCCCCTTCCCATTTCTGAGCTTGCTCGCGGTACCCACTTACTTTAAATCGGCAGCTATCAAGTTAAAGCCGTTGTACAGGTGCGCTTCTGAGGAGATTTTCTTCAGGTAGGAGAAGCTGTCCACTTCCGTGGTCAGGAAGTGGGTGACGAGCTCACCTACGGAAAAAGGAAGCCCGAAATGAACCAGCAGCACTCTAAGGCCTCCTGCTCATCCCAATCACCCAGAGGAGCCGGGGCCTACGGGGCCAGCGAGACCCCAGAACGAGAGTCGGAAAGGCCCCGGGAAGTTCCCTGCTAAGTTCCAAGGAACAGAACGGCCATTTTGTGCCAGCCAGGCCCTTACATTTGTCTGGTTCTTGATGCTTTCCAACATGCTCTGACATCTGTCTCTTCTCTAATCCCACAATTGCCCTGGGATGTTGGCAGGGGAGGGTAATTATGCCCATTTTGTAGATGAGGCAACAGGTCGGGGGGGGGGGTGTCACCCGTTGCCTGAGTGACAGTCCCCGGTCTCCCAAGCCGGCCTTCGGCTCATCCTAGAGCAGCCCCTCTAGACCACTTCAAACTGAATTATTTCTCAACTTGGCAGCTCTGACTCAGAATAGGAAAAGGAAATGGCCCAGGGGCCAGAGCTTCCCTTCCCCCAGCGTGGCCGCCCCTGCTGTGTTCTCAGTAGAACAGCCACTAAGAGTACGTGACTCCAAGGTTTGTGAGGACTCCCGCAGGGCATCAAGGCCTTTGGATAGGAGCCAGTGTAGATGCCAGGCTGTGGTCAAGAGGAGTGGTCTGGAGACCAACATGAAGCCCCCTCCTGGCCGGACGGGCATCCAGAAGGGGCCCGAGGCACCCTGGCTGCAGGTGTGGACACCTGGCACTGGTAAGTGGAGCGGGCGTATTCCTGAAGGATCAGTGCGGGGAGTTGGGGGGGGGGGGGAGATCCCAGGCTGCAAGGCACGGGGTGGGCCCCAGGCTCAGCTCTTGGAGCATCACTCAAGGAATCCATGACTATGTCATCAGCTGGTCTTGGTCTAACCAATGGCCTCAGTTGCCCCCGAGCTGCCATCTTATGGGGATCTGTATGAGAAAGGTGCCGCGATGGGGCTTCCAGCATCTTTCCTCCGAGTTATAGGGAGGTGCATCGGACAGAGAACTGGGCCTTGGGTCAGGAAACCTGAATTCAAATCCAGCCTCAGGCATTGTGAGCTGGGTGAGCAGCTCACTGTCTGCCTCAGTTTCCTCATCTGTCAATAGGAGGGGCAGGGGCTCAATGACCCCCAAGGTATCTTCCAGCTCTAGGTTTAGCATTGCATGAGCCCATCTCCCTGAGCTTCCTGGGTCCCCAGCCCCAGAGCAGGCTGCTGCCAGTGCCACGAATGGAAAAGAGTTGGGTTTTTCAAAAGCAGCACAGGGGATAGAAAAAGCACCGGGGGCAGCTAGGTGGGGCAGTGGGTAGAACACCAACCCTGAAGTCAGGAGGACCCGAGTTCAAATCTGGCCTCAGACACTTGACCCTTCCTAGCTGTGTGACCCTGGGCAAGTCACTTAGCCTCAATTGTCTCAGCAAAAAAAAAAAAAAAAAGAAAGAAAGAAAGAAAAAGAAAAAGCACCAGACTTGGGTTCCAGAGAGAATGGTGGTTCCTACCTTCACTCTGACTTAGGCTACATGAGGGGGCCATGTGCCTCAGTTTCCCCAGCTGGACATGAGGATCTAAGAGCACCTGGGGGAGGCACCTCACAGGGAACAATATAAAATGGGTCAGAAACCTTAAAACAGCCTCTCTGTGCCAGCTATTATTAGAAGTCCCCCCACCCCCCCAGACGACTCCCTGCGCCATCCCGTGCCCTCTCCACATCGTACCTCGGCCTTTGGCGTCTTTATCAAGCTTTGGCTGCATGTAATTCGTCAGGGCTGCCAGCTTCCCTTTCTTGCTGATCCCAAGCCATGACCCTCCTTCTTTACCTTCTTCCATATCGAGCCCTGTGTCAAATGATAAAAGGAGGAAAAAGCATCAGCTCTGCGGCCCGCTGCCCAGAGGCTCTCCCGCCATTGGCCGCCGCTCCCCTGGGCCCGGACGCCTTGACCTGTGCAATTGGTATTCTGCACACGACTGCGAGGCCATCAAGCCCAGGAAGCCCGGGAGGCCACTTCCTACGGTCCTAACTCCGCCTCTGCCCGGCTCGACACCGAGAACGTCAGCCACGGGCACCAGCGAGAGAGGGCAGCCCTCCTGAACCAAACGGCCTCTTTTCTTGTAGCCAAAGTGATGGACTCGACCTTGATGCTCTCCCCAGTTCTTTTATCTCCCTCTCCCGCCTCCTTCACGGGGGGAAAATTGCTAGGTGAGTCCTGACGAAGCTGGTGGCTCAGTCACCGGGACTGTCCAAGTCAGGAAACAATTAGAGGTTTTGTGTAAGAAATATGGTGAATAAAACAACTGAAAAGTTTTAAAAATTAAAATGTGTTTTGTAAAAAGGACACACGAAGAACCTCCACCAGGACTACATACAGCTTTAAGATATGTTGAAACTCCAAAGCATTGCTATAGAGTTTTCTGTACACAGTAGGTGCTTATTGCTTATTTATTTTGTATTTTAAGACCAACAAAATGATACCAGCGTGTAAGGGTTAAGAGACAGCTTCACATGCTTGAGGCGGACAGCCCCAGCCCACCTATGTGTCCGAGGTCTGTTTAGCCCACCACTGAGTTGATTTTAGCACATGTGGCCACAGAGCTTCTTGAAGCCACAGGTGAGTGACACGGGACACTAGTGGTAGATGAAAAGCTCAGCAGCGCCCACGCTGGAGGTGTTAGTCCTCCCCAAGCACCCCTACACCAATCCACTGAACAAGATGAAGCCATAATGGCAAGCCTCCTCTAGGAGGCCCAGTTACCACAGGAAAGCTGGGAAGCGGACTTGGGAAGGCTCTGCCGAGAAGCAAGGACGTCCCATTTCCATTTGCTTCTTAGATTAGACGGAGTATCTACATTCCCAGGTTAAAATGGCAATTTGGGGCAAGAGGACTTGGATGTACAGAAGTTTGGTAAGCAGCCAATCAGACGGTGATGCAGTGCCGACATTGAGGCCTGCTTGTTGTTAAGAAAAGCATTCTGGGCAACAAAGGGACTCCCTATGCACGGTATCTCCTGTGTGGATTCCAGTTCTGTTCTGCTCACCTATCTCCCCGTAAGCCCACCCTCCTAACTCTCATTTTTTTTTTTAAAACAGATTTTTATTGACATCTGGTGCTTTCATGTTTAAATATGAATTCCACATATCTATATATAACTATATGAAACATATATTCCATATATAACATATATATTATAGAGAGAGACATATAGCTAGATATCTCTATCTCTAGCTTTCCTCTTTCTTCTCCTAGAAAACCGTCCTTTACAAATAACAGAACTTTTTTTTTTAATTTTATTTATTTATAATTTTTTGACAGTATATATGCATGAGTCATTTTTTAAAAACATTATCCCTTGTATTCATTTTTCCAAATTATCCCCTCCCTCCCCTTGATGACAGTTAATCCCATACATTTTACACATAACCGAACTTTTTAAAAAGGAGAAAAAGAGCCCATCACGCTCATCATTTCTTGGTCCATTAAATTCATGTCCCATAACTTGCGCAGTCGTCCCCCAATCCATAGGCATCTACTTTCCTTCTAGTTCTTTTGCTGCCACAAAAGCAATACTCTAAACGTTCAGAGGACACGGAGGCTTTCTTTTTGTCAATGATTTTCTTGAGATATAGGCCTAATGCTGGAATTCTCTGGGTCAAAGGGTAGGGGGAGTTTAGTCATTTTATCTGCAGAATTCCACCCGGCTTTCTAGACCGGTTGCGGCAATTCACAGTTCTAACG
This sequence comes from Sminthopsis crassicaudata, assembly GCF_048593235.1. Classification (NCBI taxonomy): domain Eukaryota; kingdom Metazoa; phylum Chordata; class Mammalia; order Dasyuromorphia; family Dasyuridae; genus Sminthopsis; species Sminthopsis crassicaudata. The sequence continues at coordinate 10,765,499 of NC_133617.1, forward strand.
GCTATTCTTAGAGTTGGGAATTGCTGCAACTATTCTGGAAAGCAATCTGGAATTAGAAAATAAATCCTACCTGCCTCCCAATCATTTTGCCGTGGAGTCTTCCTGTCTTTTGTCATTTTTGCCAATTTCCTGAAGTGTTTTTTATGGGTGTTTCTTCTATTATTTGTTATTATTATTATTATTATTGTTATTATAGCGTTCTTTCAATAGGTTGCGAGATTCCTTTTCTTTTTCAGAACTGTGTACATCCTTATGACGACTTCTCTATTAGGAAATGATTTTAACTTCCTCATTTGGATATCACTTTTAGCCTCCACATTTATGAGCTTGGAGTCATCCTTGATTTTTCCTTCTCTCTTTCATGCTCCAGATACAATGAATGGAGCGAATTTTATTAACTCTCCCTCGATGACGTTTCTAGCATCCGGTTCCTTCTCTGTCTCATACTGTACTTTGGTTCGGGTCCTCGTGACTTCTCCCTGGATTGATTGCCATCACCTTCGAATTCATTCTCTTGCTTTCCAGACTGCCCCTTCTCCATCCTTCTTTCCCATGGCCACTGAATTGGTATTGCAGAAACACAGAACTGAAGTTGGGAGGTATCTCGACTTGGCAATTACCCAATCCAACCTATCCCTACAAAGGAATCCCCAATAGGCCACGCTGGGAATCCTCTGCTTGAAGGCTTCCAAGGAGGGGAGCTTTTCAGCTAGCCCATTCCACTCAGGGACATAAATAGGCCGCATGCTGTTCCATGCATTTCCTTGCGAGCCTTCCCAGCTATTGCTGCACAACAGCCGTGTGTGTACGCTGCAGGCAGCCGGCCACCTCGTCCCCGTGGCACCAAGGAGCAGGACGTGTGAAGAGCTCTGCAGAGGCCTGCTGCTGCTTTGTCACCTGAAGCAACATGGGAGGGCGCCTTGATAAAGACGGCTCAGTGTGGGTCCCACGGGACCATAAACAGCCACACGCAAGGCCTACAATGTGGATCCCACTGGGCCACAAATGGCCACATGCCAGGTCTTTGGTTCCATGGAGTGAGCTGATGGTGCACCAGGATGAGTGAGTGCGTGGATGAAGTTCCAGGTGCTGAAGACAAGTCATCCTTCATTTTGGAGAGGACCGATGGCGTTCCAGGTGATATCCTGACTTGTGCATGAACTCAGGGATAGTCAGTAATTCTTTTTTTTTTTTTTTTTTTTTTTTAATTAAGTCTCTATTTGCCTCATTATAACATTACATTCCTGAAAGGCAGATTGTAGAATCACAGATTGAAAGCTGAAATGAATCCCAGAAGTTTTCAGTACAAACTGTTAATTTTCCCAATAAAGAAACCGGGGACTATTTGTTTTATGACAGCACAAGCCACAAAATGGTGGAGATGGGATTTGAACCCAGAACCCTGGGTCCACATTGGACCACATGTCACTCCTCTGCTCCAGAAGCTTCATAGCTTCTTTTTGCCTAGTGAATTTAAAAAAAAAAAAAAAAAAAAATCTCCCCTGGCATTGAAAGCCCTCTCCATCTGGCCTTCATCAGCTTTCCGGGCTTTTCACATTTTGCCTCCCACAAAGGACTCTCATGTTGCATGCAGACTGGCCTCTGTTCTGTTTCCAATACCCAGCATTCCACAGGCCACATTCGAATCTTTGGCCAAGCAGTTGCCTATTCCTGGAAGGCCCTCCCGTCTTTCTCAGCCTTCTTTCGACCCCTTGGGTGCCGGGGACCCGCCCTCACTGTATTTCCCTATCTCTGACCAGGCTATATTTCCCCCAATAGAAGATAAGCCCCATTGAGAGGAGGGGGGCCTTTTCCATATTGGCCCTTGCCTTGCCAGTGCCTACCACTGGGAAGCAGATCCGTAATCAGTTCTTATAAATCTGCAACTGGAAGGAAGCCCCTTAAAGCAAATTCGCCAAAAACTCGCGGATGGCTGCTTTCCTTCCGGCCCTCTCTGATAGGAGAAAACACTGGTAAAAATGTGGCCTTAAGGGGATGTGTTCCTGGGAGGCGTATAGAGCAAGGGTGGGAGACTCCATATAACACCAGATCCATTGGGGAGATTCTCTCTTTTTTTCTTATTAATGCTTTTTATTTACAAAACATATGCATGGGTAATTTTTCAACATGGACTCTTGCAAAACCTCCTGTTCCAAATTTTCCTCTCCCCCGCCTTAGGTATCAGGTAGGGGGGATTCTCAAGATAGGGTCTGTTTAAAGAGAAGAAGTGGGTAAAGCTCCCCGGTGGTCATGTGAGAGGAGGCCATTTTCATTCTCATGCTCACTCTCCTTGTCTTGTATCCATGGCAGAAGTTAATCACGGGCTAGAAGCCTTTTCTCGACAACAGAGGACCATGTTCTTGCCTCAACCTTGCATCCATCAGAGTTAGAGCCAAAAGGCGACGGCCACCACCGAACAGCTTGTGATCCCGGCCCATCTTGAAGATGGTAATGGAGAACAAAGATGTGAAAATCAAAGGGATGATCCCGTGGCAAAAGCCAAATGGTCACATCCGTGAGTCTGTGGTCACATACCCAAGAGTCACTTCCCAAAGGGGGAGAAGATTCCATTTTACCCCGGTCCCATTTAATGAGAAAAAGCTGTATTCATGAGCCAGAAAAGCTCCTGTTCCTCTCTCCAGCTTCAAACAAGAAAAGAAAAAAAGGCTCTGAGCCCCCTCTCTTTCTCCCACAACATCAAAGATTGATTTTAATGTTCTGCCACCTTGCTATGGGCGACCGGCTGATTAAAATTCAGATTTGTCTCATCAAAGGGCCACTTGAGTCGTAGCTTCAGAAGAGGAAGAGGCTGTTTGCCCGGCATCTGGCAGGGATTCAGAGACAGGCAGGACCTCAGAAATGAAGGGAGCTTGGGGAGGGGGACTGTGGCAGGGGGAGCACCTTCTCTGCACCAAGTTTCTCGCCAAGGGGAAGAGCAGAGCAGGGACAGAAAGTCACTGCAGTCAGAATCTTCCATTCCAATGACTCCAACTTCTTGAAAAACTTAAGGTTTTTCTTCATTGGGGAAAGGGGGCTGGGCCAGACTCAAGCTTACGGCTAAAGCAGCATCCCAAAGGCACAGTGGGATCAAGCTCCCACCCACCCCAGTCTTCTGGGCCTGACAGCCTATGAAACGAGATGGGAAGGATGGTAATTCACCCTCAAAAATGAATCAACATGCTCTGGACAAGTCCAGGTTGTACCACGGACTTCCTGTCCACATTCTTTAAACTATAGGCCTATTTATATTTTGTGACAGCAACATGGCGCAGTGCACAGAGAGCCGCGGCTAGAGTTGGGAACTTAAAAGTTCAAATGTGCCCTCAGATACTGTATGACCCTTGAGCTAGTCACTTAATCCTGTTTGCCTCAGTTTCTTCATATGTAAAATGAGCTAGAAAAAGAAATACAAAATGAGCTGGAAAAAGAAATGGCGAAGTACTCCAATTTGCCAAGAAAACCCAAAAAAAAAGGCTTATAAAAAATTGGACATGACTGAAACTAACCGAATAGCTGTTTTTATTTTCAGTCTGTACCAGCACTAAGTTTACTATTTGCTATATAAACCAGGACTTTCTTTTACTTACTACAAAATTACCTTCTACTTTGCTAAGAGGATTCAAATTTCAGAGGTGAGTTGGGCTGCATGAGCTCAATGTTCCCTTCCAAATCCAGGTGTCTAGATCTTTATGAAATGAGAAGATGGATATAAAAGCACTCGGGAGCCATTATCATCTTCCCAATTTCCTTTGCTCAACGGCTCTTCCTTAACACAGGTGAACACAGGTTCTTAATCTGGCTCCAGTGAACTGTGGCCAGTCCCACCAAGCTGGAAAGCATCAAGAGCTGGAGGCCGAGAGGAACTGGCTGCCCACAGAACAAGCATAAGCACAGGTCTAGCATATCAAAGGGCCAACATGGTGTCACTACGGTAGAGCGGAGTTATAGCAGCTGGTCAATGTGACTCAGAACGCTCTGCCACAGGGCTGGCACATGCATATTTGAGGTGACATCTGAACTACTTCAGTTCTGTTTTGCTCATAGAGCATGGCACCTTCTCCGATGAGGGCACGCCATGCTGAGTGCTCTCGTGCCAGTGTCTCCATATCATGCAATCTATTCTAAAGTTCTTCAGAGAGACCTCGAGAGTGTTCTCGTATTGCTTTTTCTGACCCCTTGTGAGCACTGGCCCCGTGTTAGTTTTCCATAAAATAATCTTTTTGGCAAGCGTGCATTTGGCGATCGAACAACGTGGCCGGCCCAACAGAGTCGCGCTCTCTGCAGTAGAGTTGAAATGTTGGAACACTCGGCAGTTTGGTTCCAGAAAGGACCTCAGTGTCTGGTACCTCATCCTGCCAGGGGATCTTCAGGATCTTCCTAAGACAATTCAAATGGAAGTGGTTCAGGGTCCTGGCCTGGCATGGGCTCATTGTCCAGATTTCAGACAAACAACCATGAGATCATGTAGACCTTCAGTTTGGGAGTCAGTCTAATATCTCTCCTTTCCCACATACGTCAACTTACAAATCAGGGTGTCAACAGTGATGTCTTCTCTCAAACCAGGTGTGGGACCCACACCAAGGGAACGGGGCCCATTTGGAACATTCCCATTAGCACCTGGGCCCCGAAAAAACATGTCCCAAGAGAAGGAAATGGGGGAGGGGGGATGATCTAGAGAAATGTCGATCTAAGCTGATAGGTACAGCTTTGGATTCTGCTGGCAGGGAATGGACGGCCACAGTCCCGTCCTTCCTAAACAGTGGCTTGCTGATCCCTCAAAGCCTAATGATCAGGCACCAGTTCTACTTTAAACCTCGCTTGGATGGAGTCGGTCGCATTTAGGTACAGCCAACAGGTTCTCATAGTAGTTACAACTGCCACGAATATTTAAGGTCTTGTGGAAGAAGAGGAAGAAGCCAGCTGAAAATCTCTGTCTTTTCCATGCAGGCTCAGGGTGGAGATTTCCTTCCCAAGGTTTAGACCTCTCCACCCCTCATTTCTCACTGTTTGTCCAGGTAGCGCCAGCCCCTTTGTGGAGAAGATGGACCCTGGCTGGGGTTCTCCAGGCTCTATTTTAAAACATTCATCCACACTCAAAAGCATTTATTGAGCCCATGTTGTATGCAAGGTCCTGGGCATAAACAGGTTTCTGCCCTCAAAGAGCTTACTATCTGGTGGGAGGGGAGGGAAGACAAACCATGTACCCAAATGAAATGAATGAATATTTCTTAAAAATACGATGAGATGGAGTGGATCGGACCCTAGGCCTAAATTATGCTCTAGAGGACTGACTCTAGGGCAGAAAAGTCGAACCCTAGGCCTGAGTCTCAGGAAGTCACCCAGGAAGCCTAGTCGAACTTAATGATAGTTGGTTGTCCAAAAAAACGAATTTAAGTTCAACTTTAAATTTAATTCAAGTACTATTAAACCCAATTTAAAATTAAATGATATAATTTAAATTTAAATTTAAATGATAATCAAAAGGGGGACATCTCTTTTGACATGTAAACAAGCTGACCATTGGTCAATAGCTGCTTCCTTTCCAGTATATTCATTTTTAGGGGGGGAGTGTACTTCCATCTTGGTGTTTTAGGTACCCTTCCACCCTCAACACGTGCCCACTCTATTCTGAACTGCTCAGCCACTATGTTGGCCCTCTTCTTGCAAAAACTGAATTAAAACTTTCTGTTGTACCTAGCGACGCCTCCGAGTAGTCAAACTGGGTGAGAGGGGTTTAACATAACTCCATCCCACACATGCCCAAATAAAGATGATATCATGGGAAATGAAACAAGTACAGGTGCTTTTAAAAGGCAGACGCAAGGCGAGTGCCCTTGAAGTTCAAGGAAGGGAGAATTCCTTCTGGTTGCAGAATTAGAAAAGGGATTACATGATGTTCAAGAAAGGGGAGGATTTTGCCAGCCAAAGTTTAGAGGCAGGAACAATGAAAGCAGTCACAAAGTGAAAAGGACTGCCTAGAGGGGACCTGGAAGATCCTCAAGTAGAGGCTGGCACATGGGCTGGCGAACATTTAACAATCAGCTGTTTTACACTTTCCAGTTGAATTTGCATTATTACCATTTTCTCTCTCATTTTCTTAAGCCTAGACAATTAAGGAAACAATAAATCAAGTCCTGATTTGTAGTCTTTACCTATTTCTTTTTTTTAGTAGTAGTTTTATTTCTACCTTTATTTTATTTTTGTTTGGGAGTCAGTCTAATATCTCTCCTCTACCACCTATGTCAACTTACAAATAGGGGTGCCAACAGTGATGATGTGTGAGACCAGGTGTGAGACCCACATCAAGGGAATGGGGCCCATTTGGAACATTCCCATTAGCACTTGGGCCCTGAAAGAACATTTTAAATTTAAATTTTTTTATTTTTATTTTTATTTTCATTTCATTTCATTTATTTATTTATTTTTTGCTGGGGCAAGTTAAGTGACTCTTGGTCACACAGTAATTTTTTATTTTTATTTTTAAAGCTTTTTCTTTTCTTTTCTTTTTTTAAATTTATTTTTTTAATTTTATAATTATAAAATTTTTTTGACAGTATATATGCATGAGTAATTTTTTTTATAACATTATCCTTTGTATTCATTTTTCCAAATTTTCCCCTCCCTCCCTCTACTCCCTCCCCTAGATGACAGGAATCCCATACATTTTACATGTGTTACAGTATAACCTAGATACAATATATGTGTGTAAAACCAAATTTCTTGTTGCACGTTAAGTATTAGATTCTGAAGGTGTAAGTAAGATAGACAGTAGTGCTAACAGTTTACATTCACTTCCCAGTGTTCCTTCTCTGGGTGTAGTTGTTTCTGTCCACCATCGATCAACTGGAAGTGAGTTGGATCTTCTTTATGTTGAAGATTTCCACTTCCATCAGAATACATCCTCATACAGTATCATTGTTGAAGTGTGTAATGATTTCCTGGTTCTGCTCATTTCACTCAGCATCAGTTGATGTAAGTCTCTCCAAGCCTCTCTGTATTCCTCCTGCTGGTCATTTCTTATAGAACAATAATATTCCATAACCTTCATATACCATAATTTACCCAACCATTCTCCAATGGATGGGCATCCATTCATCTTCCAGTTTCTAGCTACAACAAAAAGAGCTGCCACAAACATTTTGGCACATACAGGTCCCTTTCCCCTCCTCAGTATTTCTTTGGATATAAGCCCAATAGCAGCAATGCTGGGTCAAAGGGTATGCACAGTTTGATAACTTTTTGGGCATAGTTCCAAATTAAAGCTTTTTATTTTCAAGACATATGCATGGATAATTTGTAACACCGACCCTTGCATAGTCTGGTGTTTCAGATTTTCCCCTTCTTCTACCTCACCCTCCCACCCCAAGATGGCAAGCAATTTAATTGATGTTCAACATGTTAAAATATATGTTAAATCCAATATGTGTGTTTACCAACTTCTAAGTCACAAATGTTCATGCTGAAAATTAGCCAAAGGGCTCCCCACTGATGCCAGCACATCCTTAAGAAGGAGGAGGCCACTTATCGGGGACAAAGACAGGACAGCCCGAGATCCCGCTTAACTCTAAGCATTTATGATTGCGGGTAGAAGGCAAACTTATGAGCAGAGGCACAGAGCTACCTTTGCAAGAGAATTATGTGATCAGGGAAGAATCCATAGTTCGATACTGCACAGTGTTCCTAAAGTAGGAATCAATGAAGAAAAATGAGTTGTGGGTAGGTGTATGGATGTGGATGAATGGGAGAGAACATCAGAACCAGAGTGAGAATTCAGAAAGTCAGAGCCAGAGGGGATCACTATGCCATGGTATCTCCACTCCATGGACATTGAGGCCTTGGTGAGAAAGGTGGAGGAAACCAGAAAGAGGCCCACGAGGACGGACAGGCCAGCAGCGAGAGCTCCAAAGTGCACGTTGGGAGGTAGGTGGTCAGAGCCCGACCCAGGAGTGACCGTCATGGGGACAGGCCCCTTTCCTTGCTGTCCTGGCATAGTTGAGCTGAATCACACTTTTTAAGGACTTACCGCTAAGGATCTCATTGTTGCTGCCCCAAAAGTCAGCCAGTTTTGATGGTCGATGGTAGAATTCATCTCTATTCGCCGCTAGGATGAGTCTGGGGGGAGAAAAAAGAAAGAACCTCTGATTTGATTATTTAAATCCAAACCTTTGTACTTTGTAAATTGGCGACTGTATTGGGAAACGGCTGCTGCTGGGAGTATATGCCTTTATTGCATCAAAAGACAAGGAGAGAAGCTTGGTTCACTCTCTCATTTTATGGGGGGAAGTCTAGGTCAGGAATTGCTTTTTCTAACACCCATGGGAGGCAGGGGGCTAATATGATTCCCATTTTAAGGTGAGGAAACTGAGGCAGACAGAAATGAAGGGCTTGCCCAGGAGTCACACAGCTAATATGCATGCCTAAGGCTGGATTTGAATCCAGTTCTTCTGATTCCAAGTGCAGCACTGTTTACTATGGCACCATCTAGTGGCCACAACTGAGAACCACCAGATGACCACCAAACCCAGGCCTTTCTAACTCCAGGTGCAGCACTGTTCACTATGGTGCCACCTAGCGGCGAACCACCAGATGACCACCAAACCCAGGCCTTTCTAACTCCAGGTGCAGCACTGTTCACTATGGTGCCACCTAGCGGCGAACCACCAGATGACCACCAAACCCAGGCCTTCCTGACTCCAGGCCCAGCAGTGTAACCATCAGGCCCCAGGAACTCCTTTCAGAGCAGACACAAATATCTTTCCACCATTGCTTTCAGCCCCTCCCACGCCGGATTACTGGAGCACATCCCAAAGGCAGAGATATGGAAGAATCCATGGCTGTGTGGAGAAAACGGCTGACAGTGACATGTGAGTGGGACACCAAAGCATGGCAGGAAACCATGGAAGCAGCACAGTTTGGGGGTCCCAGGAGCTGCAGGGGCCCTCTGGAGGAGCGCCCACCCCAGTGGAACAGGCAAGCTTTGCCAAGTGATATTCTACAGCAGACGGCACTGTTACAATTGCTGATTTCCAGGGGCAGAAAATATGAGACCCCCAAAGTAGGGGCCAGCCTGGATGGCACTGGAAGGCGGTTGGAGCTGCAGTGCCCCACAAAGGCCCAGCTTCTTGACATCAATATTCTTCTAATAATGTCGTCCGGCTGCAAGTTACAGGGCACTGCGATCTACCGAGAATTCAGGGAGCAGGTCCTCCAAGGTGCTGCAGAGAGGGGCACGATGGGAAAAGATAGGGGGCAGTAAGGGAATGAGAAGGGCCCCAGGAGGTCGATTTTCTGCAGAAGATTTTTGGGAGGACATGGACAAGAGGTGATTCGGAGACTCCCTGGGTGTAAGAATCAGTTGAAAGAGAATACAATGGCTTCTCATTTACCTTGTGGACAATCCAACAGGTCAGGACATTTCCCCAGTGACCATTCAGGAGTGTTCACTCAGGAACCAATAAGTCAGGGCATTATGTGAGTAGGTATAATAAAGGCTTTTAAGATTACACGTGGTTGTTCTTGAGCGCGCTACCAGTTATTAAGCTATAGATTCAAGAGATTGTGGCCAGAGACCTTTGAAGGCCTCAGAGGAGGTGAGTCGGGTAGAGTTGATACTGCAAAGGACAGTGGTCAAAAGTACTCTGTTGGGCCTAGGACAGGCTAGTGATTGTAACTGCCAGGAGAGCACGTTACAAATGGCGAAAAAAGTCCTAACAGGTTCCAAATCTGGATCTTTAATCAATCAGCATTTATTAGGCACCTACTAAGTGCCAGGCAATGGCAAAGTCTGATTGCCCCTGACCTCAGGGAACCTCTATTTTATTGGTGGTCTACCACCTATTCATAGAAAAGAAAATGGAGGATACCTACAAAATAATACATGGAGATAGAGGAAGAGGGTACTAAAAGCTGGAGGAAATAGGAAAGCTTCCTGAAGGAGGGAGCTGGAGGGTCGAAGAGGAGACCTGAGGAAGAAGAGCATTCTGGGCCAAGCCAAGGGTAAATCTGAAATGTCTGCACAGCAGGAAAGAGTGAGCTCTTTGACTGGAGGGCAGAGGGCATGATGGGACACTGTCCTCCATCAGTCAGCTTTAAATGCCAGATGGAGGACCTTTCATTTGATGGTAAAAGCAATGGGAAGTCACTGGTGCTTCTTGGTCAGAGAAGTGGCGCCTGACTTAGGACAGAAAGTGAGCCAGGAAATTTGGCTTCCCAGAGTTTGCCTTAGTGCTACTGAGCAGGAAGTGCTGAGGGCTTAGTGGATCTTTAAAGGAAGTGACCATGATGATGACTGAAAGTGCTGGTTTACTGGGAGATTTGGGGGCGGTTTGGTCAGTGCAGAGCCGAGGTGAACTATAGTGTCTGTTCAGCAGTTAATAGTACTAATGCTATCGTATCCCCAATATAATAAGCCTTCTCTTTACTTATACTTGTGACAACTTTCGTGCTTACCATTTATTTTATTATTTTTTTTAATTTTATGATTTATTTTATTATTTTATGAGTAAGTATTTCTAGATCTGATTTGTGTTTCATGCGAATGACTGGGTTTTAAAGACCTTTCTACCTCTCTTGCTTGGAGGAGACCCTAGTTAGGAGCCAAACCTGTGCTTTAAATCACCTTCCCCCAGGGGCTCCACAGACTTGAGCTTAAGGAGCTTAAGGAGCCCAAACTGATCAGACTCCCCCCAATAAACTAAGACCAGGAAGACCACTGACCTCAGTCTTCAGCTGAGAAGGCAGAAAGGGCCAGACTGGGTGATGATGAGAGGGGGAAAGGCAGTAAGAAAAAAAAGGGAGAATTGGTGAAATAAAGTCACGTTACAATGAATTCAATGTCTGTGTAAAGTGGGTTGGGCATTGCTGAATAATTCAGGAACATTCATTGTCGAGTTATTTTGGAGATAGTCGCAAAGGAGTCCAAAACTAGAAGTCATGACCTGGATAAATGATTTCTAGTTAACCAGTCGTTTTGTTAAAGTGGCAATTCAGAGACCAGTGAATTAAACACTAGACAAGTCACTTCTCTCCAAATGCAGGCTCTTGTTCTGTTCCCATTTCAGCAAAAGCACCTTTGCAAACCACAAAGTGCAATGATTATGACTGGGAAAATGCCCAAGAAGGATTTGTGGACACTCAGCGCACACCCGGAAATTAAGTGATGGGAAAAGGAGATAGTCGAGATTTTTGGCTGCTGCAATTAATTTTAATTATTTAAATAATGAGTCCAGCATAAAGTCATTCCCTGGAAACACAGCAGCCACTCCCTAAGGGCTCGAGGTGACCTTGGGGTGAGGTGGTCTGACTCCCTGAGCACACAAGTGACTCCTGCTGAGAGCTGCAGGAGTGAGAACATCACCTGGGTCAGCAGGGACAGATAAGAGAGCTAAACGGATGGACACATGGGTGGACGAAACGTGGGAAGTGCCTACTGCGTGCTAGACATCCAGTTAGCCCTGTGACATGAATAAAAGCAAGCAAGACAGGCTTTTCCCTGAAGGAGCTTACAATCAAACAGGAGGGAAGAAAACAGCAAAATGGAGGGGACAGCGTGGAGATGGGCTGGAGTTCTGGCCTGCCTTGCAATGGGCAGAACCATCCATGATGTGCTTTGCAGGCTTCGGACAAGGCCAAAGCAAGACAAAGCAGAGCCCAATGTTCAGGTGGAGAGAACAGGGAGGGATTGTGGCTAAGGAAGATAGCAAGAAAGTTCACATCATTTTTTTTTTTTTTTTTTTTTTTTGGCTGAGGCAGTTGGGGTTAATTGACTTGCCCAAGGTCACACAGCTAGGAAGTCTTAAGTGTCTGAGGCAGATTTGAACTCAGGTCCTCCTGACTTCAAGGCTGGTGCTCTATCCACTGCGCCACCTAGCCGCCCCCAAGAGTTCACATCATTGATCTAAACTTGGGAGGGGTCACAAAGGTCACCTTTATGTTATTATTATTGTTATTTTTACATCTGGGACATTAAGTAGTGAGCTGGGGATAATGTTGGGCCAGGAATTTGGAGAAATTGACCTTGGGGATTCCACTTGACCTCTGCCTGACTCAGTTTCCTCATCAGTAAAATGGAGATAAGAACAACACCTCCCTCCCAGGATTGTTGGTATTGTATAATCCAGCACCATTTACAGAGTTAGTACTTTGTCCTAGTTAGTTGTGATGACATGACAACAAAGAAAATTACTTAACTACATTAGCTTCCTATATAAAATGAGGATAGTAATGGCTCCTCCCAGGGTTGTTGTGAAGATAATGGGATAATATGGGTAAAGTGCTTAGTGAATCTTAAAGAATTATGCAGATCTCACAATTTCACATGCAATTATCCTTTTAAAATTATTATACTATGTTATGGAAATACTTATTTTATTTCATAAATTAAAAATAAAACATATTAAAAAAAAAAAAGAATTATGCAGATCTCAGATTAAAGAAGCTATCCATCCAACTGAATTCTCTCCAAATTCTCCTCCAACCTTAAAAATAAACCTCAAATCAAATTTTGGAGAAGCAGCCAACCAAAGATAAGGATGACAGGACAATATACTAAGACCAAGTACGATTTATACTAAGAATGCAGGGCTGGTTCAATATTAGGAAAACAATTAGCATAATTGACTATATCAATAATCAAACCAACAAAAATCATATGCTTATCTCAATAGGTGTGGAAAAAGTATTTGATAAAATCCAACTATTTGGATAATAGCTATTATTAAAATTAAAAAAAAAAAAAACTTAGGAGGTCAGCTGAAGAGATCTATAATACTTGGATGGGTACTGGCCTGGAGTGCACAGGGAGAGAGCATTACCAGTGGCTATGATGTAGAAGCAACAGCAGCAGCAATTTCAAGAGCTCTCAGTCCAGAGACAGTTAGGAGAAACTTCGATCAGAAAAAACATCCTCCTTTGCTGGCACTAATTGGCAACTCTTTTATCAATATGGAGTTCTGGAAATTGGATTTACACACATATATTGTATCTAGGTTATACTGTAACACATATAAAATGTATGGGATTGCCTGTCATCTAGGGGAGGGAGTAGAAAATTTGGAAAAATGAATACAAGGGATAATGTTATAAAAAAATTACTCATGCATATATACTGTCCAAAAAATTTATAATTATAAAATTAATTATAAAAAAGAAAGAAAAAAATATGGAGTTCTGAGTTGTAGTTCTAGAGTAAAGAAGAATATTTGTAAAGAAGAATATTTGTGGTCAGTCCAAAGGAACAGGGTAAGGAAAAGAATACAGATCAGGGAGCAGTGACCATACTTATATCATTTTAGAAGTACCAGAAACAAGCAGATCCTTCAGAACTAATTTTGAAAACAGTAGCATGAAAAAGCCTAAAGCTTGGGACAGTTTCCCCCCAAAGTCAAACTTTAACATTAAATTCAAAGTCAAGAAACGGGCTGAAAAAATGAGTAAACAACAACAAAAAAAAGAATTCGACCATAAAAAGCTATTACAGGCAAGGAAGACTAAGACATAAACTCAGAAGAAGTCAACAATATAAAAACAAGCACAAGCAAAGCCTCAAAGAAAAATTCTAATTGGACCCAAGCACAAGAAGAATACTTGGAACTTAAGAGATAGATGAGAGAGGAAAAATAAATAAGAATGATGCAAGAAAATTATAAAAAGAGGATGAACAGCTTGGGAAAAAATCCACAAAAATATGGAAAAACCTAAATCACTATTACTTAGGAAAATGCAAATTAAAACAGCTCTGATGATACCACCTTACACTGATCAGAAACAACAAATACTGAAAGGGATGAGGGAAAATAGGAACACTAACGAACTGTTGGTAGAGAGTAATAAACTGTCCAAGCATTCTACAGAACAATGTGGAACTATGCTTGTATCAAAGAACAAAGAAAAGGACCTAGATGTAAAAAAAAAACAAAACATATCAGCTCTTTTGTAGTGCAAAAGGTTGGAAATCAAGGGGATATTCAGCAATTAAGCAATGCCTGAAGAAGTTGTGGTATAGGATTGTGATGGAATACTTATTGTGCTATAAGAAAGGAGAAGGCCAGAGGATGGGGGGAAGTTGGTTTCAGAAAAAAACATGGCAAGACTTATATGAACTGATGTAAAATGAAGTGAGGCAAACTGAGAGGAAATCATTGTGTGTGATAACGGCAACGATCAATTATGAACGACTTGGTTATTCGAATCAAGACAATGATACAACACAATTCCAAATTCCATGATGAAAAAATACTATCCACCTCTGGAGAGAGGAAACTGATGAACTCTGAATGCAAATTGAATTTTCTCACTTTATTGTTCTTGCTTTAAAAAAATTATGGCTAATACAGAAATATGCTTTGCATGATTTCACATGTATAATTGATATCACATTGCTTGCCTTCTCAATGGGTGAGGAAGGGAGAGAACATGGAACTCAACATTTTAAGAGAATGCTAAAAATGAATAAGTAATAAATTAGAAAAATAAAGAATGATGCTGCTGGGGAGTCACACACATACACACAAAAAGAGTTATATAAATGTTAGCCATTATACAAAAAGAAATTGAGACCCAGGAAGCAGATTATTTGCCCAAGGTCATTGAGGTAACATAGGTGGGATTTCAACTCAAATTTAATGACTCAAGAGCCAGTACTCTTGCCACCACACCTGGGACAAGCAGACACAACAATTTTCCTAGCTGCCTTCTTCAAAGTCAAGGAATTGCTGAAGCGACACAGAAATCCACAAGGGAGGAAAGTTCTCCTTGGGAAGCTGAGACAATGCAAGTTTGCCCTTCTTGCACTCTGAGGCTGCCTCCCAATGCAGACAATCCAAATCTAAAGGTGCAAAAAATTAGCCCAGATAATCCCCCAGCATTTAACAACACCCCTTCCTCTGCCTTAAATATTCTGGTTAATCACACACACACACACACACACACACACACACACACACACACACACACATACACATCATGCTAACATGTTGGTGCAGCATAACACATCTGAAAAATAGTGAGGAAGAACAGGAAATAGTTGAACTTGGAATCAGGAAGACTCTGACAGTTGCTAATTGGGCAATAAGTATCACTAAGCAAGTCATTTCAGGATTTCAAGCTTCAGTTCCCTCAGTAGCTGAAGGCCAGTAGGTGGCGCTGCAGTGGATAGAGCACTGAGCCCGGAATCAGGAAGACCTGAGTCCATATGTGACATCAGACATTTATTAGCTTTGTGACCCTAGGCAAGTCCCTTCACCCTCCTTGCCTCTGTTTCCTCAACTATAATAGGAGCTGGAGAAGGAAATAGTTCTAGTGTTTGTCAAGAAAACCCCAAATGGGGTCATGGAGAGTGGGACACAATTAAAAAAAGATTAACAAAAAGATCAGCAGCACCAGCTTCCCAACCATAGAGCACAAGAGAATGGGCTGAAAGCCTGGATGGGAAGGGATTTGCAGTCATCCAAACATTTGACGCTATCAGATCTGAATGTTGTTGTTATTTCACAGCCCAGCTCCTGGGTAAGCTATTCAACCTGCTCCTGTTAACAAAAGCAAGTCATTGAATGAGACGTAGTGGCTCCGACACGCACCTCTGCTGGGCTGAACAAATCAAATTTTATTTTGTCTCCAACAGCATTTCACAGCAATAATTGGTCTTTGCACTGACTTCTAATTTAGCCTTGTTATCCCAACATTTAATAAAAAATTTTATTTCTTATAAACTACGATATAATTGTTACCAAAATTTAAATGGGCCTTTTTCCTCTCCAACCAATTTCCCCCAGTCTGGGGTGTTCCTACCCATCTTATTAACACTAGTTTTAGTAGTAGGCGTGTGTGTGCGTGTGCATGCTGAGGACCCTTCTCAAAATAATGTTCTTAAATACATAAAATATTTAACATTGCAAAAGAAACTAATTCTATTGGAATAAAGATGGAATTTTTTTCCCCACCAAAGTTCACGATCCTAGGTTAAGAACTCCTGCTCTCCGAGAAGTCCTACGTGGTAGGAAAACCACTAGAATTGGAGTCTTAGAATCAAGGTTTTCTGAGATAGAATCCAATTGTGATGAATTAAGACTCACTGACTGTGTGTTGGGTATTGTGCTGGGTGCTAGGGATCCAACGTCCCAAATCAAAACAGTCCCTGTTCTCAAAGAGCTTGCATCTACTGGAGGAGGAGGAGAGAGAGAGACATGTACATTGATAAGTGAATTAAAAACTCTCTACAAAGGAGACAATACCTTTTTTGGAGGGGGTGGGGATAAAAGAACATCTAGAGTTGAAAGACTTCATGTAGAAAGTGTCAGGAGAGAGCCGAGATTTCAAGCAATAGGAAGAACCTGCTATTGGGAGGCCAAGTGGTCAGTGCAAAGGTAAAGAGGTGGAAGAAGAAATGTTGGGTATGAACGGCAGCCAGGAGGTTAATTTGACTGGAATATAAAATATCAGGAACCAATAAGAGATCAGTCTGGAAAGGTAGATGGAAGCACCATCATGGAGGGTTTTATACACCAAATGGAGACATTGCTTAAAAAAGTTAACCTTCTATGAAGCTTCATTATGAGAGACAAAGTATTCAGGAAGAGGTAAATCCTTGGCCGGGGAGATAAGGCACAATTCCCAGGTAACACTAATAAAAAAAGGAATATGAGAAGCACCTACATCACCAGCACTTAGATGATGATAAATATCCCAAAATACTCAAGGAAGAAGCTACTGACAGTTCGAATCAGCAGGACTTGCTAAGGGACAGAGAACACGTGGAAGATAGAGGGAAGAGAGAAAGCAAAGGCCGTTGCTCTGGGAAAGATGGCAGCATCAGCAACAGTCAAGGAGCAATTAGGGAGGGCCCACCTCAGGCCATGAGGGTCATTGGGGAGCTCCCAACAGTGGGCGTTCTCTGTGCAGTCATGGGCTAAGAGCGAAGCATCGTCTCTTGGCCTTCGTCTGACCTTCATTCGCCATTTCTATGTCCATGTCTTTCCTCCAGTATGAATAAAATAAACCCAGTATACTGGCACCACATATTTACCTCAAGCAATGATTCCATAAGTCACATTAGCAAAGGAGAGGCAGCACAGCATAGGGGAAATGTGGGAATCTGCATGGCCACAAGCCTGGGCTTGGGGTCTCGGCTCTGGCGTGGAGGGATCATTGGTCTGCTCTGGTAAAACAGGAGTGAAGACCTTGGCATTCTCCATCACTTCCTGCAGCCCTGGTCAGTGCCATCGAAGCTGGAGCGATCCCTGGGCGGTCTTCAGTGGAGTTGTGACCATGGCAGCATGAGGCCATCATGGCAACAGGCCACAAGCCTTTGTGGGCTTCTTCTCACGTGACCTCCTTGGCGGACCTGACTCAGGGGCTGGAGACCTCTCTGGCAGGGTGGCCCCTGGGCAGCCTCTGGGTTCTTATTCTGGGCCTGTGCCCTTGGGGATGTCTCTGATCCTTCTAAGTGTCAAGGAGGCGTCAGGGCACCTGTTTACAGCTCCCCTCCAGCGTCCTGTCCATGGGCCACTGCCACCAGCTCAAGCTGCTTCTGCAGTCCAGCTCTTTCATGGGAGTTATTTTTGTGACCACTGGCATCCACAACCACAGCTGCCACCCGATGACTTTTCCACATGACCATAAGTCATTGTGTGTTACCAGACATGGATTAATCATAAACAGAAAGAGAATGACCAAGTTTTAAGCCCCCATTTCTCAGAAACTTCCAACTTTCTTCAGACACAAAAAAGAGGAGTCTGGAAATTGTTGAATTATGAGTAGCCGCAGCATCAGGGGGAGGGAGGGCATTCAAATTCACAACATCTCAATCTCCCTTCCAAAGAACAGAAATTACTTGTTTAAATCAACATTTATAAATATGGGAAATAATGCCATCTCTGTGGCTATTAAAACAACAAGGCTTCTCATCTAAATCCATTTGATCTGTGGTGTAATATTGACTGAAAAGATTAGCTTAACGGTTTGAACATAAATAAAAACAATTATTCTCTTTTCATTCCAAGTGTTGAAATGGCTCAGCAGTTAATCAACACATTTTCTTGTTAAGGATGCTGCCAAACAGAACGCCAAGGTGCTCTCGGAGCTGGAAAAGCAGCGAGCCCTTCACAGGCGAGGGAAGCCCACTGTTTGCACTTCCTCTTCTTTTTTTGGTGGCTCTTTTCTTTTGACCCATTTCTTTCTTTCTTTGTTTCTTTTCTCTCTCTCTCTCTCTCTT
Organism: Sminthopsis crassicaudata; assembly: GCF_048593235.1. NCBI lineage: Eukaryota > Metazoa > Chordata > Mammalia > Dasyuromorphia > Dasyuridae > Sminthopsis > Sminthopsis crassicaudata. Next base: position 10,783,707 of record NC_133617.1, read on the forward strand.
TTTTTTTTTTTTTACAATACAACTAATAGAGAAATATGGTTTGCATGATTGCACACACATAACCTATATCAACTTACCATCTGAAGGGGAAAGGAAGATAATTTGGAACTCAAAAAATTTTTTAAATGGTAAAAATTCTTTTTTACATGTAACAAAATTAAAAACTAAAAAAAATCACACACACACACACACACACACACACACACACACACATTTTTTAAGGTGTAAGCCCACATGAATTGTCTGCTTGGCCACCCTAAGGGAAGGGGATGGAGACAAACTAAGAAGGCCATTCCCCTTCCAGGAAGCTACTATACACAGCAGGCAAGAAAACAATCCAAGGACATGCATTTCTTCAAGAGGATTTTAGATATATGAAGGACAAGCCACAAACAAGATGGAGAGAGAGACAAGGAGGGAAAGAAGAGGAAGGAAGGAAGGAAGGAAGGAAGGAAGGAAGGAAGGAAGGAAGGAAGGAAGGAAGGAAGGAAGGAAGGAAGGAAGGAAGGAAGGAAGGAAGGAAGGAAGGAAGGAAGGAAGGAAGGAAGGAAGGAAGGAAGGAAGGAAGGAAGGGAGAGAAGGAGGGAGGAAGGAAGGAAGGGAGAGAAGGAGGGAGGAAGGAAGGGAGGAAGGAAGGAAGGGAGGAAGGAGGGAGGAGGGAGGGAGGAAAGAAAAGGCAGGAAGGAAGGAAGGGAAGAAGAAGGGAGAAGAGGGAGAAAAGGAAGGAAGGAAGTGAATGTGACTAAGGATGAAGTTTTCTCAGTCTGAGTCTAGGCCTAAGTCACGTGATTCCTATTCCCAGAATTGGAAGGTCAAACCCTAAGCCAGTGACAGGAAGTTACAGGAAGTGATATGACCCACAGGAAGCAGACAACATTGGTGACCACTGGTCAAGGATGGTTACTTCCTTTTAGTGTATCCAATGGAAAGGCTTGGGTCTGTTGTTATTTAAATCCTGACAAGCTGGAAGCTTCTCAGGTTCCATCAGCACATGGTAGGAGCTGGGATGGCTCCCAGGTGTGCTTGCCTGGGTCTCTTCCTGCAGGGACTAAATAAATGCTTTCTCTTTGTACCTGAAGATGTTTCTGATTAGTTAATTTGGGAAAGTTAATTAGCCAGGTCTAGCATCCATCCCACAACGAAGGAAGGAAAGGAAGATAAGAAGGAAGGAATGAAGAGAAGAAAGGAAGAGAGAGAGAAGGAGAAAAAGGGGGGGAAGGGAGGGAAGAGAAAAACAAAGAAACAAAAGTGGTAAGTGTGGGGCTAGGATAGTCAGGGAAACAAAGGCAAAGTGCCCCAGGCCTCTGCCTGGCCCCACAACATCTGTAGTTTGGTGTTCATTTCACATTTAGGAAGGATGGGGCCTGAGGGAGACTGTGAACAGACTGTGCCCTTGAAGGCTTCTTTTTATAAAGTTAGTTTTATTTATTTCATTAAATATTTCCCAATCACATGTAAAACAATTTTAACATTCATTTTGTAAAATGTTGAGTTCCAAATTCTTTCCTTCCCTCCCACTCTCGCTTCCATCCACTGAGGGGCAAACAATAATATAACACCATTTATACATGTCAACTCTTGCAAAACATATTGCCACATTAGCCATGCTGCAAAAGAAAACACATAAAAATCCCCAAAGAAAATAAACAAAGTTTTAAAAAAAAGGACATTTCAGCCTTCACTCAATTTATCAATTCTCTCGCTGAAGGCAGATGTATTTTTCATCATGAATCATTTGGAATTGTCGTGGATCATTGTTTTGTTCAGAATAGCTAATTCTTTCGCAGTTGAACAACCCTACAATGTTGCAGCTATTCTATACAATGCTTTCCTGGTTCTGTCCCTTCAGTTTGCATCAGTTCATATGTGTCTTCCTGGTTTTTTCTTAAACTCTCCTGCTTGTCACCATCATTTACCGCAACTAATCCAGCCATTCCTTAATGATGAACAATCTCATCAGTTTCAAATTTTTTTGCCACCATAAAAAGAGCTACAATAAATATTTTTGTACATATGGGTCCTTTTTCTTTGATCCCTTTGGGATACAGACCTAGTGCTGATATTGCTACATTTTACAACTCTTTGGGCTTACTTCCAAATTGCTCTCTAGAAAGGTTGGTTCAGTATGCAACTCCACCAACAGGGAATTAATATCCCTAATTTTCCACAAGCCTTTCTCAATTTTTTTTTAAAACAATAACTTTTTATTTTCAAAATCTATGCAAAGATAGTTTTCAATATTCACCCTTGCAAAACCTGGTATTCCAAATTTTTCTCCCTCTCTCCCCAAATAGCAAGTAATCCAAGAAAGGTTAAACATATGCAATTCTTTTAAACATATTTTCACATTTATCATGTGGAGGAAAAAAAAACAAAAAACCATACATCCTCTTCTCCAAACTCCAATTTCAATCAAGTCCTTTTCCAACTATTCCATACTCGAATTGGTACAGAAAGTTGAGAATGGGTGTGTAGTATCTTTTTTTCTTTTTAAATTTTTCTTTTTCCTGTTTTCTTTTTTTCTTTTTAAAGCTTATTTTCAAAACATAGGTATTGATAATTTTCAACATTTACCCCTGCAAAACCTTATGTTCCAAATTTTTTTCCTTTCCTACCCTCACTCCCTCCCCTAGACAGCAATCCAATATGTTAAACATATACAATTCTCCTATACATATTTCCATAATTATGACCCACAAGAAAAATCAGATCAAAAAGGAAAAAAAAGGAGAAAGCAAGCAAAAAGCAAGCAAACAACAATAAAAAAGCTGAAAATACTATGTTGTGGTCCACACTCAATCCCCACAGTCCTCTCTGGGTACAGATGGTGCTCTCCATCACAAGACCATTGGAACTGGCCTGAATTATCTCATTGTTGAAAAGAGCCAGGATGTGTATTATCTTTAATTAAGAGATCATATTTGTAAAGCACTTAGCATAAGTGCTAGCATACACTAGCATAGTGCCTGGCACATAGGGGTGCTTCTTTCTTTCTTTCCTTCCTTCTTCTCTGTTATTGGGGGAGAAGAAATTGGGGGAGGTGAAGAAGAACACAGCATGAGAAAAGTCAACAGCAAGCTATGGAATAATAGGTTGTCTTGTGAGAGGGATAGTAAATGGGTTGGTTTGCTAAAGGAGGGGAATGAGATGGAAAACAGAGAGACAACACTTAGGAACTTGCTCCCTCAAAGAGTTGAGATAAAGATTATTTTGAAAATCATAAAACATATATGTACACGTACATATTAAGTCTAAGTTGGAAAGGAATTATGATTGAGGTTAGATAGTGATGTTCTCCATTTTTAAGTGCAGTGGGAAGTGTGAGGCATTTTGAGCCGGAGCCCTGGTTTTGAATGCAGGCTCTGGTAAATAAGCAATGACTCCCTAAAGAGGCAGGTTGTGAATCAACAGCCATCGGCACCTACAAGTGAATGACTCTGTACACAGAGTGTCAGTAGGGAAGGCCTTAGCTCCCTGTGTGACTTCAGACAAAGGGCTCTCCCTCTCTGGCCCATCTCCTCAGGTCTAACATGAAGAGTTGGATTGTATGATTCCAAGAGTTCCTTTCGACTCCACATCCGATGATTTAACAATAGAAGAGGGTAAATGTCATCTCGATATCCTGAGAAGGGGAGAGAACGGAATCTGTGAGGTGAAGCTCTGTCATTCCAAGCCCTCTGGAAGGAGAAGTGGTAGCCAGTGCTCTTCCAAAGGCCAGCTGGTCACCCCAGTCTAAGTTCATTTCCTTCTCTGGCAGTGATTAGGCCGGGAGATCAGGTGATGTGTAGTTTAACGTACATCAAGATTGCGTGGAATCCTTCGACAAAAATCTCCCAAGCTAGGTTTGGGATTCAGTGGAGAATGGGCAGGGGGCCACCTGCCCAGACAGTCCCGTTAGGTCACTTTGTTAATAGCCCAACAGTTAGCATGTAAGGGATGGGCCAGCACCAAGGCCGGGGGACAGTAAGTGCTTCCTCCCTCTAATCTATCCACCTGAAGAACAGTTATTTACCACCTCAGGAGCACTCAGTCATTGGCTAAAGCGTGAAGTGTTCCCAAGCTTTGTCCTTGGTGCTGCTCTGTTCAGCAGTTTTATCAAACTAAAGGACAGTCAAGATCTAAAACGCTCACAACAGGCTAGAAAAACTCAGACCAAATCAAAGGGATGAAATGAAGTGGAGGTCAACATAAAATCCTACACTTTCATCCCCCCAAAATCACCTTTACAAGTATAAAGTGGGGGAGATGTGCTTGTACAAGTGTTTCTATGACAAAGATCTGGGGGGTTTGGTGGACAGGAAGCTCAGAAGGAATTTCCAATCTAGGAGGAGCTGATGTCCCAAGGCAGGGAGGTACTGAAGTGATGGAGAAACAACCTTGGTGTCAAGGTGACTGAAAGATCTCAGACACACTGGCTATGTGACTTCTGGGTCAGACCTGATGGCCCTAAACGCTCCTCCTGGCTCCGTGACCAGAGCCAGGTCAGACCCAGAGCTGCTTTGTAAAGGGACTTCCTCATCAGGAGTCCGGCAGAGGGAAAGGAAGTAATGGCTCCTGAGGCTGAATGGAAAACAAAGTGAAAGCCGCCTGCAGCACTAACATAGGTGTGTGCAAGGGGGTGAGCTCAAGACCAAGCCAGGGAGCATTTCTAGAACACTTTGATGCACTTCACCTTCATTCCCCCCCCATTTTTCCTTACAACTAATCTTGGGAAAAGGAACTGTTATTATCTCTATTTTACAGATGAGGAAATTGAAGCTGGAGAGGTGCATGACTTGCCCAAGGTCACCCAAGTAATATGTGTTTGAGGCAGGATTTAAACTCAAGTCTTCCTGATTTCAGACCCAGCATGTGATCCACTGCAGCACCACCTAGTGGGTGCTCGCCAGAACTACTAAAGGAGCTGGGGATGTTTATGTGGGAGAAGATAAGGCTTAGGGAAGTTCTGCCCTCACACCTGCCTGAAAGTGCCCGGAGGGTTGTCAGGTGGCAAAGGGTCCAAGTCCCTTCTGCTTAGATCCACAGGGCCCTGGGAGGAATGAGGGCAAGCTCCCCAAAGGCAAAGTGAAGCTTGCTCTAAGACAAAGAAGGAGATGCTTCTTGTTCACTTCCAGGTTGGTCCCTGCCACCTCCAAGACTCTGGGACTCTGCGGGATGCCCATGGGCAAGGGCAGAGGCAATTCTTCCACCTCAGTTCCTCTGCTTCTGCCCACTAACCCATAGAGCAGTGGTCCTCAAACTTTTTAAATAGGAGGCCAATTCCCTGTCCCTCAGACTGTGGGAGGCCGGACTATAGTAAAAACAAAAGCTCACACTGAATTTCCACCCCTCAGCCCATTTGCCATAACCTGGCAGGCCGCATAAATGTCCTCAGTGGTCGGCCTCTGGCCCGCGGGCCGTAGTTTGAGAACCCCTGCCACAGAGAGCTGACATACCAGTCTTTTCTGTGTACCATTATCTCCACAAATAGGGGAATGCCTGGGAGTCAGTTATGCCCTCCCACTAGAGGGACAGCCTTTGGAACCCCCTTTTTCTTTGGGGGTCTTAGTTTCCTTGCCCACAAAATGAAAGAGCTAGACTGAATCCAAGAAGCAGCTTCTGACCAAATGGAGCCATCCCACAACGGCCTTGGGTATCTTAGTTGGCAATCCTGGGGTTCCAGCTTCCTGGGCGGCCAGGACCTGGGAGGGCCTTTCCAGTTCTCGGGTCCCAGGATCCTATAACGTCTCTATCAGCTTTTATAGTCGAGGATCAAACGTTCCCTTCTACTTTGAAGTTCCTTTGTGGCATCAATCAAGAGTTCCAAACCCAGCGTGGCTCTTAGGGAGTAGGTAAACCACAAGAAAGATGACTTGAAATATATGTGCTAATGATTGCAGAAAAAGTTCACTTAGCAAACGCACTTCCAATCCAAACAAATGGGAATACAACGCGGGGCCGGCACCCTCCTTTCGGGGCCCATCAAACTGACAGATTTGACTTTGGCCAAGAGCAGGAGGGGAAGACATAGAGCAGATGCAGTAGCAAACCCTGACCAGAATACTGAGCAGATCCAGGACCTTTAGTGCCCTTTTCCATTATATTGACTTAAAACCAAGTCATCATTGGACACGATGAAACTATTTTTAGCTCAGACTCTTTTTGCCACTTCGACTATCACGTGGTCTAGAGCAGAGACGGTAACCGGGAACAAATGGAAAGCAATCCCTTGGATCAAGCCCACACTCTGCAGAGGGGGAGGAACCATCATTTCTATGCTGTGACTTGCTGGGGGGAAGTCGGGGAATCTCCCTGTCCCCAAAACAGTTCCTGTACCAGTTGCTGCCGATGCCCCAAATTCTCAGAATGACAGCGGCTCAGGGCTCTCCACTTACTTGAATAGGGTTCAGTCTCCAAGGTCTCTAATTATTATTATTTTTAACTTATATGTCCACCCAAGGCTTCCTTTGAGGACACTGCTGTTTGGTTGGAATCATTAAATCCCATCCAAGCACTCAGCCTAAAGACATTAAATCCAGGCCAAGTTTTATTCGATTTGACAGAAAAGACCAAGGATTTTTACATAAACATTAAAACAACTAACTCTCCCTGTCCAGTGAGCCTGAGATTCCTCTGGGGACTTAACCATTGTCCCCAGACTCATGGTGGACCCTGGGAACGTAGGCACCCTGAGTATTGCCCTCACCTCCTAGCTAGAAGTGCAAAGGCGACATAACTCAGCTACCCAGGAAAGAGCCATCTCAGCTTGCTCCTTCACATTCTGATTCTGGGGCCTGGCTCAGGGATGCGATATCAGAGTTCAGGAACTTGACACCCTACTACTGCCTCCGGCTACCACCATCCTGACGGCCAAGTATTCCCTGACGCTTCTGCTGAGTGCTTCCCTAGAGCGGCTTCTGGGCCACCAAGCTATGGGGGCTTCCCTCCAGGAAATCAAAGTCTACAGATGTTTCTTTGGCTCTCTCTTGTCTGCTTTGTATCTCCTTAACCTTTCAAAGGCCAACTGACTAACCAGGAACCCATCAATCAGGCCCAAAGTGGGGTCAGTGGGTCACTGGGCCCATCTCATGAAGGAGCCATCTCAGTACCAGTAACCCTGTTAATTTTATTAATAAAGTAATTTTGCCCCGGATATCTCACCGGAGACCCGGATTGTGCTTTACAACAATAGCACCTTAACGATGGAAGAGTTCTTAGGGGTTGGAACCCTCGTCAGCCTGTAAGATCACACCAGCCTCCCTCCTAAACCCCTTCTGCCCCTCTTCATCTCTCATGTGTCTCCACTCCTTCAGACTTGTCCACCGGGCCTGGGCCTGTACCTCCCCCCCACCCCATACGTTTCAGCCCCCTTTTGTAGGTTGTCTTCCTCCATTACATTGTAAGCACTTTGAAGGCAGGCCCTGCTTTTTTTCCAGCATCGGCGGGGCTTTCACCATTAACCACGCAGTTCTCTGAAGGAAGTGGTCCACTTGCCCTGAGGTCACATGAAAGGTAAGTACTTGGAAGTGGGAAAAAGATGATTTTCACTGGGAGAGGCTGGAGAAAGCTCTCTGAACTTTCTCTTTGGAGCTACCATGAGGACTGGGGTGTCTGAGCCAAGTTCAGTGCATAGAAGACATTCTTCAATTCTTCCTGATTGGCCACAGTCAGGTCAGAATGCTCCCCGAGGAGGTGGGAACATGAGAGCTCGAAGTTCTGGGGGAGATGGGACTCACCATTGGGAGAGGTGAGTGGTTCCAATCCAAGCAATCATGTGGAAACAGGCTGGGGAAGGCAAAAGGGAGGAAACAATTTCCAGCCATAAGCAACTGGGAGCTACGACCGTATAATAAATTAAAAAATAGATATTTCAAGTAGCTAAAGAACTGATGACTCGAGTGGGACTCAGTGGGCACACAAAAGGGGCAGCCTGTCCCATGTCACTCACCCTCTTTTTCTTTCAAGGTGACTTTGAGCTGGGGGGGTCCGGGAAGCTGGCCGCTGTCTGCCATGAGGCCATGGCCTCCTGTTGTGATCATGTGGCTGCTCATTGTTTCCTTGTGCTTAGTCTTTCCTGACCTTAGAGGAATGAGAATGCTGAGTTGGGAGTGTCCAGGGAGCTCCGTCAGCAGAAGAGATGAAAGGCCTTGGGATCGGTGGGAATGGCTCGAGACACCTCTGCCTGGGGAGAAGTGGGGACTATCCACTCCAGGAAGACCTTGGAGTCCACCAGAGAGCCATGTGAGAGCGAAGGAAGAAAAGGACTTCCAGGGCCAGGAGTGGCGGTACCCCTTCACCACACATGTCCTTGAGCTGTGTCCCTCACTACTACTGCACTCCCCATCTGTGCTCACTCTCCCGCCATGATGAATCTGCAGTGCATTAATGGGAAAATGTCCTCCAGGGTTTTTTAGAGGGACACTTTGTGGTGACTGCTCTGGCTGAGCCATTTGATCAAATAAATGCCTTTGCTAAGAACTGCATCCACTGGCTCCCTGTCCAGGGAGCACACCAGGAGGGACTAGCGAGACAATGCTAGAAACCCAGCCCTCATGGGGGAGAATCCTTGAAGGAGTAGTCGGCCACTCTGAGGCTCACCAAAGTGAATGACAGTTGGGAAAGTTGCTCTGGAGGGGACTCTTCAAGTAACGAAGTCACTAAGTCATCATCAAGGGAACCCGGAGCGCACAGCTAGTCAGTCCTCTGGGAATGCAATCTGGGGTAGTCCTAGAGGGTGGAAGACAAGTCCATCAATGGAACCCATCTTCTTGGCATTAACTGTGATCCCTTAAGCCTAGCTGGTTGCAGAAGAATGAACACAAAGCATGCTTTCTGTTATATAATGAGCCCTGGGAGTGATTTCAGGCTAGCTCTTCCACAAGAGATCCCAAGTCTCCCTGTCTCAGTCTATGATCAAAATCAACTGGGTCCCACGAGGAGACATGGAAAAAAAAAAAATGTGTGGGTAGATTTCTACTGTTGCAATGCCATCAAGACCAAGCCTTGGATTCTATCCTTTCAGAGAAGACGGAGAAATGTGGGCTGAAGGAGAAGACACTGAAGTGGATTTGGGACTGATCAAACACCTGAATCCAAAAAGTGGTTCCTAAAGGAATCAGCCAGTCAAGAAGCATTTAAGAAACATCTACTACGTGCCAGGCTAAGTGCTGGGTACAGGAAAGGCCAAAAACAACTGCTCTAGTAAGAGCTCACAGTGAAAGGGGAGACAAAATGCAAATACCAAGCCCACACAAGATACAGATGTAAATTAGAGATAAACTCAGAGGAAGGCACTAAGATTCAGGAGGGCAGAACCTTTATAAAACTTCCGGTAGTTGTTTTGTCCTTGGTTCTGGAAGAGGACTTGAGTAAGTGACCCAGAGTTAAGTGAGGGAGAGCTCACTTTCTGCTAGGGAGATCAGAATGCCTAGAGATGACCCTGGATTCAATGGCAGAATTTGGGCTTTTTAAGCCAAGGTCTTTCCCAGATCTGTTTGTCTGAGGCAACACCCATTCAATGACTGAGATAAGAAATGAGGCAAAGAATGGCCTCTTTTACCTAGTTTAAAAAAAAAAAAAAAAATCGATCTGGGAGAAAGATCCTTGTTTCTGGCTATTTACTCTCACTCTGAGCCATTGTGGCCCAAACAATGGAAGACAACAGAGAAAAGATGTCTGAGATGTGTGTGTGTATTTTTTTCCTCTGGTAGTATATGGAAAAAAAGGTTGGGAAAGTAGATAGTCAGGATAGCTGTAGGAAGAAGGAAGGGGAAGAGGAACCTACCTATGGTCGATTGGGAAAGTAAGTCCACAAGTAAATCGTGGACTGGAAAAGGTTGACTACCATCAAGTTTTTCTTTCTTTCTTTCTTTCTTTATTTAATCATTTAATTATTTATTTATTTATTTGTTTTGTTTTTTGTTTTTGTTTTTGTTTTTTTTTTTGGTGTTGAAGCAATTAGGATTAAATGACTTGCCCAGGAAGTGTTAAGTATCTGAGGTCACATTTGAACTCGGGTTTCTCCTGACTTCAGGGCTAGTGCTTTTAGTCTGTCTTTCTTTTTATTAAAAAGCCTAGACAGCAACGGGAACAGATCACTCCAGGGATTCACCATTCTCCTCTGAAAAATGGAATTATCTTATTAACAGACCAAAGAAAGGAAGAAGTCAAGTATTAGTCCATGCTTCTTTTTGCCAAGGCAGCAAACAGCTTAACCAACGCCACAAGCTTAAGACTAGGTTTGAAAAAGGAGCGAGACAAAACAGAACATACAAGTCTGTTTGGGAAGACCTCTGAGAATGGGACTGAAATAATGACCTTTTGTATCAAACTCACAGAAATATCACACTAGCAAATGGAAAACATTTGTAGTTGTGTGTACAAGGATAAGGGCTAAGAACCTACTAAATACTGTGTCTTCAGGGAATGTGTTCAGACTGAACAAATAAAACAAAGGGAAATGTGGTATCTCTTCTACCACTTCCTTACAACTCTCCTTCTTTCCTCCTCTAGGAGTTTTTCTATCTTTCTTCCCATTCTTTCTAAGTACCAACAACATCATTCCCATTTTTCTTGTGGGAAAAATAGAGAAAAAGATACAACTGATAGATAATAGAACGTATGAGTTATAAGAAGGCAGAGACCTTATTTTACATGAGCTTTGTGTAATCCCTAGCATCATGTGAGTATTGGAACACTATCTGAAAGCAATAGAAATTAGGGTGCTTCCCCAATGAGTGGTAGAAATGGAAACCTACCAGTCTCTCAACCAGGACATCCTACCTATAACTGCAACAGCTTGAGTTATGTGTGCCAAAGAAAAAAGAGAAATCCTCTGGAACTATGGGATTAGATCCCATCAATAGCTAACCATCAACTTAAGAGGAATTTTTTTAAATTCTGTTTTTTGAATTGAAATTAATTTAAATGTAAGTTGCTACTAAGCAAGTTTAGTTTGTATTATTTCTGCTCAATATTAAGTGTTAAAGAATAGGCCAATAATCTGAGAGCCTCCACAACTGGATCATAATAGCTGAGGGAGCTGCAGGGCAGCCTTTGCTGACACAGGTGTTGCGGACTGGGAATGAGATAAATTGGAGGCAGAGGGAAGAGGAGAGAGGTCAGAGGTCAGACAATGCAATGGCTCTCAGTCAGAGAGGTCAGAGAACAACAACTGCCTCTCAGTCTCCTTGTATCATCCTCTCACAAGAGAAGATACATTCTGAGTTGGATCTCCAGCAGCCACTGTCAAGTGGCTCCCGTGTATTCCAACAGCTCTCCCATGTATTCTAACAATTAAGCTTTTAATGATCCTCTTTATATTAAATTGAAATCTGCTCCTTCAATTTGTATGCACGGGTCCTACCTGATATAGCTCCAGCAATTCAGTCCTTCCTTACTTCCAGATAAAGGATAAAATGAAACTAAGAATCCCCAAACTTTCAGTTTTAAAGGTGACAAGGATACCACTGTAAAGCATCTTGCTTCCCCTTTGCTTTTTCTATCCTCTCCTGTTGGGCAGAGTCTCATCCTCTTCTATGTCACATAGATATTTTTCTTTCTTTCTTTTCTTTTTTTTAAATACAGTCTTTTATTTTCAAAATACATGCGAAGATAGTTTTCAACAATCACCCTGGCAAAACCATGTGTTCCAAATTTTGCTCCCTCTCTTTCCCTCCATCCTCTCCCCCAGATAGCAAGTAATCCAATATATGTTAAACATGTGCAATTCTTCTATATATACCATACTGCACAAGAAAAATCAGATCAAAAAGTAAAAAACAAAACAAAACAAAACAACAAAAAACAACAACAACAAAAACAAACAAACAAAAAAAAAAAAAACGAGAAAGAATAAAAAAGCAAGCAAACAACTAAAAAAAGTGAAAATGCTATGTTGTGATTTCCATTCAGTCCCCACAGTCCTTTCTCTGGAGGCAGATGGCTCTCTCCATCACAAGACCACTGGAACTGGTCCAAATCACTTCATTGTTGAAAAGAGCCATGCCATCAGAATCACACAGATGTTTCTCAAGTCCAGATTTTTCATATAACCCAAAGCCTACTCGTCTACGTTCAATGTCATGGAAGAGAGTTTACACTCCTGGAGCTTTTGTGAAGTTTACTCCATCCCACCATCAGAGAACAATAGAATTTCAGGGTTGGACAAGTTGATTCCTTGTGCACTTTTCAATTCTGAGCTATTGATTCTGCCCTATGAGGCTAAATAACATACTTAATTCCTCCTCAATAGATCTTCAAACACTGAAAGATGGCTATTTGTTTATTTTTTTCTTTCTTGATGTTTTTATTTCCCCTTTTAGTTTAATTTTTTTTGTACAACATAACAAAAATGGAAATATTTAAAAGGATTGCACATACTTACCCTATATTACATTGCTTGCTGTCTTAGGCAGGAGGGAGAAAAATTTAGAACATAAAGTCTTTTTTTTTAACTGCTTTTTTCCCCCCTGTATACTTTTTAAATGTACTTTATAAATATATAAGTATTTATACTTTTTAAAATATACATTTCTTTATAAATCATGTTGGGAGAGAAAAATCAGGACAAAAGGGAAAAACCATGAGAGAAAAATAAATAGAAAAAAGAAGTGCATATAGTATGTGTTGATTTACATTTAATCTCCATAGTTCTCTTTCTGGATGCAGATGGCATTTTCTACCCAAAGTTTATTAGGAATGTATTGGATCACTGAGCCACTAAGAAGAACGAAGTCTTTCCTAAGTGATCATTACACATTCTTGCTGTTACTGTATACAATGTATTCCTGGTTCTGCTTGTTTCTCTCAGTATCAATTCATGTAAATCTTTCGGAGCCTTTCTAAAATCAGCTTGTTCATCATTTTTTATAGAATGATAATAGTCCATTACTTTATCTACCACAACTTATTCAGTTATTCCCCAATAGGCATCTACTCATTTTCTAATTCTATGCTACCACAAAAAAGAGCTGCTACAAATATTTTTGCACCTATGGGTCCTTTTTCCTCCTTTATGATTTCCTTGGGATACAACAGTGCTGGGTCAAAGGGTATGCACAGTTTGATGGCCCTTTGGGCATAGTTCCAAATTGCTCTCCAGAATGGTCGGATCATTTCACAACACCACTAACAACGCATTAGTGTCCCAGTTTTCTCACATCCCTTCTAACATCTATCATTATCTTTTTCTGTCATCTTAGTCAATCTGAGAGGTACCGAAGCAGGTTGTGGTCCCTTTAAGAAACTGTATTTCCTATTGATCTATGATTCCTTTTAGATTTCCACACCTCCTGGCTGAGGCATGTCCTCCCCAGACAACTAAAGTTTTTGCAGATCGACCTTGGTAACTCCCTTTGCTGCCAGGACCTTCTGTCCACTGAGATCTGCATTTCTCAGTGCAAAACTCCATTTTCCATAGATTTACTGGCTGGAATAATATCTTTTCCCAGTACTATCCTCTCTTTATCCTCACCTATTTCCCTAACCAGATTTCATGCCTCTCTGTTAAGATTTCTAACCTTACTTCCATAATAAACCTCTTTTATCAATCTAGGTTTTTGGGTCTATAAATTCTTTTACAGAGAACCTCTGTGCTGCCAGAAGGGAATCCCCAAAACTCCCTACCCTTGCGCCAAATCCCAAGGGGTGTAGGGGAGCCAAACCTCTCCATTTGGTTCCCTGAACCCCAAACCTGCCACTAAACCTTATCATTTAACTCCCTACCAGAAACCCTAATCTCATTTTGGTTCCCTAAATCTAGACCTTATCAGTATGAGGTGATACCTCAGAAGAAAACAAGGTCCTACAAAAATGAATGTTGGTTTTACATGTATTTTTTAAAAAATACTATTAATAAATAAATAAATGACAGCTATTAAATCCCCTTCAAATTTTTTCTACATCTTTTTAAACCAATCCGTACATGACTAGAACTCAAGGACTCTCACCCTGCTGGTTGACCTCCTTTGGATATTCTTTAATTTAGCAATGTCTTTTCTAAAAATCTACCCAGAACTGAACAACAGTCTCAATCAGGTCTGAAAGGGAAAGACCTAGGTAGAAGAGCGGCTCCCTATTCCTGGATGCTATGTCTTTCTTTTCTTTTCTTTCCTTTTTTTTTCTTTTCTTTTCTTTCTTTTTCTTTCTTCCTTCCTTCCTTTCTCTCTCGCTCTTTCTTTCTTTCTTATCATATAATTTCTTCTTTCTCTCTTTCTCTTTCTTATCATATAATTTCTTCTTCCTTCCTTCCTTCCTTCCTTCCTTTCTCTTTCTTTCTTTCTTTCTTTCTTTCTTTCTTTCTTTCTTTCTTTCTTTCTTTCTTTCTTTCTTTCTTTCTTTCTTTCTTTCTTTCTTTCTTTCTTTCTTTCTTTTTTTGAGGCTGGGGTTAAGTGACTTGCCCAGGGTCACACAGCTAGAAAGCATTAAGTGTCTGAGACCAAATTTGAACTCAGGTCCTCCTGACTTCAGGGCTGGTGCTCTATCCACTGTGCCCCCTAGCTGTCCCTGCTACGCATTTCTTAACAAGTCTAACATAGCCCTAGTTTTGTTGGCAGCCACATCACTGGTCATACTGTATAAAGGGCTAGAACTGAGTAGATGCACTTAACCCAAATAACCTAGCACCTGAGGCTAATTACCAATTGGACAATTCTCTATTAACATGTGCTTGGAGGATGACCCTACTGATCCTGTGCTGGCTCAGATCTGTGGGTGTGGACAAAGAAGGGGAGAGAGATCAGAGGGTGGAGTAGGACAAGCAGGATCATTATTTGGTGGTGGAGAGGGAGGAAGGAGGTATGGAGATTCCTATATCTAATCCCCTGACTTCGACCCCATGGACTTTTGCTTATCCTGACTCCAACTGATTCTAAGATATCCAGGGTACTAACAGTCACAACAATACTGAACTAAAATTTGCAGACCTTTTTAAGGATGAAGTGCTATCTTAGCTATGCTTCTGTCTAGGACTTGTAATTTTAAGGATTTAAGCCACTTTTGTAAATTTCCAGTTCTTTAGCTAGTTTGCCTATGAAATCCTAACTTTATCATCAGAAGGAATTACATTTTACAGATTTCCTCAAATTTTAGATGGGAAGGGACCTCATCTTTACCCAAAAGGACTAAGTTAACAAGGAATCATCTAGCCCAGAGGCATCAAGCAGCTGTTGTCAGCCTGAATAAAGCCCAAATCAGATTAAAATGGAGTTAAAAAATAGTTGATGAAATAAATACAAATATAGTAGAACATGGATGATGTTAATATTGCTTTTCTAACTCAACAGGCAGCCTGCAGGAATCCTTATGTAGGTTTTCGGGACTCCCATTGTTATCTGAGTTTAACACCACTGATTAAGCCTCTGCTTGAACCACTCCTTTGTTTCTCAGTCCTGGGAAAGCTTGTTGTAGTTTGGGATCATTCTTTTCAGACTTTGAATTTTAATGACTGGGGGAGCTCTCTAGATACTCTTGGTATAACAGACGTAAAAAATGCACTTCTGGGACCGGGAGTGTCAAAGGTAATTTATAAAGAAATAAGACCCTAAGCAGAACACTGAGAAAAATAATAATAATAATGAACATTTCCAGAGTACTTACTCTGACTCAAACATTAAGCTGAGCACTTTACAATTATTATCTCATTTAATCCTTACCCCAATGCTGGGAGGCAGATACTATTATTATTCCCATTTAACAGATGAAGGAACTGAGGCAGAGATTAAGTGACTAGTCCAGTATCCCACAGCTAGAAAGTATCTGAAATTGGATTTAAATTCTGGTCTTCCTGATGCTAGGCCCAGCGCTCTACTCACTGTATCACCTCAACAGTTCAAAAAAAATAAAAAGGGGGGGGGCAGTGTTTTTGCTGAGAAGCCTTGAGAGGTAGGGAAGGGACAGTAACCTGGGATCCCAGAGAAAAGGAAAGCTCAGATAAAAGTGAACCTGGTAAAGGTCAGAGTTCTGATGTTTCTTCTACCTAGAGCAGTTTCCTTCTGGTTTGCCTATATTTTCATCATTACAACCCAAATTTTCATCTTCATCACAAATGACATCATCACTCCTATCACCATCTTTTTCATCTTCATCACCATCATTTTCTTCATCATCATCATCATCATCATCATCACCATCACCACCATCATCACATAAATAGCACTTTAAGATTTTCAAAGTGTTTTAGTCATATTATCTCATATTATTCTGACAAGAATCATGGAAAGCAGCTGCTATTATCACTTCCATTTTAGAGATGAAGAAACCAAAGATGTACTTAAATTCAGGCTTTTCCTAGCTCTAGGTGCAACACTCTAACCACTGAGCCACCTAGTTCAATCTGATCTCCCATCATCACTCACTCTGCAATAACAGGGCACTGCTTCCACAGGATTCCCTAGCAACAGGGCACTTTTCCCTCTTCGACAGCCTAACAACGAACGGGCTCTCCCCAGAAACCCTGCAGCATCCCGTTATCCTGAAGGAAGTCCTCTGCACACTAGCCCAACAGATGGGCAAGCCAAAAATATTTCCAATTAGGATGGGCTAAGTTTAGTGAAAAGATATGGAAAGTATTATTTACAATAGTTTTTGGAAAATGTATTTATAGAGATAGGTTCGAAGCCGCAAAGACAATATTCTTATCTGGGTAAAGCTCTCACTTTAGAGACATATATTACAAAGTACTTCCCCAGATATGTCATGTGATCTGAACAAGCCTAATTTTGGGGACAAGAAACTGAGCCAAGAATAATTAGCCAGCAGTTAGATGACTTGACCAAGGTCATACAGCTTCCCGTGGAGCCCAGAACCTAAGTCATCCAATTCTCAGGCAAGAATCTTTTCACCTATTTTTTTTTTTTTTTCTTTTTAAGAGCAAGAGTTCTTGGGAGGGTATGTAAATCCTGTGCCAAGATATTCACAGATATTTACTGAATTGAACTGAATCAAATAGTTATTAAGCAGGAATCAAATGAAATAATTATTCCAATCTCTCGTGTCACTCGTGTCTCTTCTATGTGTTTCTCTTCTAATTTCAGATTTTAGTTATTTGTGTGAGTTTTCATCTTTCTAGTAGATTAAGTTCCTTGGAGAACAAGAATTCTAGGATTCAGAGCCGGAAAGAAATTTAAGAGATCATCTATTGAGCTCCGAATGCAAATTGAAGTTTAATTTTTCAACTTTATTTTCCTTATATTTTTTGCAACATGACTAATATGGAAATATGTTTTGCATGATTTCACATGATATATTTCACACTGATATATTCCTTGCCTTGTCAGTGAGTAGGAGAAGGGTAAGCAAAAAAAAGAAAAATATGGAACCCAGATTTTTCTTCAAAAAATTGTTAAATAATTTTTAAAGAAAGTATCTACTTGGATCATTTTGCAGATAAGGAAAGTGAGGATCAAATGAAGAGACCCTTGTCTGAGCTCATACAGAAAAGTAGAGACCCAGAGATTAAAATCTAGATTCTTTAGATCCAAGCCTGGATTTTTCCACTGCAAGGAGATGTCTCATTTCTATTTGTGTCTCTATAAACTCTTGCCTTGGCACGTGTACATACAAATCCACTTTGTTGAATGAACTCTCGCTGAGCACTGCGCCCTTTGCCAAACAACACTGCTCCCTTCTCGCCCCGCTTCCCCACCTCTGCTCAAGGAAAAGGTTAAGTTTCATTTGCTTAGGAGCTTGTATCAAACTGAAAACATTAGATTAATGTAAGTAAAGTCAAGGGGGAGAGGGCCGTACAAATGCCACATATCCACCCCTGGAAGCAGAAGTGTGGGTCAGCTGCTCTACTGACCCAAAGGGAAAAGTCACAAAAGGTTCAATCCCTTCCTACCAGCAAGGGCCCAGTCTGCTGGAGCCCAGAAAGTACAAATTCCAATGGAATGGATGCCCGGAACTGACTAAGTTCTGGTATATGGATGTAATGGAATACTATTGTTCTATAAAAAACAATCAGCAGGACAATTTCAGAGAGGCCGGAGAGACTGACAGGAACCGATGCTGAGGGAAGTGAGCAGAGGCAGGGGATCATTGTACACAGCAACAAGAAGAGTACACAATGATCAATTCTGATGGACATGGCTCTCTTCAACAATGAGGTGATTCAGACTAATTCCAATAGACTTGGGATGGAGAGAGCCATCTGCATCCAGAGAGAAACTGTGGAGACAGAGTGTGAAGCACAATATAGTATTTTTTTACTATTTTTGTTGTTGTTTGCTTGCTTTTTATTTTAGCTCTCTCTCCTTTTTTTTTTTTTTTTCCTTTTTGATGTGATTTTTCTTGGGCAGCGTGATAACTGTGGAAATAGGTACAGAAGAATCGCACGTGTTTAACCTATACTGGATTACTTGCTGCCTAGAGGAGGAAGAGAGGGAGTAAAAAAAATAAATAAATAAACTGGAACACAAAGTTTTCAAGGGTGAATGCTGAAAATTATTTATGCATATATTTTGAAAATAAAAAGCTTAAAAAAAATCAAATTCCATTGAGATTTCCCTGTTACTTGACCCCAGAAGCCACAAATAGGCCAAAAGTTACCTGGAAAAGGAAGTCAGGTCTCATTGGTAGAGGAGAGGGGTCAGGGGTCCGTTCTAATGCTGTTACCCTTTCTCCCCCACATATTTGAAGGAAGCCAGAGGAGTGGGGGCAGATATGAAGAAGAGGAGAAATCCAGGCTTGGGGTCAGCCAGAGACAATGGCTGGAGTCAAGGGATGGCGTGTCCTACTGGAGGGACAGCCAGAAGGCCAATGTCCCTGGCTCAAAGAGTATGTGATGGGGAGGAAGGTGTAAGAAGACCAGAAAGGTATAGGAAGGGATCGGGTCATGGAGGACTTTAAAAGCCTAACACAGGATTTCCTATTTGTTAATCATTGTTAACCTAAAGGGAGCTTTCTGTCTCGTATTGCATCCTTGTAGGCGCGCAGGAGATTTTTTTTTTTTAAGTCTTATTAATAGCTTATTTTAACATCTTATTTATTTTCAAAAAATATTCCTTTTCCTTTCCTTACTCTGAGAATCACCTCTTGTAACAAAAAAAAAAAAAAAAAAAAAAAAAAGGAAAAAACAGTTCAGAAAAACAAAAATAATTACTTAATCGGCCAGCAATGCATTTCCCCCTCTGCACAGCCCCCCACCACTGCAAGGTATAGAGAGAAACGCATTTTCTCATCTTTTTCTAGGGTAAGCTTTTTTTGCTGAGCCAATTGGGGTTAAGTGACTTGCCCAGGGTCACACAACTAGGAGGTGTTAAGTGTCTGAGACCAGATTTGAACTCAGGTCTTCCTGACTTCAGGGCTGGTGCTCTATCCATTGCACCACTTAGCTGACCCGCTTCGCTTCATTTCATTTCTGTGAAGGTTTTTTAATTATTTCATTAGATTTATTTGGAAGTAAGGTCTCCAGATCCGCTTTTTTTTAAAATCAATTTTATTTTATTTTTAGTTTCAAATTCTCTTACTCTCCTCATTCATCCCCACTGACAAGGCAAGAAATAGAAACCCCATTACAAACATGAAATCACACAAAGCAAATTTATATGCTAGTCATTTTCAGGGAAAGGGGAAGCAAGTAAAAAATGCTTCAGTCTTTCTCTGAAGCCACCAGCTTTCTGTCTAAAGGTGGGTCTTTCATCATGAGTCCTTGGGAACTGTGGTAGGTCATTGCATTGATCAGAGTTACTAAATCTTTCACAGTTAATTGTATCTTTACAGTAGTGTTGTTACTGTATAAACTGTCCTCCTCGTTCTACTGACTTCATTCTACATCAGTTAATATAGATCTTCCCAGGTTTTTCTAAAAGCATCCCCTTTATCATTTCTTATAGTACATAGTATTTTATGACATTCCTATACCACAATCTGTTCAGCCATTCCACAATGGATGGGTACCCCTTCAGTTTCCAATTCTTTGCAACCACAAAGAAAACTGTACATAATTTTGTACACGTGGGTTCTTTTCTTCTTTCTTTAATCTCCTTCAGATATAAACCTACGAGAATTGCTGGGTCAAAGTTTAATAGGTTTAGCGGGGAGTATGGTTCTAAATCATTTCCCAGATGGTTGAACTAGTTTACAACTCCTCTAACTGTACCTATTTTTCCACATCCCCTTCAGGACGTGTCATTTTGCTTTTCTGTCACCTTGGCCAACGAAGGTGTGAGATGGTACCTCAGAATTCATTTAATTCGAATTTTTAATTAGTAATTTTAGTGATTTAATTAATAAGTATTAATATATGCTTACATATTAATAATGATAATAAATTTAATTAATTTAGTAATATAATTTTTTCTTCAAATATTGCTTTGACAGCCTACTACAAATTTTTGGAATGTCATTTCAATGTTATAAAGTTCAGGAAATAATTGTTTCTGTGATTCATTCTTACCCGCTCATTCTTCAGGATTAGGTTCCTTAGTTTTCAATTGATTTTTAATTTTGTATGTGAGGTTTTCATGCTGGAATACACGACTAATTTTTGTAAAAGTGTCACAAAGAGTGAGAAATGTGTATTCCTTCCCGTTTCCATTCAATGTTCCCAAGAACTATCCTATGTAATTGCGAAGGTCTGGGCTAGCTCCTCTGAAGGGCTCAGAATAAGTCCTTATCAGGATAAGCAAAAGTCCTTGCCCCACGTTGTGGACACCAATTTGTAACATGCTGTGGTCTCCAGAGACTGCTGATCGCTCTCTGGGAGGAGATCTGCTGTTTCAACTGCCACCAACTCTGACCTCGTGTAGAGATTCTTCTTCCTCCAGAGAGCCACCCCAGGTCTGGCCCAGACAAGACTCTCAATCTCTCAATCCTCCCAGAGAATGGGCGTGGGATAATGCCAGGGCTTCTGGGAAAAATTACTTCAATCAATGAACTTGCTCCTCCTAAGCATGCAAGTAAAACTCCCCTAAAGGCAGGAACTAGAGAATTGTTAAGTACCGACTTAGCACTTAGTAAGAACCTAACATGTAATTTTCTAAAATCCTATCGATCTCAACTTCTTTCTTATTTTATGGTTAGATGTATCTAGGCCTCAAAAAGGGCAAACCAAGGTCCCCCACTATCATAATTTTACTATTTACTCCTGTAATTCATTTAACTTTTCTTTTAAGAATGTGGAGGCTGTGCCATTTGGTGTAGAGTACTGATATGGTACCTTTTAACAAAATTTCTTATTTCCCCATTTATGTCTTTTTAATTAGGTTTATTTTGACTTGTGCTTTGTCTGAAATCACTATTGCCACTTTTGCCTTTTTTAAAAATTTTACTTCCACTGAAGCAAAATAAATTCTGTTCCAGCACTTTATTCTAATTTCATGTATATCTTTCTGTTTCAAATATGTTTCTTATAAACAACATATTGTTGCAGGATTCTGGTTTCTAATCCATTCTGCTATCCTCTTCCATTTAATGGATGAGTTCATCGTGTTCACATTCATAGTAATTATTGCTAACTGTGTTTTTCTCTATCCTGTCCTCTTAAATTTATCTTCCTCTTTTTATTCTGTCCCCTGCTCAAGAGGGTTTGGTTTCTGACCACTGTCTCAGTCTTCTCTCCTTTTCTCCACTTCTCTTTTTCTTTTCCTTCTAATTTCCTTTGGTTTAAAAATGAATTTCCCTATTGGGTGGCTATATATATTCCTTCCTACTTGAACCGGTTCAGATGACAGTGAGCTTCAAGTTTTCCCAATTTCCCTCATTCTCTCCTATGTTGTATGCTTGCATGCTCCATTTATATGAGATAATTTTCCTCATTCTTCTTTTCCTTTCACCCTTTTCTCCAGTTCATTCCTTTTCTAATTCCCTGATTCTTATGAGATGATCCCAACATATACAGACTCTCTCTCTTAAAATTATTCCAAAACCTCTGTTGATACAATTTTGAGGGATTACATGTATCATCTTCCTATATAAGAATGTAGAATTTAGTCTTGCTTAATCATTTGTTTTCTTACTTATGCCTAACTTTTCATGGTGCTTTTTATGTGCCAGCTCTGTGCTAAGCTCTTGACCATTATTATCTTCTTTGATCCTTACAGCAACCTTGGGACACATATGTTATATTATCCTTATTTTACAGATGAAGAAACTGAGGTAGAGAGTGATGAAATGACTTGTTTAGGGCCACATACCCAGTAAGCACTTAGCACAGTACTTGCACATAGAAGGCAATTAAATGTTGATTGAATTGAATTGAAAGTATGGGAGTTCATAGTTGAACTCTGATCTTGATCCAGGCCCAGCACTCTATCCTTGTGTCATCTAGTATCAGGAATGATTGTTTCATTAAATAAATTCTGTTCCAGCACTTTATTCTAATTTCATGTATATCTTTCTGTTTCAAATATGTTTCTTATAAACAACATATTGTTGCAGGATTCTGGTTTCTAATCCATTCTGCTATCTACTTAAATCCACTGCTATCCACTAAATATCCACTTAGAATGTCTTGCCTTCTGAATCATTAATTTCCAAGTCCTCCATTCCTGCACCATTGTGACTGGATTCTTTCTTTTTGACTCCTTACAAGATTTTCTTCTTGATCCAGCATCTCTGGACTTTAGCTATGATATTCTTGGGAGTTTTCATTTTGGAGTTTCTTTTAGGAGGTGACTGGTGGATGCTTTCAATTTCTACTTTGCCCTCTGATTTTAAGGTTATCTGGGCAGTTTTCTTTTGTAATTTCTTGAAATATGATTTGTAGGCTCTTTTTCAGGTTGTCCAATGACTTAAAACTATCTCTCCCTGATCTATTTTCCAGGTCAGTTGTTTATCCTATGAGAGTCTTCTCATTTTCTTCCTTTTCAGTCTTTTCATTTCTGTTTGTTTGTTTTTTGATGTCTCATAAAATCATGAGCTTCCTCTAGCCGATTCTGATTTTTAAGGCATTATTTTCTTTGGTATTTTTGGTACTTCTTTTACAAAGCTATTAATTCTTTTTTAATATAACTTTCTTGCATAGTTATCAACTCTTTTTCCATTTTTCTCTATCACTCTAATTTAGTTTTTAAATTCTTTCTACACTCTTTTAAAATTCTTTCTTTAGCTTTTCTAGGAATGGTTATTGACCTTGTGTCTTCTCTGCAATTTTCTTTGACGTTTTGTTTGTAGATGTTATCTTTTTTCTGAGTTTGAGTCTTGCCCTTCCCTGTTATCAGAGCAGCTTTTTATGATCAGTTCTTTTTTTGTTTGCTCATTTTCCTAGTTGACTTCTTGACCCTGACTT
Organism: Sminthopsis crassicaudata; assembly: GCF_048593235.1. NCBI lineage: Eukaryota > Metazoa > Chordata > Mammalia > Dasyuromorphia > Dasyuridae > Sminthopsis > Sminthopsis crassicaudata. Next base: position 10,806,913 of record NC_133617.1, read on the forward strand.
TGTCAGCGTTGTGCTCTGGTCACTAAGGAGGGCAAAGTCTGGCTTGAGCCTCTGTCTTTTATGTTCTTCTGATGTTTTCATAACTCAATCTGTTTCCAAAGTGGTGCGCTCCAGAGGAGCTCTTGTTTACCACCCTCCTGATCTGAGCTCTCGGAGTACCTGACCCAGATTTGGGCCTGCTGACTTGTGTATTCATTCAGTTCCACAGACTGTTACAGGGGGCAGTCACCGTTAGCCTACTGTGAGGCTCTGCCAGTTTCGAGTGACTGGACTGCTAGCTCCTCTTTGGTCTGGATCTCCTGACCTGGTCATTGCACTGCAGGCTTAGGTGGGGTGCTAAAAGGCAGAAATGAGTCTCTGCCTCTGCTCTGGGATTCAAAACCACAGAGCTAAGTTTCTGGAACTTGTTCCTTGCTTCTTACACAGAAGGACCCCTGCTTCCTCACAAACACTCTTCTCCACCCTGAAATTGGGATTTTGGAATGGGTAATGGGCAAAAGAACTGCCAGAGGGCCCCATTCCCACAGCCAGCGTGGGAACAAAGGTTCAGGCCAGGGATACCCACCTGGGGTTCAGGCCCCTTCCTGTCCCTGGGCACTGGAATGTTCCTCCATGAGGCAATGCCAGCCCATGCCCCAGCATCCACAACCCTCTCCTATTATTCCCAGCTTCTCCGGCCTGGAACAAGGACATGCTGGGAATTTTCTTGGCTTTCCTAGACTGAATTTGGTCTGGTATGTTTCCAAGTTTTTGTACAGGAGGTTGGGAAGGCTCTAAGGCAAAAATCCTCCCTCTCACGCTCCCCTCTTGACTCTGCCCTCATTTCTGTGTTTCTTTATGAGCTTTCTCCCTCAAGTGTGCAATAGATAGGAACTCGGTGGCTCAATATCAGCAAAAACCAACCGACGGGCGCTCTAGGCACAGACAGTTCCAGATTCCCACAACAGCGTCAGGCCCGTGATGAGCATTCCCAATCCACAACTCTCTTCCTCTCGAATCTAGGCCAAAGGCCCAAGAATTTCATTTTCATTAAAAGTTATACTCAGCTGTGGTGTGCATACCAGCCCAAGGGAAGACAAAAGCAGAGACTCTAGGATGAAAATAGAAGCACGAGGGACAGACCAGGGTATGGTCAATGACCTTCATAACTGGGATGGCTCCCCCTGCTACAAAAACAGGGTATTCACAGGTCCCAAGCATTTAGAGGGGCATCGTAGGAATCATTTCATTCCTGCATTTTATGGGAGAGAATACCAAGGATCAGAGAAGGCAGCCCAAGGCCCTCTGGGAAGTCACCAAACCCAGTGCAGGCAGGAAATGCTGCCATCAGTTCTGAAAGTTGCACTTTTAGGTATCAGCTGTTAGATTCTTTTCAACCAGACTTGCCAATGTCTATATAAAAATCAGACCAAACTTCCTGAGACATGAAATGATAAGGAATTTCATTCAAAGATCCATTAACACAAACATCAGAACTGACTGGGACACACGGGCCAGGACCGCCCAGCATGGCGGGCCCTCATTGGAGAAGGGGCCGTGCTCTAGGGGCAAAGGAGAATGGAATTAGCTCAGAAGAAACGCGAGACAGGCAAAGTTGGAGAGTCCTCCCCAGATACTCCTGGGGACTACTCGTGGACGCCTTTGGGCTGAGCACTCAAGACTTGTATAGGTCTGATCTGCCACGGTTTTTCCAAGGTGATCCAAGAAGAAGCGTGTTTGCTCCCCTCCCGGTTTATGCTTGGTTTGTGTGACCACAAGCACTCTTTTCTGTGACCAGGGTCCCAGCTCCTTTGGGTAGGCAAGCTCTGGCGTGCTAGTGCTCCTCCTCATCCCGGGACTGCTACCTAGATCCAAGTATGGGCCATGTCGGTGGTACCAGCCAAGGGACCCTGTGATCTCCTTCTTCTATGGAGATTTTCTGGGAAAACTTGGGTCATAATTTCCCTGAATAAGGAAGCTTTTGGGATTCTCAGTTTCATTGCATGGGTGGAGAGAGTACTCACACCAAGGAAGTACCAGGAGCTGGGTCTCCAAGAAATTACTCTTACAAATAGATTATTTCAATGCATTTCTCTAACATCCAAGGCGTCATACGCCACAAAACCATAGGAACCAATGAAAACAAAATACTATGGATGTTCTTACAATAGGATGGGTTAGAACAGCAGACTTGCAGAACCTCAGAGAAAAAGTCTTGAGAACTTACCTGCTGAAGACTTAAAATCTGGTCTCTGATACAATGGGATCATGAGGAAGTCTTTTAGCCTCAATTTGCTCATCTGAGAATGGGGATAAGAATACTTGTAGTAACTATTCCAACGGATTGTGGTGACGCTCAAATGAGGGCAATTATGTAAATACACTGCTTATCGCTATGTTTATTATTGATAATTATTTCTGGCTAGAAGAGATCCGAGCTCTTTCAGTGAATCGTACCTCCTATGGCCATTACTGAGAAAGCTGGTTTGAGCTCTAGGATGACCTTAGGAGAAGCCTCAGATACCAGCTGATCCAAGTTCTCCTTTTGTCAGGGATTAAGAAGCAGGAAGTGTGCCAGTGACTGCTGCGGGAGCTCTCCTGTTTCCGTTTCTGTACCTGTAAAAGGGGGGCTACGCTTGGCGCGTCCTTCGGAGCTCGGACGTCTAAGGCCTATTATCGATCTGACTGACAAGGACCAAATCGGTTTACCTTTGGATGCTGGGGAGACGGAGGACCGAGGCCTTAGCCTCCAGAAGGACACTCAGAGAAGAGAAAGCAGAGCCCGCCCAGCCGTGGGGATTACCTGTATGCATTTTTGGAAACAGGACGAGGGTCAAACTTAAAGAAGATGATGCACATGGGGAAGTGTCCCTGAGGCAGCTGCTTCTTGCAGACCCGGACAGTTCAGTCTGTGGGCAGAGGAACAAAAAGGGCTCTGTCATCCAGTGACTTAGGAAAGTACGTCAGGTCAGTAAGCACTCCGGAACCCTGCCACGTTCGGCCTACAGGAATCCTTTCAGCGAGCAGCAATTTAGCAAACGATCGGAACTCCCAAAGGTTACAGGGCCAGAGCATGAGATGCTCTAGGAGCCCGGCACAATTTTACCATGTGAAATTAGATACAACTGGATATGTTATCAAATGCTTCCTGTGTGTGAGTAGGGCTACAAACATGGAAACAGTGCCTGCCCTCAAAGAGCTTCTATTCTGTCAAGAGAAACAAGGGGAACTCTAGAGCCCTTCCAGCCTTTTTAAATTTTTTTTTTCTACTGAGGCAATTGGGGTTCAGTGACTTGCCCAAGGTCACACAGCTAGGAAGTGTTAAGTGTCTGAGACCAGATTTGAACTCAGATCCTTCCTGACTTCAGGGCTGGTGCTCTACCCAGTGCACCATCTAACTGTCTACCCCACTTCCAGCTTTAAACGTCTCTATGAGAAAATACACATTTGTTTGGGGACTAGATCTGAGATTTCACTGATGCAGAGAACTTACCCACTAAGAAACTCCTTCCACCACAGCAGCCCCTTTGCCTAAGCCTAGAAGGCATCTAGGAAGTGAAGTGGATAGAGGACTGAACCAAATCAAGTCTTGGGCACTTACTAGCCAGGACTGAGACTGGGCAAGTCACTTCACCCTGTCTGCCTCAGTTTCCCCAACTATAAAACGAGCTGGAGAAGGAAATGGCCAGCTGTTAGGTTCTTACTAAGTGCTAATGAGATAATGAGATATTAGGTTTTTACTAAGTGCTAAATCAGTACTTGACAATTCTCTAGTTCTGGCCTTTACTGGGAGTTTTACTTGGGAACTCCTGGGGAGGAGCAAGTTCACTGGTTGAAGTAATTTTTCCCAGAAGCCCTTGCGTTATCCCATGCCCATTCTCTGGGAGGATAAAAGAGGGCAGCACTCCAGAGATAGAGTCTCTGCTCTAGGCCAGACTTGAGGTGGCTCTCTGGAGGAAGAAGTCTCTCCTCTAGATCGGCAGTCTCTGGAGACGACAGCACGTTACAGCCAGCCACTCTGATAACCCTAAATGGGGAGGATGGCAGTCATAATAGAGGAGAATTTCAGGTATAGATGGGGCAGCCACAGAGAACACCAAGAGGGGAGAGACGGAGTGTATCGTTTATGGAGCTGACAGGAGGCCACAGTCACTGGTTGGAAGAAGACGCGTTGAGGAGGATTATGTGAGAGGACTGGAAAGGGAGGAGAGGGCTAGTATCCCCCCCTCCCAATGCGCACACAGACACACACGTGCGTACACACACGTACACATCCTTGTACACAGACACATACGCACATGTGTGTGCACACTCACTCACTCCATTTGCCATCTATAAAATGTCACAGCTAAGAACCGATCTTGGATTTCGTATACAGGAACCAACTGCCCTGTTCCTTCTCGGCCCAGTCTAACCCTGTTTTGCTTTCTCGGTGCCCGTCAGAAAGAAAAAAGCCATGTTTAAATTCCATAAATTTGTGTGAATCACACCATGGCTCATCTGTCAAGGGAGCTAGTCATTCACATTTTAATTGTCTTCTTCAGGTAGGAGTTCTAAGCTAACAGCCAATTAGGCTCCTCAAAAGAATTACAAGTGGAGTCCCAATTACTAAATGTCCTAATCCGCCTTGTTAGTCACCGCCACACCCACCAAGTGAGCATGAATGTCCTAACAGATCCATGCTCCAAAAGTGAGTTAAAAATGAGCAGCCTCAGAAAAAGGGATAAGCAGCTGGTGGAGAAGTATATTTCATCTTCCTCTCTGGCCCACAATGCATCTTGGGTGGAGCCTACCAGCCTTGCAGCCTCTTCCCAGAGATAACTGAGGCGCATTTAGGGTCTGCCTCAACCAAGATGTCTGGCCCAAAGCTGTTCTGGGACACCTTGCGGAAATAGGGTGGCAATCAAAGCCTCAAGTCAAGTGATGAAGCTCTGCTGCCATTGTCCAAGAATTCTAAGTGGTTCTGGTCTCATTGGCCCCCAAGATGGGGCTTTCGCTCCGAGTGAAGGGACTGTGTCCTCCAAGGAGGCTCCTCTTTACTTGGCACTTGGAGTCCAGTATATTCCTCAAGGAAGCAGGGTGGACTGAATGGGACTGAACTAGGAGTGGGCATCTACATCTCCACGCAGCTCTAAGGGAACTGCTGGGCACCCTGGGCCTTTGGAATAAGACTGGAGCCTGGCTCAAATACACAATACACCTCTGGGATAAAACTGATTGTCTATCCACCCCAAGATGTTCGTGCATTTTCTTTCCTGGGAATCCTCGGGCTCACCTTAGAGCAAGGCCGACAAAATCTACAGGAAGCTGTCGGGGCTGGGGCAGATGCTACATTTCAGGGCCAGCTGATTTGAGTAGGGCAGGCCTAAAGGATGCTGGATGTGCCCCTGGCATTGGCCAACCCCACCTGGAGATAGCACAAGGACCTTTCACAAGTTCTAAGGCCACCCACCTACCTCCGAAGTCACCGGAGTAAGCCAGGGCTCAGGAGAAGCAAAGAGATGGGCAACTGGTTGTCTAGTTTTATGGCCTCTGACCCTTCCACTAGTGATCTCTAAGTCCACACCCTTCCCTTCAGGGCACATGCCTCCCAAAGTTAAGGCTTCAGCCCCAGCAGAGTGCCCATCATGAGAATCCCAGAGGTAGCAGGGCACTGGCAGGAATCCCAGCCTCCAACACATATCCCCCCCAAACCGGCTGCCTGGCCCCCCTGGAAGATGCCCAGAGCCCTCGGGCCCATGAGAACACCCGGCACCGTTCTGATCCAACAGCTGCCCATCCTGGCGCCAGCACTCGCCACGCCAGTGACAGATGAGCAGACAGGCTGAGAGCGACAGACGCATCTGTGGGGCGCAATGTGGCCCGGGAGACTTGCGGCTTTCCTTCTGCAAGCGGTTACACAAACGCGGGGAGTGCCTTCAGCTCGCCAGTGTTCTGAGCCACCGCTTATTTTAGAACCTAAATGAGCCTTTCAGGATTTTCTGCGTCTGTGTTCCAAGAGAATGCAGACATTTTCCACCACATTTAACACTATTTTGCTCCCACATCAAATCCAGAGCCGCAAATGCCGCATTCGCACAGATTTCAAATGAACAGCCCGCCACCAGCGGCTTGCTCTGTCAAGCCATGGATCAGCATGACACCGAGCCCGCCGCCGGGCCCCAATTTTAGCTCCAAGACGTTAATGCCAGACAAAGTCATACAGCAAGATAACTGTATAAATATGTATACATATATTGTATTTAACATATACTTTAACGCATTTAACATGTATGGGACTACCGGCCATCTAGGGGAGGGGTTGGGGGGAAGGAGGGGAAAAGTTGGAAAAGAAGGTTTTGCAAGGGTCAATGTTGAAATGTTACCCATGCATAGGTTTTATAAATAAAAGCTATAATTTTAAAAAAGCAGAAAAAATTTTAAAAAAAGAAAAAGAAAAAGCTTTAATAAAAAAAGAAAGAAAAAATATTCTTTGTTATATGAAATGATTTGCTGAGAGAGAAAATGATACAGAGAGAAATTAAGATAAAGTCAAAACATTTTTAAAAGTCACTTAGAGATGTATTAAGTATAGGGGACATAAATAAACTTTCCTAGTCCTGGGGTATTGCCGTCTCCCTCAATTGCGCAGGTCCCTCTCTAGGAGGGAAACCGAAGCAAGAACTTTAGTCCAAGAGAGGATAATGAATGTTTAGTGGACTAAAAAAAAAAATCCCTTGTTCCCCAGGGACCAATTGGATTTTATTTCTCTATTTTACCTTTCTCGTTGGCACCACGAAATTGTCTCATCCCTCCTAAAGTTGCAGGGGACTCCTCCAGCCTGTTAGAAATAGGGTGGGGATGACCCCAAGAACAGGGCACCCAGGCCCCTGCCCGTCTATCCTTGACGGTACTTACACTGGTTTTGCATTTCTCCTTCAGGACTGTCAGGCTGGTCCATTTGTGGGAGGTTTCCCATAACTGAGGAGGGTGGATGGGGTGGAAGATCTAGGGGAGGTTTGAACGGTTGGCTGTTGTGGCCTGACCGGTGTCCCCTTACTGCTCTGGGAGTGGGCCCGTGGGGAAGGAAGCCAGGAGCTCCTGAGGCCTGTTGCAGGGAGCCTAGAGCTGCAGGCCATGCACACCGTACAAAGTGTGCTTAAGGGATCCGATGTCACATCCTGCACATCTTGGGTGAGATCTGAGCCGCTGATCCTCAAAGGTTGTTTTCCCTTCACTTATGTCCCTGGAGAACGAGGATCCCAGAAGAAGCAGTGTTTTGGGAATCCCTGAATTCCCAGTCTCAAAGGAGCTTGTGAGATCGCTCACATCTACAGTCAATTTGAAGAGGAAGGAGAGCTCTGCTGCCAGCATCAAGCTTCTCCCTGGGCCTCTAGGTTAAGAGCTTCCTCCCTCCACAAGTGACCTACTCTCTATAGACCCCGGGGGAGGAGGGGAGTTTACACTGAAGCTCTACTTCATAGGTTGAGGACCCTCCATCCCTGCAGCCTTTGGCTCCATCCAGAACCTCCATTCAAGGAGGGCAGGCCATCTGCCTTCCTTCATTCGTCATCAAGACTTCACCATGCCCTATCTCTGGGTTCCTTTACTCCCTCCCCTTTCCAGCTCCCTTTCTGTGCTGACTTCCCCCAATAGAACGGAACCTCCTTGAGACAACCCTTCTCTCTTTATTCATATTCCCAGCACTCAGCACCGTGCCGGGCACACAGGAAGCACTGAACAAAGGTTTGCCAAGTAACAAACCACCGAATCAAAACCTGCACTTTGGCAATTTCCATCCGGTTGAAGATACTCTCATTACTGGGTGACTGGGATGGCAGAAACTACAACACAGAGTGGCGAACTGGGGAAGAGGAAAGAGGGGCCCGGGAGGTTTGTGGTGACAGCTTTCATCAGTAACGGACTTTCCCCTGATTTGGCAACGTTCGAGCATGGCCCCCAAGAACTCCTCACCATTGTCTTAAGTAGATCACACTCTTGCTGGCTCTGAAACACGATGGCTCTTTATACTGTTTTATAAACTAAAAGACTGGGGCAGCTAGGGGGCGCAGTGGACAGAGCACCAGCCTTGAATTCAGGAGGACCCAAGTTCAAATCTGGTCTCAGATACTTAACACTTCCTAGCTGTGTGACCCTGGGCAAGTCACTTAACCCCAGCCTCAGGGGGGAAAAAAAAAAAAAAACAACAACTAAAAGAGCAATTACCTTTTACTGGGGGATTTCAAAATACTCAAAAGAAATCCATAACTCGATAATCCCCGAGCCAGCCAGGGGAAGCTCAAGCACATCACGAGCTGCTCCAGGGCCCCTGGTTCAGCAAGATCACTGAGCACCCCAGAAGGGGGTCTCACAATGTTAATGACGATATATTTCTGCATGACTGTTATCACTTTCCTCCCAACTATTCATTGTGTATGTGTATTCATGCTGAAATATCGTTATTTCCTTTTTACAAATGGGAAAACTGAAGCTCTAAGGTTTATAGACATCGTGCCGGAGGCAGGCTGAGAACTCTCAAGTGCCTCCAGCTGGGCCCACACCTAATTAACCCGGTGATATAGAAGGGATAAGCACAGAATGAGAGCCTTCTGAGATTTCCTCCAATTTACCCTGTAATTATTTTGTGGGTAGGCAGTTAGGGGGTGCTATAGAGCACAGAGTGCTGGGCCTGGGGTCAAGAAAACTCAGCTTCCTCACCTTCCTAGATGTGTGACCATGAACAAATCACTTCCCCCTGTCTGCCTCAGTTTCCTCATCTATAAAATGAGCTAGAGTAGGAAATGGCATCTCTGCCGAGGAAGCCACAAAAGACAATAACGATTTTGTTTGCGTGTAATTGTTTGCATTTTGTCTCCCCATTAAATCCTGAGCTCCTTGGGGGCTGCCTTTTGCATTTCTCTGTAACCCCAGAGCTTAACTATTGACTGACTGACAGAACAAATTAGTTCTTTTGGTTACCACATCACACTACCGATATATTATAGGCACTAAAACAAACAACAAACCAAAAAACTCAGTTCCACTAAAAGCACTAGTTCTTTTCCCCCCTCACTTGTTTTCCACAAAAACTGTTGTCTGGCCCCATCTCTCCCATCTTGTATCTGTAACACTGACATTTTGAACCTTAGTGTAGAACTTCTTTTATCATAGCTGTCAACCCTTAAGCTCCAGCTTACCCTTTCAGCCCGTGAAGTTTTTTTGTTTTTTTTTCAATTTCTATCTATCATAGTTTACAAAATCTCCAAGATGGAAGTGTTCTCAGGGGTTTTGTTCTTTTTATTTAATATAGAACCTCCCTTTTTCCCCCTGAGACAGTTCATTCCTTTTTGGGATCTTTCTATAAGACATCTCAATTCCTCCATCAAAAGCTGGCAGTGTAGTCCATTCAGACCTCCTTTCGAAGGAGATGTTACTTGTAGTTTTATATTAGAAGCTATCAGAAAATAGATTCCCTTGATTGCCACGTCTGTGAGAGTCCATTCCACAAATCGTTATCGCACAGCGCTCCCAGGACTTGCGGGGTTTTCGACGAGGGCTGAGCCCGACTGCGCCATTCACCGCCTTCGCTTGCTAGGCTTCCAATGGGGAAGCTGATGTGTTTATGACTCTTTCATATTTTAGCTTCCTGGAAAGCCCACCACTCTCAATCAAATCCCATTATCCCATATTGGTCTCAAATTTTATTTCCCTTTTATGTGCCCGTCCTGCCCACTCTCCTTCAGTTCACCATAAAATAGCTACAACGCTGGATGACTTCCTAGAGCTAAATTGTTCCGTATCACGTATGACCCAGTATCTCAAAGTCTGAAAATATTCCAGGATACCTTGAACGAGAGTGGCAAAGGGACAAAGCCACGGGGATGCTGCTGGGAGGACTGAGTGAGGGCTGGGGGAGGCACAAGGCGAGGGGAGGGGAGCAGCTTTCTTAGAAATACCCTGGGTCAATATAGAGTATTCAAGATCTTAACTGTGCTTACAGGCCCCACATCTCTCATCCATCACTTGCTTAGATAAAGTGGGATCTCCCGAAACTCTAATCACGAATCAGCCCTGTGTGCCTTCTGATGGAAGAAGAAAGGGGAAAGGAACCCACATTTGCTAAGCCCCTATTGCATACAGGACACCATACTGATTGCTATTAAACAGGAAGCAAGTGTCAGGATAGTCTGGCCTAACCACAGTTAAGAAACTGAGGGCTGAGGGACGAGATGATTCATCCCAGGGTGTAAATAAGATGCAGGGTTGCCAGATGTGAACCTGATGCTCCAGGCCGGGCCCCAGAGCCAGCTCTCTTCAGTAAAAGATTGCTGCTCGGTTCTGGTACAAATTGGACACAAGAGGAGTTTTAGAGATTGAACTAAATACTGTGAATGGAACCTTCTCTTGAGCTCAGTCGGTACAGTCTCCTGCCATCATATGGGGCTTCCCCGGTGTTCAAGTGGCTTCCCATTCCTTCCCCAAAAACCTTGTCGTGGCCCAGGGGCTCTGATCACCTCTTTTGCTTATTTCGGAGAAACAAGGGGAGACCAAAGCCCAGATCTGCCCCGACGAGAGCCTTCCTTCCTGGAACGTTTGAAGGAAGAGCTAGGAGCTAGTTCCTGCGGAATGGTGGGGCAAGGGAAGACAGGGCGTCTTTGCAAAGTCTGGTACTTTAATGCACGTCACTGGAAGTCATTACAGGAAAGGCCCATTTATATTCCCATTCTATTTTAATAGAAATGCCAGTTTTGGCAAATGAAAGGGAGCCATAAAGAAGATTTGAAGGATGCTCAGGAGCCTTTTATAGGCTGTTTTATTGAGATGTTGTGTATCCTAATTCATTAATAAAGGGAAAGAGGAGGAATATTGGCTTACTTTATTCCCCATCATTATTCAAGTAGACTAGAACATTTCCCCAATACAGTATGGCGGTAAAGAGGCGAGGCTGTATCATTGTGATAGCACCAAAATAGCACCGGACTTAAAGACCTAGGCTCTTGGGTAGCCACATGACTTCTCTCTGAGCTGAGTGCTTTCCTTTGTAAAATCAAGGGGCTCAAACTAAACCATCTCAAAGTCTCTTTTTAGTTCTATGTTTCAAGGACTGTGTGATTCTAATTCTTTAGATAAATGGGTAACATGCATTTCTCCAGAAAACAAAAGGAACAATTTTATTTCCATATAGTACAAGAGAAAGCAATAGATTTGGAGCTACACTGTAAAGTTTTTGAATTGTGAGGGTCTGGTCGTCTGCTCAATTATACTCCTTCTCTGGGAGGAGATCTATAAAATCTTTTCCTCTGTGCGCAGGTTTCTTAGGAGCTCTGAATCTCCTCCAGCTCTTGTCCTTCCCCAAATCAGACTGGTCTCCTTTCAGCCTGCCTGGTGTCAAAACTCTATCCCAGAGTCGATTCTCTCAGACCCAATGCTGTCCTTCTTTTATCCTCCCAGAGAATGGGCGTGTAAGAACTCAACGGGGGCGTGGGGAAACACTTCCACCAATGAACTTGCTCCTCTTAGAATTCCTAAGGTGTAAACTCCCTTTAAAGGCCTGAACCAAAGGTCTGAGCCAGAGAGCTGTCAAGTCAACCTGAGTTCTCACCTTGTAATTGTCCAGACAACCTGAGTTCACCTTGTCACTGTCCAGATAACCTGAGTTCTCACCTTGTCATTGTCCAGACAACCTGAGTTCACCTTGTCACTGTCCAGATAACCTGAGTTCTCACCTTGTCATTGTCCAGACAACCTGAGTTCACCTTGTCACTGTCCAGATAAACTGAGTTCTCACCTTGTCACTGTCCAGATAACCTGAGTCTCACCTTGTCATTGTCCAGACAACCTGAGTTCACCTTGTCATTGTCCAGACAACCTGAGTTCACCTTGTCACTGTCCAGATAACCTGAGTTCTCACCTTGTCACTGTCCAGATAACCTGAGTTCTCACCTTGTCACTGTCCAGATAACCTGAATTCTCACCTTGTCATTGTCCAGACAACCTGAGTTCACCTTGTCACTGTCCAGATAACCTGAGTTCTCACCTTGTCATTGTCCAGACAACCTGAGTTCACCTTGTCACTGTCCAGATAAACTGAGTTCTCACCTTGTCACTGTCCAGATAACCTGAGTCTCACCTTGTCATTGTCCAGACAACCTGAGTTCACCTTGTCATTGTCCAGACAACCTGAGTTCACCTTGTCACTGTCCAGATAACCTGAGTTCTCACCTTGTCACTGTCCAGATAACCTGAGTTCTCACCTTGTAATTGTCCAGGCAACCTGAGTTCACCTTGTCACTGTCCAGACAACCTGAGTTCTCACCTGGTAATCCTAACACTACACCACCAGCTTGGTCATTTATCTGGGCCAGAGCTCCCTCAGTTTTCTCACCTCTAAAAGGGGAAGGAGGAGAGGGATTGGAAGAACTCGGAGGTTGTTTCCAGCTATAAACTCTAAGACCCTCTACCACAACAACAAGATCATTTTTAGGCAAAGGATCACAGGCCATGGAAGGATCATGACCAAGCTAAGTTATGGGTCTTGTCTGTACAGAAGTGTTTAGTTAGGCAAAACAAATCAATACCTTAATTAATTCAACACACTATTTAAATATGGGCAAGTAAAATCTACTAATATACTTTATAATTCGTAATCAGCTAGGAAAATCACCCTGAGTCAAGAGAAGGCAGTTCTCTGGATCTCAGCCTTCTCTATCTAGGCTCTTTGAGATCTGTCAATAGGAAAGCACCATTCTGCCATTATTAACATGAAACAAAGAACTAAAATGTGGCTTCTATGATCTCATGAAGTACAGTGAAGATCTGGGTTGGAACCTCTCCCTTTGTCAGGGTGATCCTGGGGGGCAAGTTACTCTGCCTATCTGGGTCCCACTTTCCTCATGTATAAAATTAAAAGGTTAGACTAGATCATCTTGTAAACTACCTACCACAACTCAAGTCTCAGAGTGGATTAAGTGAATTACTAATAATGTGGACATTAAAAGGTACACAGACGTGGTGGCTCTTTTTAGCCATGAGCTAATTCAGGCCAGTTCCAATGGTCTTGTGAAGGAGAACACCATCTGAACCCAGAGAGCGGACTGTGGATCACAACATAGTATAGTCAATTTTTTTTTTTGTTGTTGTTGTTGTTTGTTTGCATTTTATTTTACTTCTCATTTTTCTCCTTTTTGATCTTATTTTTCTTGTGAAGCACGATAATTGTGGAAATACATAAAAGAATTGTACATGATTAACCTATATTGGATTACTTGCTGACTAAGGGTGGGGAGGGAAGAAAAATTTGGAACACAAGGTTTTGCAAGGGTGAATGCTGAGAACTATACATATATTTTAAAAATAAAAAGCTTAAAAAAAAAAGAAAAAAAGATACACAGAAGTACTGCAATCAACTAAAACATATTCTCACATTAAAAATTCATTTTATGATTTGCTATTTAGGGCAGCAAGTTGTAGATAGAATGCTAAGTCAGAAATCAGAAACACTCATCTTCCTGAATTCAAAACCATACTTTAATACTTCTTAGCTGTGTGATCCTCAGCAAGTCACTTCACCCTGGGTGCCTCAGTTTCCTTATCTGTTCAATGAGCTGGAGAAGGAAATGGCAAATTGCTGTATTATTTCAGCTAAGAAAACCACAAAACCACAAGAGTGAAAAAACAATTCCACAACAACAAGACTTCTTATTTATATTCTAATACTATGAAAAATTTATCATTTCATGAATGGGGGTATTCCCTTTCTTCCCCAGAAGGCAACCCTTCCACATTTATAATCTCTATCTTCTTGTGTGTATATGTGTGTGTCTGTGTCTATTTATGTGTGTATATATGTGCATATGTATGTATACGCACATGTAAACTCTACATTTCAGGAGCCATCAAGGCTGAAAAATCCATTATCGAGTAGTCAGCCTTGTGGTGAACAAGGCCCTACATTTACTTTGCCTGGCCCAAGAGTGGCAGACACAAAGCCCACTGATGAGCCTCTACTGGGCGCTCTTCTGACTTGGAAGGATCTGTTGGTCTGGCCACTGGAAATTCTATGACCCAAAGATGCATGGGAGGACTTTAGTCAAGGTTCCTATCTAGAGAATATGAAAAATAATATATTGTGGGGCAGCTAGGTGGCGCAGTGGATAGAGCACCAGCCCTGAATTCAGGAGGACCAGAGTTCAAATCCGGTCTCGGACACTTAACACTTCCTAGCTGTGTGACCCTGGGTGAGTCACTTAACCCCAGCCTGAGGGGGGGGGAAATAATAATAATATATTATAAGGAGTACATTTCCAGGTTAGCATGTAAGATTGTGATGGAAAAGAACTGGTCACTGTGCACTGCTTATTTTTTGCCCTCTGACAGCTTCAAAATAAAACTATCTTGACTGCAATCACCATATCTAGTTTCTAAGACATTAAAAAGTAGAGAGCCTTGGAAGCGCTATCCACTCCCATCTGAGAAGGAAGAGGTTCTTTTCCCCAGAATTAAATTCCCAGAATTAAGCAATTTAATTAAGCAAAGATTGAGAGCCACAGTGAATCGAGGATAAGGCCGGAGTCAGGGTTAGCACTAGGGTTTTACCATGCGAATGGCACACTGGCGTCCAACAGCAGAGAAAAACCGGATGAGAAAACTGGGCTGGTAAATTGCTTGGGCGCAGAGAATGGGGCGCCGGGAAGCAGGGAGCTAGATTCAGAGGATGGAAGGAAGAGCCATGACAGAAGCAGAGGGATGAGGCCCTTTAGGAGCAGAGAGCGCAGACCGGATGAAACCTGAATGGAGGCTCTTTGTCCTCTGCAACAGAATCAGAAAACAGAGCTGGGAAAACCGCAGAGGTCACTTAGCCCAACTTCCCTCCTTCTTCCCTTTTTATTTTAGAGGGCACACTCCATGAAACCAGGTTATTCCTTTAAAATATTTTCTAGAAAAATCGAAAGTGTCCATTTGCACAAGGAATGAGAATCATGGACCAAAGAACGTACAACACATTCAATTCAGGAAATGTTCATCAAACACCTGTGATGTTCAAGGCTCTGGCAAGGGCCCATGGAGATCATTTAATTCCGTGCTTTTGTTTTTTATACCCCAGGAAATTGAAAGCCAGACAAGTTTATTGACTTGCTCCAAGTCGCAGAGCTAAGAAGCTGGAAAGCCAGGACCCGAGCCTCCTGACTCCCAGGCCAGAATTCCTTCTGATGGGGCAACGAGAACATTTCTTGAATTGCAGTAAGATTTGCACGTTTGGGTTGTCGAGGTCGAGATCCACCAGTATGAATCATTTACAGTGAGCAGAGTAGGGAGGAAGACCGGCTGGCTGTTATATCCTACTCGAAGATGACCAAAATGACATCACAATGTCCAACTGAGGCTGATTAGACCAATATGGGCTCAGACTGCCCAGCCAAGGGTCAGACACAGAGTCCATATGAACATTTTTTTTTTTTTTTTGGAACTCTCTCACCCTGGGTATCTTGCGTTCCTTCTGAGCTACTTCGGTTCTGCTTTGCTCATAGAACCCCTGCTCCTACGAGAGTACGCCATACTGGGTGGTCCTGGCCAGTGTCTCCCATGTCGTACAACTGATTCTAAAGTTCTTTAGAAAGAGACCTTGAGAAAGTCCTTGTATCACTTTTTCTGACTACTTTGTGAATGCTTGCCATGTGTGAGTTCTCCATAAAATGGGCTTTTCAGCAAGCATACATTTGGCTTTCAAACAATGTGGCCAGCCATCAGAGTCGTGCTTTCTGCGGGAAAGCTGGAACACCTGGCACTTTAGTTGAAGAAAGGACCCCAGTGTCCAATACTTCCTCCTGCCAGGGATCTTTCTAAGATGATTCAAAGGGAAGCGATTTCCTGGTCTGGCGCAGATAGTCCATCCAGGTTTCACGATCAGGAGGCCAGCACATCAGTTCTGCAGACCTTCAGTCTGATACGTCCCCCGGCCTCACTTTCCTTCAGAGCCTCCCAAACCTTGAGCTAGCTGAGGCAATATGTGCATCGATCTCATTATCAATGTGGACTCCCTGGAGAGTACGCTGCCCTGGTAAGGGAACTTATCCACAGCGTTCACTGCTCCTCCATTTGCTGGAACGGAGAAGGGCAGACGGCTCGCTGGGACTGCTCTGGTCGCCAGCCCTCTGAACCGTGCTCCCCTCTCCCATCTCTGGTCATCACTTAATTCATAAAACGTTGACGAGGTGCCTGCTACATACAAGGCAAACGCTCCCCACCGGGGAAACAAAGACGCAGTAAGATACAGGCCTCCCTCCTCTCTCCTCCCCTGAGCCAGGCTAAAATTAGTTTAATCAATGATATGTTCTAACTTAGTATTCAAGGCATAGAACG
Source organism: Sminthopsis crassicaudata (assembly GCF_048593235.1). Taxonomy (NCBI): domain Eukaryota; kingdom Metazoa; phylum Chordata; class Mammalia; order Dasyuromorphia; family Dasyuridae; genus Sminthopsis; species Sminthopsis crassicaudata. The sequence goes on from NC_133617.1 coordinate 10,823,230, forward strand.
CAATCGCAATAGAGCAAACTTTCATCTTTAAAACATTCCAGAAGCTAAAGCTTTTTGAATTTTACATGGAAGTATAACATGCAAATATAAGTGATTTTGACACTTTCATTTTGAACAGGACAGCAGCCCTGGAAAGGATCTTCCCCATCCTCCCTGCCAACCCTAGTAGGAAAATTGTGCTGGCCAGAAGCCACTAGAAACTACGCATGGCCACAAATGGCCACTAATCAAGGCTTAGCAAGTATCTTCAAGGCAGGTAGGGGTCGATGAAGTGGATAGAGCGCCAGGTCTAGCGTCAGGAGGACTCACCTTCCAGAATTCAATGACTAACTGGGTGGTCCTGGGCAGGTCACTTCACCCTGTGTGCCTCAGGTTGCTCATCTACAAAATGAGTTGGAGAAGGAAATGGTGAACTCCTCCTGCATCTTTGCCAAGAAAACCCCTATGGGATGATGAAGAATCGGACTGATCCACAACAAAAGTATCTTCCGTTTATCACCTCTTCCCCTCTTCCCCCAAGGAGAAACCTAAGGGTAGTGACTAAAGGAGGAAGCACTTCAGAACCAAGTACACAACCATGAACGTGACTTTAACAAGAACGATGTCCAGCATCTGCCTATAAATGGTCCAAGGTGCAATGAGATAAAGAGCGTCAGATTTGACGTCAGAGGATGGTTTCTCGAGCCATTTTCTGTTTGACCTTAAGCAAGCTAATGAATCTTTTGGGGACTCAATTCCCTCATTTGTAAAACTAAGAGATTTGGACAAAATATGCCATAAAGTGTTGCCTCATTCTAGGTGTATGAATCTCATTAAAAAAAAAAAAAAACAAAGTGAAGGCCTCTGGGATTGAGGAGAGGGGGCCGGATGGAGGATCTGGTGTTAGGAAGCTAGGGGATTTCCAGAGAGTACGTTCACTTTTCTCTTCTCATATAAAAAGCAAAGGCTTGGACAACATGACCCCCAATGCCCTTAATGGCTCTAAAACTTCCCAAACCCTCTGATGAGCTCTGCATAAAACGTCAAGGTCCAGAAGTAACAGATGACCCCAAGAACTACCCAATCGATTTCTCCACCGGTTTCATCTGCCATGTACAAAAAAGCGGAGGGGACAGCACGGCTCACCCAGGGACTAATTGGCTTCCCTGCCAAAAGAAAAGCTATTCTTCTGACTATTTCACTTGGAAGCATTTCATTTGCCTTGAAAACAAGCATGATTACTGCAAAGCCCTGAAGTTATTTTTAATGTAGCTTACTGTAGCTGGATAGAGACAAAGAGAGTGAGATACCAATCAACAAATGATGACTCCATTAGAGCTGACACGGGGAATACATCCCCTTTGCACATGGCTGAATCTAGGCTGCTCTTCTTTGTCCCAAGTTCATGCTACGTGATTGATCTGTGAATGCTAAGCATGGCGGCCAAAAAGCCCTCGTCCCAATGAAAACAAGAGGCCAGACCCAATGGGCTTTCACCACTTTTATTTCTAGTCAAAAAATATGAGAATATGACGAACGTGGCAGGGTCTGGAGAGAACCGACAGTCGTAGCCTTTGGTGAAAAGCATCACTCACTTGAGACTTCTGTAAAAGCAATGATGGGAAAGCGTTTTGCTGGGAAGGAAAGGGGGAGCCTTCTGGTTTCTATTCACGCATAAGGAAAAGAGGCCTTTTATAAAGAGAATGGCAATAATTTCCTCTGTGAATTCAGAAAAGGATGAGCGAATGCGGGAGAGATGCACTTGCTGAGGCGGCAGAAAGAGGGAACACCCAAACTCTCGGCAGGCCCTGATGAAGAGGCAATGTAGCCGAGTCAGGGTGCACCAGAACAGAACCAGGGATGGGGAAACCAATCGTGGGACTCCTCTGTCACCTGAGACACGTTCCAACTCAAATAATCGCCTGAAGCAGGAACTATGAGAGCATCAGGCACATAGGCCTATTACACAATTCTCAGTAAGGGCTGAGGGCTGACGATGCTCACGTATCTCAGATGTCAGGGAGTTCCTAATGGGCAAGACTTCTGGGACAGTCCAGTCAAGCAAGGGCAGGTCCTTTCTCCCAGGACCAGCCTTCCTAAATAGAGAGAGACTCATCACCAGGGGTTGGTTTTAACTACAACAATCAAGGAAGATCCTCCACTTAAGCTCTGGAAGGGCTGACTATGAGTTTTACCAATAAAATTACAGATACCATAAGTCAAGTCAACAAGCATATACTTAAGGCAGTAAAGACTGATTAAGTCTTCCCTGTGTCAGGCACTGTGCCAAGGACACAAAGAAAGGCAAAAACAGCACCGGTTCTAAAGAAGCTCACAACCTAATGAAAGTGTTAATACTTATTAAACATCTATTGATTGATTAACTATGGGCTGTAACTGTATATATATAAATATAAATAAATAAATATATATAAATATAAGTATATATATAAATATAAGTATATATATAAATATAAGTATATATATATATATATATATATATATATATATATATATATATATATATATATATATATATATATATTAGTATCGTTAACTCGGGCTCACTGTCACAACCACAAAGCTAATAAGCATCCAAAGCAGAATTTGAACACAGATCTTATTCATTCAAAATTCAGTACTCTGCTTTGTCTCTCACACAACATCAACAACATCGTTTTCCTGCTTCTGGTCTTTCCTCTAAAACATCTTCTGTAGAGCTAACAAATGAATATTCCTAAGATTGTATAATGTTCTGATGTTTCATCATGGCAAAATGTAAAGAAATTCAGTCATCTTTGGCTGGCCATTTGGTATGGAGATCTGAACTCGTGAAAATGGTTCCAAGTCCTATATAGTCCCTTCTGTTTCCAAGTGAAGAGAGGAAGAAGAGCAGATGTAGGACGCTAAAAATCACACAGTCAAAATACCACCTCTGGGGCAGCTAGGTTGTGCAGAGGATAGAGCACCATCTCTGAAGTCAGGAAGATCTGAGTTCAAATCTGGCCTCAGACACTTAAGACTTCCCAACTGTGTGACCCTGGGCAAGTCACTTAATCCCAATTGCCTCAGGGGAAAATATATTTCTAAATATATCTAAATAATCTTTATCTGTTGCTACTCTGAATGTGAGATTATTGTCCAACAACCAATGATGCATCATGCCATGAGTATCACTCTTGGCATTCTCACCATCAACAAAATCAGAAGCCAGAAGGAAAGTACAGCTAGATGGAGGGATGGATGGATGGCAAATAAGGCAATTGTGGGAACTGGTTTAACTGAATATCCAAAATGCAATAAGAATAGGACATTTGATCAACATATATATATATTTTTTTTTTTTCTTGTAAAATCTTTTTTTATTTTCAAAACATATGCATGGATAATTTGACAACAATGACCCTTGCATAGCCTTGTGTTTCAGATTTCCCCCTCCTTCCTCCCATCCCTAGATGGCAGGTAATCCAATAAATGTTAAATATGTTAAAATATGTTAAATCCAATATGGTGTAAATATATGTATACAATTCTCTTGCTGCACAAGAAAAATCAGACCAAAAAGTAAAGTAAATGAGTAAGAAAACAAAATGCAAGCGAACAACAATTAAAAAAGTGAGAATGTTATGTTGTGGTCCACATTCAGTTCCCACAGTCCTCTCTGAGTGCAGATGCTCTCTTTGTCACAAGATCATTGGAACTGGCCTGAATCATTTCACTGATCAACATATATTCTAACGTTCGCAGGAAATATTTGTAAAACAAAAAAACCTACCATGAAAACAATAGTGGTTTATATGCCAATATCTGTTACAATGGATGAAGAGGTAAAGAAAGTCTATGAAGAATGTACTAAGTCCTTCCAGATGAAATCCATATTTAGTTTGATATTTGGTAACTTCAACTGAGCAACAGGACTAGGTAAAGATGGTGGCAAATAGGCTGACCAATATAGGTCAGGAATAAGAACTGAGAGTCTGAAGGCCTGTGAAGAAGCCTCCCTGCCTCCCTATTCTCTGTTTTTAACCCTACTGAGTCATCATGGGATTTTTGGGTACTTTGCCATTTCCTTTCAAGAGAAAACAGAAGCAAAAGAAAAGCTGAGTTGCTTGTCTTGTGTGTGCATGAGTCAAAAGCGTTCTGGTCCCTCTGGCTTCACCCATCCCATGAGGCAGTTGCCCTGTCCTGTGTTGGATATTCCTCTTTCTCCCAATGTGGCATTAACAACAAACTAAACAGTCTTCCTATGGCCCGAGGATATGAGCCTGCTCTTTCTCTCATCAGTCTTCTTGACGATCAATGCGGTTCTTGGTCATATATACTGTTATTAGCCTTTGTTTCCACCCTCTGCTAAGGGCTTCTTAAAATCCAAGTGGAACCTCTTGGCTTAGACAACATGACAGGAAAAGATAATGATAAATATTGAGGGAAATGTGGGAAAATTAGGGCCTAACCCACTGCTTGTAGAGTTGTGAACTGATCCAACCGTTCTGGGGAGCAATTTGGAACTATGTCCAAAGGCTATCGAGATGTGATCCAGCAGTAGCTCTACTGGGTCTGTATCTCAAACAGATCATAATGAGCAAAAACGTTTATAGAAGCCCTTTTTGTAGTGGCCAGGAACTGGAAATTGAGCGGATGCCCATCACTTAGAGAATGGCTGAATAAGTTGTGGTATCTAAATGTTATGGAATACTATTGTTCTATAAGAAAAGATCAGGATGATGATTTCAGAAAAGCTTGGAGAGACTTCCGTGAACTGATGTTAAGTGAAGTGAGCAGAACCAAGAGAACACTGTACACAGCAACAAGAAGATAATGAGATGATCAATTGTGAGAGACATGGCTCTTTTTGGCAGTGAGGTGATTCAAGGAAATTCCAATAGACTTGTGATAGAGACATCTCCACCCAGAGACAGGATTATGGAACTGAATCAAAGCATATTATTTTCATCTTTTTTTATTGTGATTGCTTTTTTTTTTCTTCCTCACGATTATTTTTTTCCCCCTTTTGATCTAATTTTTCTTGTGCAGCAGGACAATATGGAAATATGTTTGGAAGAACTGCACGTGTTTAACCTGCAGTGGATTGCTTGCTGTCTAGGGGAGAGTGGAAAGGGGGGGGGGGAGGGAGAAAAATTTGGAACACAAGGTTTTGCAAGGGTGAATGTTGAAAATTATCTATGTGTGTATTTGGAAAAATAAAAAGCTATTTAAAAAATCTAAGTGTGTATCCTTCTCAGCCTCCTTAGGCAGTGGCTCTTTCCCCTTCTCATCAAAACAGTATCTCCTTGTGTCTTCAGAATTTAATACGTGAGCCTTTCACTTTACCTCCTGGATTTCCCTTCCTGGTTAGAACTTTTATCCATGACTTCCAAATCAACTATTCTCGGAACCACTGGAAATCTGTCCTTCTTCAATTCTGGGGCACAAGTCAGAATTGCCCAGCTTTCTTCTCCTCTATCACAAATTACAGGATGGAATATAAGGTTAGAAACAGAACGAGGCTCTCTTTATTGGTGAGATCACTTTATGTTCAGAATAGAAACTCCCTGGGGTGTTTCCTTTATTTTTTATAGTTTGAAATGATCAAGAAGGCAAACCAAAGCTTCACTAAGGACAATGAATTTGGCAGAGAGGGAAGTCTCAGTCTGTCCCTGGTGTGTCAGGCTTCTGTTCTATTTGTGAAGCTCCTCAATCAGGATCAACATGACTAATATGCAAATAGATTGTTCACGTAGAAGGCATATTAATTTGCTTACTTGTAAAGGGCTGAAATTCTTGAGTTAATGCACTGAGGTTGGACAATCGAGCATTAAGGCCAATTACGGATTGGAAAATACTCTATAAGAATATGATTGGAAAATGGCCCTTCCCACTATCCTGTGCTGGCCCAATCGTTTGGTATATACAGAGAATTGTGGGAGGGACTAGGAGGGAGAGTGAGACTAGCTGGACTCAATCTGGGCGGGAGCTGAGGAGGTAAGGTTGCAGAGATCCTACCCGTCCATTCCCTTGACTTCTACCGCTAAAGACCAAGAATAACGACCAAGGACTTTTGCTTATCCTGACTCCGGCTGATTCTAAGGTATCCAGGGTGCTAACTCGGTCATCACACTTAACATATCAGAGAGGAATGAGAGCAGTTTTCAGATCTGCGTTTGATTTTAGTGACCTTCCATCCTGACCCCTTCCCCCTTTCACCTTTCTCTGAATTCCTCCCTCAGCCTTTCTTCCTGCAGAGGTGTGGCTTAGCTCAGAGTGCTTTCTAACAGCATCATCTCTGTTACTCTGATCTTCTCACTCATTCACAAGATCATAGATTCTGAGCTGGAAAAGACCTTAAAGATCGGTCACTCCCAGCCCTCATCTTATAGAGGAAGAATTGGAGGCTCCCAGGATTTGACCTTCCATCAGCTGCCTTCAGTTTCACCACTGGGAACCCTCCTTGCCGCCTCCTAGGACTCCCCAAGGCCACAGGCCACAGGCTTGGTCTTTTTCCAGCCTTCTGCTGGGCCGCAAACCTGGAGACAAGCATACCTCCTCCTTCAGGTTCCTTTCACATCCATCCCTTTCTCTCTGCTCATACAATCATCCCCCAGCTCATCACTTCCTGCCGGGACCACTTCAGCAGCCTCCTAACTGTCCCCAGCCTCCCCTCGCTCCAATCTCACCTGCACAGAGCTGCCAGAACAAGCCTGTGATTTAGGAGAGACAGAAGGGGAGGGGAGGACTGGAGGGATGTTCTGAAGGTGAAACGAAGGGCTCGGTAACAGAGAGAATAAGGAGTTGAGGACGCCTGAGTTGGGATCCTGGGAGGACAGGGGTGCCCTCGTGAGTAATAAAGAAGTTTGGAAGAGCAGAGGGGTTAAAAGGAAGGGGAAAGACAAGGTCAATTTTAGATCCACTGAGCGTGAGTGGGCCTTGGGATACGAAAGTCAAAATGTCCAACGGCAGCTGGAAATACAAACCTTGGGGTCAGAGAGAAGGGAGGGCTGGATAAGGAGACTTGGGAGTCATGGGCCAAGGTCAGCGAATCCGGCTTTTGAGTGAGGTGGTTGCCTTGCCTTTCCAAGAAACCCCCAAATGGGTCACAAGGACTCAGGCTCACTAAGCACTCCACAACACAAGACACCTGGCTGGGCCTTCACCAGCTGGCCCACTCGGCCCCAGATCATCATCATCTGTTTCCCAGGTAAGGAAATAGGATGGCCTGGATGTAGGAGAGACAGGGAGACACCCCAGCAGGCGGGTGCAACGGTCCAGGTGTGAGGTGAGGAAGGCCAGAGCCTGGTCCCAGGGACAGTGATGGGGAGAGAAGGGGCTTAGAAGAGAGATTTTAGAAAGAATAATTCAATATGTGCACCTTCCTCAAAGTAATTTTAGGTGTCCACCGTTCTGGCCCGGCCACAGACTTCGATTCAAGGCAATTTCACACAGCTGTGGGGGCCCTTTGAAATTCTGATGAACCTTGCCAGCCACTCCAACGTGGATCCTTTGAACATTTAGCCGCTAATCAACAGAGCGGGTTATTTGTCCAAGTTTTTGTTCCACTTGCTTCTCCTGAGGATAACAGATAAAAGGGGAAAGGGAGCTCTCACCAGAAAGGCTTGAGATGTGATGACTGCTCATCCTTTTGTTCCCTTGCTCTCCCCAAGCCTTCAGAGACTCTGCTTTAAAGGGAGTTGTTGGAGCTGCTTCTGCAAAGTTTTCTGTCTTTTCCTCTCTATGTGTGTGTGTCTGTCTGTCACACACACCACACACACCATACACACACACACACACACACACACACACACTACACAGGTTATATTTACATCAGGCCTTCTTGGGCTGCTGACAATTTCCACGTTATTTCTTGTTCTGTTCTTGGAGGTCAAGCAGAGTAAGTCCCATCCTCATCCTCCTGCCATCTCCCCTGAGCCCTGCAGCTGCTTGAAGACAGGTATCACTTCTCCCCTAAGCCTTCACTGCAAGTTACTTGAACTGAGATTTTTGTGACAAAATTATTATTGTTTTTCTTTTTTGAAGCTCTGCAAGGCATTTGGGCTTAAGTGATTTTCCCAGGGTTACAAAGCTAATGAATGCCACGTGTCTGAGGCTGGAGTTGAACTCAGGTCCACCTGACTCCAGGGCCAGTGCTCTATCCACTATAGCGCCACCTAGCTGCCCCTCAATATTTTTTATAGATAATTTCTAGGTGATCAATGACTTTCCCACAGGGTAGAACTTGAGCCCAAACTCTAGATGTGTGACACTTAACATTTCCTAGCTGTGTGACTCTGGAAAGGAAGGAAGGAAGGAAGGAAGGAAGGAAGGAAGGAAGGAAGGAAGGAAGGAAGGAAGGAAGGAAGGAAGGAAGGAAGGAAGGAAGGAAGGAAGGAAGGAAGGAAGGAAGGAAGGAAGGAAGGGAGGGAGGGAGGGAGGGAGGGAGGGAGGGAGGGAGGGAGGAAGGAAGAGAAAGAAGGAAGGGAGGGAGGGAGGGAGGAAGGAAGGAAGGAAGGAAGGAAGGAAGGAAGGAAGGAAGGAAGGAAGGAAGGAAGGAAGGAAGGAAGGAAGGAAGGAAGGAAGGAAGGAAGGGAGGGAGGGAGGGAGGGAGGGAGGGAGGAAGGAAGGGTGGGAGGGAGGGAGGAAGGAAGGGTGGGAGGGAGGGAGGAAGGAAGGGAGGGAGGAAGGAAGGGAGGGAGGAAGGAAGGGAGGGAGGAAGGGAGGGAGAGAAAGAAGGAAGGGAGGGAGGGTGGGAAGGGAAGGGAAGGGAAAGAGGGGAGGGAGGGAGGGAGGAAAGGGAAGGAGGGAAGGAAGTCCAGTGAGTCTACACAGACTGGCAGTCTAGAATACCAAGCAGGCTGGCTGGGCCCCAGGGCAACAATGCAGATAACTGACATCCAGATGCTAATTCAAGCACAAGACTGAAGCTGCCAACTTCAGGTCCCGCTTTCTTAATTATAATGGGGCTATTAAAATACAACTCCTGTGTTTAGTGTGTAAAGGGGTCCATGGGACTCGGAAGGCAAAGAAATGCACAAAGGAACCCCCTGTTCTTAGTGGGCTTGGGCACGGTTCAGCTGATGGGAAACAAGTCACCGAAACATAGGACGTCACCTCAAAGCCTTTCAGGAGGGCTAGGAAGAAATTCAGAAAAATTCCCTTTGGTTCCCCTGTCTTATGACCAGCATGTGTCCATTAACAGAGAGATTGGGGCTGCTCCTAAAAGGTACCAGGACCATCCATTCTGCCAATATTTAACATGTCACAATGAAAACAAATGGACAACACGCTAAAAAATGTGCTGACTTTCCCCCTGGAAACTTGAGTGAAAAATGAAACCTTTCCCCACAAGGCAGAAGGTTATTTATTGGTTCCGTGATGCAGACAAGCAGCCCCAGCCTCACACGGATTCCCTCAGAGAGAGGTACTGGGCGCCCCTTTCCAGACCGCGGTGGAAGAAGGATGACCAAAAAGGGGGCAAGGACTCGGGGTGAGCCCTCATTCCCTCCCAGGAGAGTTGCACTTCCCCACTGAAACAGCTCATGTTTCTCTAGCACAGGAGGGCTGGAAAGCACTTTCTTTCAATGATCCTGAGAGGGAGTCAGTCAGTCGAGGAGCATTTATTTCTTAAGAGACTGCCATGTTGGATTATCCATATTGTCAGTAGGAAATTGAAACTCAGGAAGTTTAAATGACTTTAAAGTGATCTGAGCTTCCCACGGCCATTCCTACCGCCACCTCTCCCAGCGCAGCATACCCACTCCAGACTGGGATCTAAGGTCAGGGGTGACGTAAGATCGTAGAAGAAAGGGACAAAAGGGACCTCAGGGATCACAGATGAAAGGAGCGTCTTTAACTGATTTACCAGGGGTGATCTGGCTTTCTGGAGAGTCATTCCTACCACTAGCCATCACTCAATCAACAATCTTTCCCCTTCTTTGGGTTGTAAGCTCCTTGAGATCAGGCTTTGACACAAGATTGAGGGACTGAGAAGTGGAAATGACTGTACAACCACAGAGTTGACCTCAATTCAGTTCAGACAATTATTAAGCACCTCCTGTGGAGTGGAAGTCCTCCCTTACCCCCATGCCTACATTCTAGAACGGGAAAGCCAATAGTTAGGGATCTCCAGAGCAGAACCAGGGGGACCTGGAGAAGAAGACCTCAGATCTGGGTCTCTCTGGAAAGTGCAGGCTTTGACTGAGGGTCCTTTCCAATCAATCCACAAATCCTGCCAATGAGGCCTAGAGTAAGTGCTGGGATGCAAAGGGTAAATATAGCCCCTGCCCTCCAAGAGCTTATATTCTAAAGGGGAAGAACATAAGGAAATCAACAAGCTAAAGGGACTTTTGTTGTTTTCCAATTGTGTCTGACCCTCTATGACCTCATTTGGTTTTTTTGTTTGTTTGTTTTGGTTTTTTGCAGAGGCTATTGGAGTTAAGTGACTTGCCCAGGGTCACAGGACAGTAAGTACTACATATCTGAGGTCAAATTTGAACTCAGATCTTTCTGACTTCAGGGCCAGAGCTCTATCCACTGTGCCATCTAACTGCCCCTATTTGGGGTTTTCTTGCCAAAGACAGCAAACTAGTTTGCCATTTCCTCCTCTAACTTAATTTTTTCAGATGAGGAAACTGAGGCAAAAAAGGGTGAAGGGGCTTGCCCAGGATCACTCAGCTAGGAAGTATCTGAGGCTGAATTTGAATTCAGGTCTTCTCTTCCTGACTCCAGGCCAGTCTACTACAGTGGCCCAAAAAGGGGCAGTTCTTCTGCTTTTATGGAGAAAGCAGAAGGAAGAGGCGGGGCAGCCAAGGCAAAGTTTGGGAGACAGAACATCACTGAACCCTGAAGGTCTTGAGGCCGGAGAAGGGAGGAAGGGAAGACCACCGGAAGCAAGGGAGAGAACAGGGCACCAGAGCCAGACTCACCTGCAGGGTCCATCATGAAGCCAGGAAAAGGCAAGGAAATTCCCCAGAACCCTAAACTGTGGCTCTGGGGACTAACTGTGAAGTAAATCCCTATTTAAAATGCTGTTTCTAAGCAGAAATGCTTCCCAAGCTCCATACAGCTAATTTACAAATTAATTTCTGGAACTCAACTCATTGGTAAGTTAGGGACACCAATTACTAAGGAAAATCTATATTTAACAGCATTATGCAAATAAGACAAGAGACTAACTAGGCATGGGAAGAAAAAAACTTTTTGAAATGCTTAATTGCCACAAAAAAAAAAAAAAAAAAACTTTCAGTTTTCTGAGCAGAGGAGTTAAATAAAAAGTGATTTTCTCCTGTGGTTTGAAAAAAATGCAGCTCCAGGAGAATAAGAACAAAATAAAACCCAATAGCATCACCAAAAAAAGAAAAACAAAAAAACCTTTGCAACTCAATTAATTGCCTGAAATAGAACTGACTCCCTCATTACCATGAGTTGGGGGGGGGGCGTTAGCAACCAGATCTCTACTAATGCCCAAAGCTACCCCTGATGGTTTCTGCTTTCAAGATGATCGGCTCCCTGGCCAGGAGCAAGTTAGTTCTGAGTGAGACTCTTGGAGCCGGCCCTTCACCGAAAGAGTCGATTGAGGGAAGGATCTGCGTCAAAGAAAAGAAGGGATGATGATAACTGGCAACCGAAAGAAGGCAAGGTGGGCTAACCCTTCTTTTGCTTCTCTTTTCTCCCAGAGAAATGGGCAAAATAAGAGAGAAAGTTACTTAGGAGGGCACGGAGGTAACCAAGACAAATAAAGAGACGGCGAGAAAGCATTCCCAGAGCCTCCTTGAAGAGTCTCCCCTTTCTGAGCTGATGAATGACACCATTGGGACACTGGCACATCATGGAAGAAAGGACAAATATCTTCCTCTCAAAAAGGGCATTTTTTTTTTCCCAAAAAAGGAAAGATAACATAGTCTGTGGGTGGTAATTCAGTAGCTTAACTCTTCCTGGGCAAATTCTCCAACAGAATATTAAAGAGTCGCCAACAGGTAGCGAGGGAAGCAATGGCTATGAAGAGCTTGATCCAGAAGGGGCTATTCGATCAGGTATTTATTGAGTGTCTACGCTTTGCAGAGATGAGACTGAGTGTTAAGGATACAAAGGCAAAAGAAAAAGGAGCTTATAATTTGCAGAGAGTAAATAGAAAATGTATAAAGGTGGTGCCCTAGAAGCTGGTGAGACCACAAAACCCTTATTAAAAAAGGTAGAAAAGGAATCAAAACTACCTAGAGTCATATGAAAAATGTTTTAAATCACTATTACTGATTAAAGAAAAGCAAAATAAACAACTTTAAGACACCACCTCATATCAAATTGATAATATGAAAACAAAGGGAAAATTATAGATATTGGAGGACATGAGGGAAAACTGGGACCCTAATGCACTATTGTTGTTGGAGTTGTGAGTGATTCACCCATTCTGGACAGCAATTTGGAAGTATGCCCAAAGGGGTATAAAACTGAACATACCCTTTGATCCAGCAATCTACTGCTGGGTCTGTATCCCAAAGTGATCCCCCCAAAAGTGAGAGGGGGCAGGACATGTCGGTACAAAAATATTTATAGCAGTTCTTTTGTGATGGCTAAGAATTATAAATCAAAGGGATGCCCATCGAGTTGGGGAATCGCTAACCAACCTGTGGTACATGATTGGAATGCAATATTATAGGGCTATGAGAAATAACAAGCAGGATGATTTCAGAAAAACCTGGAAGACTGACATAACTGATTCAAAGTCACATGAACAGAACGGGGAGAACATTATCCACTGTAACAGCATTATTGTTCAATGAATAATGATTCTGCTATTTTCAGCAATACAATGACCCAAGAAAATTCCAAAGGAATAATGACGAAACATTTCCTTTTTTCTTTTATTCAAGTCTTCTTGTGCAAAATGAGTCATGTGGAGATGTTTTATATGATTGCACATGTATAATTTAAGATTGTTTACCATCTCAGGGATGGGGAAGAGTAGGGAGGGATAGAATTTGGAACTCAAAAATTGAAAAAAAAAAGTTTAAAAATCGTTTTATCATGTAATTCAAGGGGAAAAAAACAATATATTTAAAAATACAAAAATATAAAAGGTAATTTAAACTGAATTTTAAAGGAAATTAATGATTCTGAGAGACTGAGAAGAAAGAATGCATTCTGGGCATGGGGATCAGCCAGTGCAAAAGTCCTGAGACTAGAGACGGGACATAGCAGCACAAACACAGAGTACAAATAGAACGGCAAAATATAAAAAGATCGGAAAGATAGACTGGGCCGATCCACAAAGAGTCTTGAATGTTGAGCAGAACAGTTATAGTTGATCTTGGGGCAGCAGGGTGCCATAGAATCCATTTAGAGTGATAAGGAAGAGGGGCTGAGTGGTCCAGCTGGACCTGATCAGATCCTTAACCTTCTCTCACTTTTGCACAGGGTTGTTAAATGAGCAGATGCCAGGAATACAGTTGATGTGGTCTTGATTTCAGGGAATATCCAATAAAGTATATCGTGCTATTCATTGCAGAAAAGATGGAGCATTGTAGACTTGTCAATAGTGTAATTAGATGCTGTTAGAATGGCAGTGACCAAGCTCAGACCCAGAGGATGGAAGATGGAACCTGGTACTCCCACTAGCCAGAAAAGTGAAGGACTCAGAATGCAGAGAGAGGTGTTTTGTTGGGACCCGGCCAGTGCTGGAAAGTGTTTTGCTTGATTCCACATTTTCATAACAGGTTTTTATTTTTGTTTGTTTTATTTTATTTTTTCCCCTGACTTTTTCTGGGGAGAGAGAGGAAGAGAATGTGGGCCTGAAAATAAAAATGACTTTTTTTTTTTTTTTTTTTTAAAGAGATTATTATTGGGCTGAAGGTCTCCAGAGGTGTGCGTCAGGCACCTATCCTGGGCCCTATGCTCCTTACCATTTCTATTAAGGTCTTGGAGGTAGGCACAGCTGCCAGTGATACCATAGTGGGAAGGACTGCTGATTTATCGGAGGACTGAGGCAAGATCTTTTAGATCTTGCCAGGAGACATTATTGGGCTAGATGCAATGAAGGAAACTCAATATTAACATCTCATTTCAAAAGTCAGCTTTGGATGATGGAGATGGCAAGGTAAGGGGGCTGTCTTTCCAGAAAAACAAAGAGACAAACCAAAAAACTCTGGATTTGAATGGCTTGCTCAGAGGGGGTCAGAGGCCATAAAACTGCTGCTGTGCTATGGGGCTGAACTAGGAGAGAGCTTCTGGGAAATAGGGAAAGTGATCCTTCTGGACTCTGCTCTAGTCAGACCATCATGTCTAGAGCCCCGGTTTCCCTGGAGAGTATCCATAGAAGGGCACTCTGGGGCAAAAAGGTAAGAGGCCTTGAGCTCGAGGCATATGAGAATGGGCTGAAGGGTCTGGGGATACTAGGAGAATCAGAGGGGGCCATGACAGCCTCATTCAAGTATCTCCACCCTGAATGAGAAAATGAAGGGTGGGCTCCCCTCATTGGAGTTCTACAATCTGAGGCTGAGGCCTCTTGTCAGAGATAGCCATGGAGCTGCCTTCTCCTTGCTGAGGTGGTTTGGCAGCTCAGTTTGGAGGGCTGGGGGAGGTCAGAACCCCACGTAACACTAACTCAGAGACCACAGAACCGAGCAAAAACCCCTTCTTCAACCAAGGGGTCCTAACTAGTCAGCCAGCTTTAGTTTGACTTTCTCTAGGGGGAAGGGGATCTCTCCCCAGTACCAGTTTTAGTTTCAGAGAGCTCTAATGGGAAGAAATGGAGGTTTTCCCATCCCGTAGCCTAACACCGCTCCTTACTCTACCCTGGAAAGGGATCAGAAGGGGGAATATGTCAAGCAGAAGAAGGCTATTATAGATGCCAGCCTTCTCCTTCTTGAAAATAGTTACATTTCCCCTACCTCCCCATCTCCCAGTCTTCTTTTCTCCAGGTTCTTCCGACCCATCCTCTTAGGCCAGGAACTCATCATCCTTCCTGTTCCTTGGTTTGGTTTCCCTCTCAAGAGAGTGTGAAGTCCAAAAGGGAAGGGAAGCTTCATCAGACAGTGGGGACCCAAAGAGAGGAAAGGATCCGTTTCGAGCTAATCGACTCCAGTGAGCTGGGCAGCGCATAGATTTGGGAGCCGCATCTCCTGTCTGGAGAGCAAAAGTCCATAAATAAAAGGGAGACGGCGGGCAGAGTTCTCTGTCTGAGTGTGGACACTGTCCCCAATGATCTGCTCCCCTTATACTCTCCTCCGGGAGGCATTCATCTCCCTCGGGATCACACATACTTAGCAGTATGAATTTCCCCTCATTTGAGCCCAGAACTTGCCGTGCCGGACTAACCACAGACACGGCAAGGACCTGACCAATGTCTGCTAAATGGCACCTAGATATAAGAGCTTCATTCATTTAGCCTCATCAACCCATTGGGGAGACCTTCTTTATTTATAACTAAGAAGAACAGAAGGGATCCCAAAGGTTATAACTAGAAGGGGGGACACTACAATTTAGAGGAAGGCCGACACTTTCAGTCCCTCGGGAGCACAAAAAGAACTGTGATTAGCACTGAGTTGGTGAGAACTGTTAGTTCAACAGCCAGGTATACCCAATGGCCTCTCTGGCAGACTTTCAGAGTCCTGGGGTCTCTGCCAAGTCAACCTCAACTAAATCGAGGGAGGGTCTCGTGTCCCAAACCCCGGGCTTCTGGGAGGTTACCTGCCAGCGATACAAAAAGTGGCTAACTATAATGATGGCTGGTTACACAGTATTCTCATATATCCTAGGAAGAATTCTCCCAGCATACCATCATCACCAGGATTAGGGGCAGAGAGATTTCAGGTCTCACTAGGGTTCCCTATTTGCATTGTTTTTGTAAACAGGAAACCACCCCTGGCCAAGCAAGGGAAGTTTTCTCTGGGTCTTTGCTTTGCCAGTGCCCCCCAGCCACCTTCATGACCCCCAAACAGAGAAGAGTTTGTGAAGGAGCAGAAAGAACTACCCTAAGTCGGCCCCTTAGCACCAGCTGACTGCATTAGTCCCTGGGAACAATTGTGTTTTAAAAAGCTGCCTGGAGAGCTAAAGTCCATAAATAAAATCTAATTTCACAATAAAAGCTTTATCTTTAGAAAAAAAAAAAATGGCCCCAAGGTATTTTTCCCCTCACAAACAGAGCAGCCAAGCTTTCTGATTTTAAAGACAGGATAATTTGTGATAAGAGATCATCTCTACAAGTCCAAATAAATCACCAAATGTGAAGGAAGTGTACTCTGGCTGCCTCTGAGGCTCCTGCCATACTTGGGAGCTCTTAAGACAAAAGAGCAGTACTAATTAGAGAAATGCAAATGAAGCCAACTCTGAGGTATCACTTCACACCTCTCAGATTGGCTAAAATGTCAGGAAATGTTGGAGGGGATGGGGGAAAACTGGGACACTAATACATTGTTGGTGGAGCTGTGAAATAATTCAACCATTCTGGAGAGCAATTTGGAACCATCCCCAAAGGGCATCCCCTTTGATCCAGCAGTGTCTCTACTAGGTTTGTATCCCAAAAATATCATAAAAAAGGGGGGGAAAATACCCGCACAAAAAATTTAGGCCCTTTTCATAATGGCAAGGAACTGAAAATTGAGTGGATACCCATCAGTTGTGAATGGCTGCATAAGTTATGGATGTAATAGAAAATTATTGTTCTGTAAGAAACAATCAGCAGGCTGATTTCAGAAAAGCCTGGACTTACAAGAACTGATGCTGGGGAAAGTGAGCAGAATCAAGAGAGCATTGTACACAGCAACAACAAGATTATGTGATGAGCAACTGTGATAGGCTTGACTCTTCTCAACAACGAGGTGATTTAAGATAATTCCAATAGACTTGGGATGGAGAGAGCCATCTGCACCCAGAAAATGTAGATCAAATGTAGATGAAAGCACAGTATTTTTATTTTGATTTTTTGTAGTAGTTGTTTGCTTGTTTTTTTTTTCTTTTTTTTTTTTTCATTCTGATCTGATTTTTTTGGTGCAGCATAACAAATATGGAAATATTTTTTAGAAGAATTGCACATGTTTAACCTTTATCAGATTGCTTGCTGTCTTGGGGAGGGAAGAGAGGGAGAATAATTTAGGACATAAGATCTTGCAGAGGTGAATGCTGCAAACGATCTTTGCTTATATTTGGAAAAATAAAATACTATTTTTTTTAAAAAAAGGCAAAAGAGCAGTTAAAAAGCCCCCAAGCAACAGGCTGAAAGGCCATTAGCTTCTAGTAGGTCAACATGGCATCTTTGGGCCACTGCTGATCCTGTTTCCTAACTATGGAAGCTGCACACCTTTGTCAATGGAGGGGAAGCATCTGCCCTGAAGACAAACAATTGGCAATTCCAAAGGCAGCAATGAAATAAATGAGGCAGCATATGGAACAAACCTAACAGTAAATAAACAAGATCCCATTGAGTACAAAGCATAGTCTAGGAGACCCCGAAATTCTGTCAAGGGAATCTCCAGGTAAACCGCCCAGAGATACAGGAACAGAAAGGAAACAGTCCCTGCCTTCAAGGAGCTTCCCTTCTGCTAGGGGGATACTATGTATGGCAGAAAGCAAAGTCAGCCCTGTTTTGAAAACAGGTTATTTGTTCCAATGCAATCGAGATTTTAGGGAAAGATTTGAGCATAATGTAAATTTTATGTTCACTTCCTCTGTGAAAAAGACAGTCTCTCCCCTCCTCCAGCTCTCACCTTGGCAAGCCCAGCCCCCACCTCCTTCATGGAGGTTGCTGCCTCATATAGACTGGACTTTGCCAGTCAGAATCCCTTGGGAAGCGAAGGCCGGGCCAAAAAGCAGCCCCAGACCATGGACTCGGTAACTATTTACTGTAGCATTTATGTTTTTCTTAACCTTTATATATGTCACTAAGGAATCTGTTGAGAGTTGGACCCCTGACTCCATTTTTCTCATAAATTCCCCAAGATTTTCCATGGCAAAGAGATTTTTAAGAACATTTTATATCGGATTATAGCAGAATTGACAGGATATGCAAAGCAATTTCCAGAGGGAGACGACGCAGAGAACTTGGGAGATGGGAAAAGGCAGGGTACTGGAGCTCGACTTTGAAGAAAGGGAAGAATTTTGAGGGGCAAATGAAAAAGCCCGTTTCACACACAAGGAAACCCCGGGAATGAAGGACCCAAGCCAGGAAATGGAAGGTCCTAACGGGGGAACAATGGAACTACAGGGAGTTGAGAAGTCAAGGGCCGTTATGCCATATCATGTCATGTTATAGGGAAGAAGACCAAAAGTGGGCAAAAGTTAGTATGGGGAGGGAGGCTCTGAAGACCAGACAGATGATCTCCTTGTTTATGAGAGAGGTACTAGGGAGCACTAAACCTTGCTCAGGAGGAGGGAAGGATCTACGCATCTTAGGAACATCCATTTGCCACCAATGCTATGGATTTAGATTGAAGAGGAAAAGAAACCAGAGGGAGAAAGCCTAATAAGGTTTCTATAATAGTCCAGGAAAGAGATGCTGAGGGTCTGAACTCCCCACTCTTTTCTAAAGGGAAAGCAGAGAGAAAGGAGGGAGCAAACAAGACTTTACTGATCACCCCCTATGTGCCAGGGGCCTTGTGCTAAGCACTCCACATGTTCTCATATCTGATCCTCACAACAACCCTGGGAGGGAGGGACAATTGTTATCCTCATTTCAGTTAAGAGAAACTGAGTCAGACAGAGAAGTGACTTGTCCAGATGCTGAATAGGTGGGACACATGCTGTTGAGATAAACTCACTAAGAATTAGCCATTGCTGAAATATGGGGGATGAGGGAGGAGGAGGAATCAAGACAGCTCTAAGGCTTTGAAATGAAACAATTGTAAAGGATGGTGATTTTTTTTTTTTTTAAGGCAATCTGGGTTAAGTGACTTGCCCAGGGTCACACAGGTAGGAAGTGTCTGAGGCCAGATTTGAACTCAAGTCCTCCTGACTTTAGGGCTGAGGCTCTATCCACTGCGCCACCCAGCTGCCTCCCAGTATGGTGATACCTTAATTTTTGTTTGGATGGACAAGGGATGTTTGGAAGGACAAGAATTCTCAGAACACGGCCTAATTTAGACTTTTTCCCATATATTGTTCAGTTTTCTTACTTATTTTCCTTCTTTTTTTGATTACCAAACATTGTTACATAGGACGGCTCTCTACAAAGGGGAATAGGGAAGAATACCAGGAGAAAACCAAAAGATATCAATAAAAATGTTTTAGGAAAAATGGAGTTCCATTTTGGACATTAAGATGTACCTGAGACCTTCCTTCAGGTGGAGCTGTGCTGCCGAAGCTGTTCAGCAGCTCGACTGAGCTAGGCGTGGGGATTTGGCAGTTCACATATACCTGAACAGTGATGACAGAGTGGCCCACAGAATGTCCCAGCCCACGCCCCATCCGGTCCCT
Source organism: Sminthopsis crassicaudata (assembly GCF_048593235.1). Lineage (NCBI taxonomy): Eukaryota > Metazoa > Chordata > Mammalia > Dasyuromorphia > Dasyuridae > Sminthopsis > Sminthopsis crassicaudata. The sequence continues at coordinate 10,842,604 of NC_133617.1, forward strand.
GTGTGGGCCCAGGTGGCTCAGAGGGAATGTAAATGACAACCAGTTTCTGGTTTGGGTCAAAAATTCTAAAGGCCTTTCCCTCCCAGATTGACTTCTTTTGAGTAGGTAGAAGAGGCCGTTCTTGGCCTCTTTTCTTACCCAGCCTTCATCACTGAATGGGCATTGGTCTTGAAGTAAGACCTGTTAAAAAGGCCGAGATCTCCCACTGTATCTGGGCCCATCTCAAATGCTCCTAAACTACACTGGACCCAGAGGAGAAGGTAAGGCTGGTGACTATTCACAGCCCTCCCACACTCAAATCCAATTCACTTGCAATTCTTGACATGACCTTCCTGATGTCGTAGTGCCTTTCGAGAAGGACGAACAACTACAGAGATAATGAGCCCATTGGAGCTGATGGAATTGTAATGGAGGGAGTGCTCCAGGAGCAGTGCTGGAACCGGCACAGGGTCAGCAGAATTATGCTCCAGAGAGACAGAGATCCTCAGAGACAAGATCCCACTAGCCGACGAGCTCTTCCCTCCCCATTTTCTGATCCTCTTTCAGCTCCTGCAGCCTACCCCACACAATGCTTCCTCTGCCCCTGGACTCCACTTAAGGTCCTGTGGCCATTAGGCTTCTCTCCTAGGATGCGATCCCCCTGGGATGGAGCAGAGAGCCTCCTTCCTGGTCCAGGGATCAGAAGTAAAGGCCGCTGTTGGCTGTTGCACATCCTTCTGTCACCTCCCCCTCTGACAATCACTGACCTCTTCCCTACCTCTCTGAAACCTTCTTCTGTTGGAATGATGTAGAAAGTCCACCTAATTTAGAGGGGGAAGATCTCAATTCAAAGGCTAGTTCTTTACTTAACCTTTTGGGGCCTCGATTTCCCCATATGAAAAATGAGAAGTATGGAATAAATTATCTCTAGGAATCCTTCTGGATCTAAAGCTAGGATGCTCCAAAACTCTTCCTCTCCCATTTCTCCCACCTTTCGACGCCCACCAAAGCCTTGTTTTCTTCCCTGCTCATCCTCTCAAGACCTTCAAATCACTTTCTTTTCCTCAAGTTTACAAGCTGACTCAAAGTTTTCTTCCTGTCTCTTCAAAAATGATGGTTTCCTGGTGCTTCCAGCATCTCAACTACCATTAGTTCCCAATGACCTCAGCTCTTCCCAGGACTAGATGGCTAAGGTATGACCTCCCTCAACCTCCTGCCAGGGCAAATGCATTTGCCCCAGGGATCTTCCTTCCTAGTTGGGGCTTTCTGTCCAACACAAAGCCTCGAAGAATACTAGGAATTAGTGAGCAAAAATAAAATAAAATAATGGCCCAGAAAAAGAAATGAGATGAAAGAGTTAGCCAGGAGAACTGAGAGGGGGCAGGACCACAGAAGGAAAGGAAGGAACCTTCAGGAGGTAATGTGGTCAGCAGTCTCCAAGGCTGTGGAAGGCAGAGGAAGAATGAAAACTGGCCCATGATTTGGCAGGCTGGCAATCTTGGAGAAAATCGTTTTAGTCAAGTGTCGGGTTGGGAAGGTGGACTATAAGAGAATAAGAAATGAGTGGAAATGGGAAAGGGGAAAGTGTGTCAACCCTTTGTCTGAGAAAGGGAGAAGAAATGCAGCAATAACTCAATAGTACTGGGATCAAATGAAGATGTTTGGGGTTTTGTTTTTTATTTAAGAATTACATGGAAAAAACGACTACATTCTCCACAGCTAGACTAATGGAGAAGAAACTAAGGCAGGTCCTTGTAGGATAGAATGGCTTCAAGTAGAGGCCCCACAAGAGACTGCTCATCTGCCACGTGAGAGGTGATTTACTACTGGAATGTACTGGAGTATTCTAGGTCAGCACTCACAAGTACTATCTATCAACACAAGACAGGATGGCGATCTGCTTTAGTATGGACGTAATCATATTAGTAAAAATCACAGGCCCTTGAAGTATTCTAGCAGGAGGCAGCGTGAGCTAGAGGAAAAAGCCTTAGACAAGCAGTCACAAGAAACTGGCTTTAAATCCAGGTCACCAGAGTGATCCTGGGCAAGTACCTTTCAATCTTTGGGCCTCCATTTCCTCACACATAAAACAACGAGATAAATTTCAATGATATCCAAGGGGCCTACTAGTTCTAAATCATCTGATCCTAACTATAACCGCAAATGTCTAAATACTGAATTCTGCAGAGTTCTAACCAAAAAATGGACTGGCAAATTTACTACAGAATTTCCACAAACTCGAATTGCCTGTAAAATATTTAATGCCAAGTATAATGCCAATAAGTAGATTCCAGTACTAATAAAAGCTCAATGTTTGTTGGAATAATCAGATCGTAGGAAGGCACACACATCAACGTCTTGATTTCCAATTAAGCAAACAGATTGGGTGTGCGATTTTTAAGCCTTTCTATAATACATAAAGCAAACATGAACCACTGGCAAAGACAATGAGGAATCAATAATCCAACTCCTCCCTCCGTCCGCCATATTGTGGAGATTACATTACTGCTCTGCTCATTAGCTGTGCATTAGACTGTTGAAGTCATCATTGTGATCCTGATATGCTGGTCAGGACTCAGAAGGCTGTCCCATTTCATTAAGTGAAATCAGTTTAGACTTGGCTGCTCTTCCGGAAGAGGTAAATATACTTGGGAACACAATGTGACAACTCCTGACTTGGCTAGGAAAGAGAGATCTGCTTAGGAGTGCCAGGAACATTTTAATGCCCTAAACCAGCCTCCACCTCCTGATTTGCAAAATACAGTCATTTGGGAATGTTTGGGATACCAAACGGTCATTTTTACCGTGACAAAAATGGCGTGGGCTGGCCTAGACGGCCTTCGTGGTATTTCCAACACAGGAGGTCTGGGAATCTGGGACTGATTCTGCAGCTAGAGAATTTCTGTGTTCTAAATCCTTCATCGTGCTTTAGAAACATTGATTAGGCCTGACTGCCACTGGGAGGTATTACTGGATCCGAAGGGAATAGCATAAATAAGGAATGCAATAAGCGTTCATATTGGAGCACAGCCTATTAAAAATCTGGCATGTGTGTCTGCACTTCAAGCGCCTTGAAGCTAGAGAACAAGCCTTTCCACCCCAGGAGGGGAGGCAAGCACATCTTGGTGCAGGACTGGAGTTATTCCGACACAGAACAAAGAGAAAAAAAAGCATCCATTTGTCCTCCTTGATTTTTAAAAAGGGAAATGTTTCCATCTTTCCCCGTTTTTAAGGGTGAAAGCAAGCAATTTCAAAGTTACTAGTTCTTATTTTGAAAGAGTTTCTGAGATCGTGCGATTTTATGTAATCTACTGAAAGCTGTTTCGTTCGCCCGCGGGGTTAATATCTTATAAGGCTGTATTTTTCAGGGCCAACTTTGAGCTTTAACTCGGATAAATCGCACGTGGGGTTTTGGAAATAGGCTCCAATGATGAGTGGAAACTATTTCACGCCTTCCAAGCCCTCCTTACATTCCCTCTGATTTCTGGGAACGGCTGATAACCAGGAGTCTACAGAGACTGTTTCTCCAAGAATATCTGGACCTGCTCCTTATCCTCACCTGGGATGATCACATGATGGGTAAGCACATGCAATTAAGAGGAAGAAACAAGCCAGAATGATACAATCAGTTGGTGGGGCAGTGTGGGGGAGAAACACGAGGCTTGGAGTCAGAAGGCATTCCATTCCAGGAGCCTAGTCATGGGATCCTGGACAAGCCAGCCTACGAGAAACCCGAGACTCAAATCCCGGATCTGTTTTTCTCTATGGTCCTGCCATCAAGTCCAATCCCTCTGGACCTTAATTTTCTCTTTTGTAAAATGAGGGCGTTGGACTAACTGATCTCTGGATCAAAGTTCTAAGATTCATTTAACTTTCTGAAATGAGCATAATCACACATGTATCCCCTCTCTCCCAGAACTTTGGGGTAAGGAATCTGTAAATCCTAAAGGGGGTCTAGAGCAGGGAGCGGTTGGGCACTAGAAGGAAATGTAATGCTGGAACAGAATTCAGAACACATATCATGTCACTCTCGACTGCCCCCCAAATGCAGCAGTGCTTCTGAATGCATCTTGAACAATGGAGGCAGATTCTCAAAACCCCAGGAACATCAGAGAGACATTCAATGCTAGCTAGCTCCGTGGTAAAGGGGATCTCCAAACAATAAAAGCAATATTCATTAAGAGCAGAACATAGAAACTCACCCTATCATATAGCCAAGCCATCATCTGAACTGGCTCTTTTCCAGAATGTCCCTTCCTCTTCTCATTCTGCTTTGAGCTGCTCCCCTCTCCAATCCATTCTCCAAATAGCGGCCAGAGGGAAGGGCTCACCATATCACCCCCAAATTCTATTGGCTCCCAGATGGCCATCTTTGTCTAACTTTTGAAACCCCAACCTGTTGCTGGAAGCTTATTATACACACATATACAACTACACATCAACACGGCACACTAGACAAAGACATGAACACACGTGCACAAACACATACCTTTCCCTCAAAACATGGTCCAATAAAGCTGCTCTTCCTGCTGTTTCACCCCCTCAGGCTGCTTCATCTCCCAGGTCAATACCTGTACACTGGTCGGGCTAATCCTTATCCCTGGAATCTTCCCTCACCTGCCTTTTATGATTCTTTGCACCTCTCAAAGTTCTGATCATGTGCCCCCTTCCTCTACACAATGCCTTTTCTGCCCTCCCCCACTGCTCCTTCAGCTCTCCCTCAAAACTTTGACTTATGTGTATTTATGTCCCAGTTGTTCCTCCAGAGAGAATGTAAATTCTCTGAGGGCAAGGATCGGTTCATTTTTAGAGTTCTATCTCTAGTACCTGGCCCAATGCTGGGCATGCTATCAGTGCCTACTAGATCCTTGTGGATTAAAGGTTGCCTTGATTACAAAATCTTCAATCCAGCTCTTCCCCACTCACTCAGTCTCCACCGTAGCCCCTGGGACCTGTGTCCTCTGCTCCTTACCTCTATCCTACTGTCCCTGAGTGTCAGGGAGACCTCATCCATGAACAAGCTCAGATTCCCCTTTCAATTTCCTTTCTGTTCAGAGAGCTGTTTCAGGTCCCTGGCAGCTCCCTTGCCCTTATCAGTCTTACCTCTCGTTTGCTTTGGGAGAATGTGTGCTGCCCAAAGTTCTCTGAGGTTAACTAGGCCCCCAGTGATTATGAGGCACCTGTACTGTATTATTTATCAATAGTATAAAAGATTCAGTGCTACCTGCATAGTACTGTATTAGAAACTCAGGGACATATAACATTTACATCAAGGTATTTAGCAGAAAGATATATAGATATATATAGATATCTATATATCTATATATCTATATCTATATCTATCTATCTATCTATCTATCTATCTATCTATCTATCTATCTATATATCAGAAGACACAAACAGAATCTATTAGACCTGTTTTATTGAATTGAATCCACAAAGTCCTACAACATGGCATTATGATGAACCTAGATTTTTTTTTTTTAAAGGTTATTTCAACAGAGTACAAAGGACATTCTACAGTCATTGTACTATTCTATTTTTAAAGGATTAAAAGACAAAGTGTCTGCTCTCTAGGGCATATCTGCCTACTAGCATAATTAAGTACAGAGAGGTGCATTGTGGCCATTGACATCGACTGTATGCCAGAGACGGTCTACAAGGAGCTTTCCTTAGAAGACCCTGAAACTGAATCAATATCTTCTTGGTGACTTAAATGACAGGCCTGACAGCCAAAACTTTTTGGGTTTTTTTTTGTTTTTTCCAAAACTTTTTGTTTAAATATTGGTCAGGAGTAATAAATGAAAGAGGACGAAGACTTATAGATTACACAAAAGCCCCATGATTCCATAAAATGGAATAGATGTTGGACACCTCCCACATGATGACAAGTTCTGAATAACATTGCAAAAAATGAAACTGGTCTCTTAATAGACAGGAAACAACTGGTCTTACCAGTCAGTTATCAGTATCAGCCACACCATTAACTTCTTAGAACAAGGATGGATATTGAGATGATAAGGCACACAACTCCAACCAGACTTACATAAGGAGACTGGTACCAAAAAATGGGAACTGAATAAAAGAACACTCAAACTAACATCATTTCCTAAACAAGTTTAATGATACAAATTAGTTACCATAATAAGGGAGAACAAAAGAACTTGAAAACTGCCTTAGCCCACATATAGCTCCTCTTCTTTGCCTTCCCAGAGTTATGGAAGCCAGCTTAGAACATAAACTCATTTATAAAACTTGACAAGAGAGGATGTTAGACTACCGTTGTCAGGACTGTCTTAGAAATAGCAAGAAATGGTGAAGCTTAAGTATTATTTCCCCACCACCTTCATTGTTCTTGCCCCTTGTATGCTGATGGAGAGAGCCACAGACCCTGAACCAAAAAGCCCAGTGTCCATAGCCCTCGTTCTGGGTCACACACACCCCTACCAGGGGAGATGCAGCCACATCAGATAAAGTCCCAAAACACAAAGTTTTTGCCATTAAGGTCCTTGGCACACTCAAGTGACTTAACATCAGAAACTGATATGGATTTGTCAGCAGAAATGGCATTCCCAGACAGGCTATAAGGATCCTTTAAATGGGAGGCCACACTAAGATGACAGGAAAAAATAATGATGAATGTTGGAGGGGATGTGGAAAAACTGGGACACTAATACATTGTTGGTGGAGTTGTGAAAGAATCCAACCATTCTGGAGAGCAATCTGAAACTATGCCCAAAAAGTTATCAAACTGTGCATACCCTTTGACCCAGCAGTGCTGCTATTGGGCTTATATCCCAAAGAAATACTAAAGAGCGGAAAGGGACCTGTATGTGCCAAAATGTTTGTGGCAGCCCTTTTCATAGTGGATAGAAACTGGAAGATGAATGGATGTCCATCAATTGGAGAATGGTTGGGTAAATTATGGTATATGAAGGTTATGGAATATGATTGCTCTGTAAGAAATGACTAGCAAGACGAATACAGACAGGTTTGGAAAGACTTACATCAACTGATGCTGAGGGAAATGAGCAGAACCAGAAGATCACTATACACTTCAACAACAATACTGTATGAGGATGTATTCTGATGGAAGTGGAAATCTTCAACATAAAGAAGATCCAACTCACTTCCAGCTGATCAATGATGGACAGAAACAACTACACCCAGAGAAGGAACACTGGGAAGTGATTAGTAGTTAGCACTACTGTCTATCTACCCAGGTTACTTACACCTTCGGAATCCAATACTTAACGTGCAACAAGAAAATTGGATTTACACACATATATTGTATCTAGGTTATACTGTAACACATGTAAAATGTATGGGATTGCCTGTCATCTAAGGGAAGGAGTAGAGGGAGGGAGGGGATAATTTGGAAAAATGAATACAAGGGATAATGTTATTTAAAAAAATTACTCATGCATATATACTGTCAAAAAAAATTATAACTATAAAACTAATAAATAAACAAATACATAAATAAACAAATAAATAAATAAACAAATAAATAAATGGGAGGCCACAGCACAATAGGAGATTGAGTGGCCCAGAAGTAATCTCTGTGGATATAGGACTGCCCTGTGGGTGGAATCCTGGCTATATTGAAATAGCTTCGTAATGGGTGATGGCTCTCTTGCTGGTTGGCTGTGTGTGTGACCTCACAGGTCCTTTATAAGCCCACTGCAGGCAGCAAGTCGCTCTTTAACCTGGCTCCCTAACCTGGGGTAGCTGAGCCAAGCTGATGGATAGCCGAGAGAGGTAAGGAGTTTGGTAGTGAACACGTGGATCTTCAGACCAGGTGTTCACTAAGGAGTTAACAAGTCAGGGCATTATGTGAGTAGGTATAATAAAAGCTTTTAAGATTACACGTGGCTGTTCTTGAGCACGCTACCGGTTATTAAACTATAGATTCAAGAGATCATGGCCAGAGGCCTTTGAAGGCCTCAGAGGAGGCAAGCCCGGTAGAGATGACATTGCAAAGGTCAGTGGTCAAAGGTACTCTGTTGGGCCTAGGACAGACTGGTAATTGTAACTGCCAGGACTTGTTATACTTTGCAGCTTCCCTTAAGGATTGTGGGCCCTTTCTGTCTGAGTGGAAGATCAAAATCTGCCATGCGTTATCTTCCCCCATTAGGTTGTGAGAGAAGGAACTTCCTGACTCTTCTCTTTGTATTCACAGCACTTCACCCAATACTTTGTATAGAGTAAGAAATGTCTCATTCATTCATTCAGGATTAACCCAGATCATCCCAAGAGCATTTCAGGATACTTCCACTTCAGCTTCTGGGGGAAAAGGCTGCAGAGAAGGACAGGCTAAATTTGGATGATACGAACAGAAGCTGCAAATGGATAATTAGGCAGAAGGAACTGAGGAAGAAAAGGCAGACCCAAGCAGAAGGCCTCAGGAAGAAACAAATATGGAAGAGCAGGAAGAGAAGACCCAGAAAGAGAGCTGAAGTTCCAAGAGGAGGAGGAAGAGGAGGAGAAAGAGAAGGAGGAAGAGGAAAAAAGGCTCCAGCTGAAGGAAGGAAGAGCTGGAGAAGGAAGCAGGGAGGGCCTCTAGAAGGAAGGCTTGGATAAGAGGTGCATGGTTAGTAAGGGAGGGCAAGTGTGACTGACAAAGGTGAATGGGCAATAACTGCAGAGCTGCAGGTGCCCATAAGCAGAAGCCAGAGCAGACCTCAGGGGATCTTCTCACAAGAAGGATGGGGAGGAAATTTTTAAAATTTTAAAAATAAAAAAGAAGGATGGGAACTGAGAATCTCACTAGATTGCATGGGCAGCACAGAGTACACAGTGCAAGGTTCTTCTGTCCATAGAATAAGCAAATGGCTTCCACCTAGGGCTCTTTTTCCACTTTGAAAATAAAAGGGAACACTTTCCATTCTCCAGGTTATCGTGGAGAATGAAATACTCCTTGGAAAAATGGAATAAGGGCCTTGATGTGAAGCCAGGGAGGACAATGGCCCTGAAGTGCTGAGAGGGAATCTTTGACTCTGTAAGGCAGGAGGCTGGAGGCTGGGAAGCTGTCACAGAGATGAGAATGAAGAGGAAGGTCCTCAGAATCCTTACCACTAAGAAAGCCAGGGGAGTTGTCCGTGCCCAAGAAGAAGCTGTGTATGGGGGCCTATCAGCATCAGAGGAAGAGGCCAGAAAAAGCCCTGGCTTTGAAGGCTACTGAAGCAGCTATTTTTTTTTTTTTTAACTTCATAACAATAAGAGAGCTCTGCTGTTTTCTCGGGGCATGAATCCAGAATAAGGCAGAATCTCCCAAGACTTGTCAAAATGAAAGACTACTCCCCACTGCTAGCACACAGCACACTACAAGGGTGCGCAGATTTTGGCAGCAGGGACCGAGAAAGCAAGCGGAAAGTTTACAAAATCTTGGACAAGAAACCGAGAGCCGCAGGGGAACGGGACATAATTTCATTCCCGTTGTCCTCTGAAGAGACTCACAAAGGCCTATTTTGGAAGTGGACAAACAGCTGGGTGAGAGGATGACATCTGAGAGTGGGATTTGTATTTCTAAATACAAAATTCAGGAATGACAGTAAAGCAGCCAGGGATGAGGCGAAATAAGCAAAGAGCCCATAAGAAGGTGTTTGCCTGGCTGACTAATCCAGCCCAAAGTATTTCAGAATTACAGCTACTAACAGTTAACACTTTTGTAATGTTTGTTATGTGCTAGGTACCATGTTAAATGCTTTGTAATTATAATCTCATTTGATCCTCAAAACCATCCTGGGAGAGAGGTACTATTATCCCCATTTTATTTTATTTTATTTTATTTTTTTTCCCCTTTCTGAGGCTAGGGTTAAGTGACTTGCCCAAGGTCACACAGCTAGGAAGTGTTAAGTGTCTGAGACTAAATTTGAACTCAGGTCCTCCTGAATTCAAGGCTGGTGCTCTATCCACTGCGCCACCTAGCTGCCCCCTGTTATCCCTATTTTAAAAATGAGGAGACTGAGGCACACAAAATGACTGGGACTTGCTCAGGATCACACGGCTAGGAAATGTCCGAGACCACATCTGAACTCCGGACTTCCTCACTCCCAAGCCCAGCATTCTATCCACTGCTGAAAGTAACCATGAAGCTAAATATTATAGCTATTAGAACATAGAGATGTAGCAGTAGAAGGTGGATACTGTTTGTAAGTAGATAGTGTTTCATTCACTGTATTTGTAATTGCCAATACAAAATTCAGTATCTAGCAGGGAGTTGGTGTTTAATAACTGCTTGTTGACTGACTGGTTGACATTGTTTCATTCATTATATTTGTAATCACCAATGCAAAATTCAGTATCTAGCAGGGAGTTGGTCCTTAATAATTGTTTGTTGACTGACTGGTTGACATTGTTTCATTCATTATATTTGTAATCACCAATGCAAAATTCAGTATCTAGCAGGGAGTTGGTCCTTAATAACTGCTTGTTGACTGACTGGTTGATTGAGTCACCCAAGGAGTTTATAGGAGACAAAATCCAGGCAAGGAGATGATTTAAAAAAAAAAAAAAAAAAAAAAAGCATGACCTTAGATGTCCATACACAAATGTACAAAATAAGAGGAAAAAAGCCAAATGAAGTGGAAATACTAATGCAAAGAGGCCAATTTGACCTCAGAGGTGTCACTGAGATGTGGTGAGATGAGTGAGAGCCACATTAGAATGTGGTTCTAGATTCTGGAAAACAATCTAGAACTCTGCCCAAAGGATTATCCAAAGGTTTTGGAGTGGGCATATGTTAGGTTCTTACTAAGTGCTAAGTTGGTAGTTAAGAGGGAACTTCAGGGAAGCTCGAGGAGATTCAGAGCCAGGATTCAGGAAGAAGAGGATGAGATTCTGCCTTTGCTCTGGCTGGAGGCTCCAGAAGCTTCCCGAGAAACCTGCTCACAGAGAAGGACTTGTGGGTACTCCCAGGGGCTTGTGGGAATTACTTACAACCAATGAACTTGCTGCTTTTAAAGGTGTGAATTCTGAGCTAGAGAATTGTTAACTACCAACTTAGCACTTAGTAAGAACCTAACAGGCATACCATACCCTTTGATCCAGCATTGTCTCTACTGAGCCTGTAACCCAAAGAGAACATAAATAAGGGAAAAGACCCACGCAGGCAAAAAATGTTTGTAGTGGCAAGAAACTAGAAACTGAGTGGATGCCCATCAGCTGGGGAGCGGCTGAGTGAGTTATGGTAAATTAATGTGATGGGATATTATTGTTCTGTAAGAACCAATCAGCAGAATGATTTCAGAGTGGCCCCCAGGGGAGACTTCCAGGAACTGATGCTGAGGGAAGTGAGCAGGACCAGATCATTATACATGGCAACAGCAACAATGATAGACTTAGCTCTTCTCAGTAATTCAGTGATCCAAGGCAATTCCAATAAACTTTGAATGGAAAATGTTACCCACAGCCGGAAAAAACTAGGGAGACTCAATTAAAATCAAACCCCTTTGATTGTCATCCTTTCTTGCAGTTTTTCCCCCTATTGTTCTGTTTTTTTCTCTCCTAACATGACTCAAGTTGAAATATGTAAAAAACATGAACATACATGTATAACCTAAAAAAAATAAAATTTTAAATTAAAAAACAAAAAGATTGTGGTTCTGGAATGGTTTATCCTATACAGAAGAAATGGAGGGTGGCGAGGAGTAGCAAAGCGAAGTGTGAAGAAGCATTATATGTTAAGAAAATAAACACTTGTGATTCAGAAATTCAGACAGTATAAGGGAATGCATGGTAGCATCCATTTTGGGGAATAGCAAGAGAGGCAGAAAAGGAGACCATATTGTTAGCAGAAAACACAACAAAATACCTGAAGAAAAAGAGAAGTAGGCCGAAATCTGGAGAGGCTTTCCAAAGCTATAGCACCTGGTGATGGGTACATGTCAATGACCCCAACATCTGCTAGAATTCTATCAAAACTAGACCAGCTAATAATTTCTTGACTTGCTTTAATTAGAATTTCTTCCTTCAAAAGGTGAAGGGGACAACAGATGGGAATTTTATATTCTGGATCTCCCCAGTAGGAGAATCTGGCTGGAAATAATGGGAACCCTTTGGGAAAGTACCACTCTAAATATATAACTTGGGAGAAATAGACAAAAGATCAAAACAGTCTGACGTGCCCTGAAAATTTTGGGAGAGCAGATTTCAAAGAGTTCAAGAAAAAAAAAAAATAGGATTGCATAAAATAAAATTCTACAGAGAGATCATCCAGGGAGAGATGGGAAGTTTTCGAGGATGAAATTCTGAAGGCACAAAAATCCAAGCACAACAGTAGCAACAATGTCTGGAAACCTGGCTCCTGAGAAGGTAGGTTAAGGCTAAGGGATCTCTACGGCTCAGGAGTTCTGAGCATCAGAAGGTTATATTCAGTAAGGGCCTTCAGAATTAATCAGTTAAGGCAATCAGGCAATATCAGATAAGTCTTTGGATTTGGGGAGTCCAGCAGATTTTGTAAAGAAAGTCAAATAGTTCTAGGTTATAAAGAGAGAAATCAAAGTCCCTGTGTCTATCACTGTGGCAAATTTTTTGAGTATGTACTCCTAAAATCTATCTTTCTTGCAAATTATAAGCATGTCCTAATGTGTGAACATATTATGCAGAATTCTAAAAATACACAAAAGGAGAAATTAAAGGAGGAAATAAAGAGGAAATAAGCCATATTTTAAGCATTTTTTTTATTTATAATAGAACAAAAATATTTTCACTCACTTAAAATTTTTGGCAATAATTTTTATATCTTTTTAAAAAATCTTGGCTTAGCAAGATTGTGCAGTTCCTACAGAAAATTAATTGAAAGGCCCAGTTTTCAAATGCATTTATTTATATACTTGGTTTGAATGGTTATCACTGCAGAAAAAGATGTGGCAAAGATCTAGTTCCAAAGAGAAAAGGTGCCAAATTAATCATGAGGAGTCTTTTTCCAACACCATCATAATGTAAAAGGTTTGTAGAAATCCGGCTAGTAAATTTCCATCTTCCCTGATGTTAATCAACTAGTTGTTATTGCAAAGAAATGGGAAGATGTTGCTTTTTGAGTCTTTCCAAATGGTTCAAAACAAACTAACACTTATTCAGGACAATCGGGTTAGGAAATTTTGGGTGGCAAATGCTCAGATAGGACTAAGATCATTTTCTGGAACAAAAGCTTTGTTTTTAAATGTGCTCATTTTGATCACTTCATGCTACCATTAACTAAAAATTCAAGGTATAAAGGAGTGAGGGACATTGTTAATGAAAATATATGTAAATCCACATTTCAAATAATCTTGATCATTTCTGATTGTTTTTATCCAATTTCTTATCTGATCAGATATTTTTATCTCACAAAATGGCTTAGAGCCTGTACTAGGAGTAGATTCATTAGCTCTGCCATTGTTTGTTTGTGTTTGAATTATTAGTATCATTTTCTATTCCCGGTTTCTTTGTAAGAGTCTTTTTAAACCGTCTATTTATTTTGTGCCGGCTACTTTCTTTCAAACTAGATAGATAATTTGTAAATCTGCTTATGGGGGAATACTACAATATGATGAAAGCAAACAAATGAGTGGGGTGCCCTTGTCAAATCTCCACTTTTCCTACAGGAAACACCAGGCCAATGCCAACCATGTACAAAATATTAATGAGATTTAAGTTTTTTAGATCTTAAACTAAAAATTATAAACATGAGGGCTAATATTTTTCCCTCCATCTCAATGGATGACCTTGCAGACTCCCTGTGAATGTGCACCTTCCCATTTGGAAACCAACTAATCTAAAGAAAACGATGTGCTTGCACAGGATACTCTCCAATAACTTCGATTTCAAAGAGATAGAAGATATAGGTGCTGTATACATTAAAGAGCAGATAATGGAGCATTAATACAAAAGCATGGTATGTAGGGATATGTGCTTAAGCTTAATGTTCAAAGAATATATGAAGATGTATAGAAGATACAGGTTATGTATACATTAAAGAGCAGATAATGGAGCATTAATACAGAAGCATGGCATGTAGGGATATGTGGTTAAGCTCAAAAATAAGTGAAGGCTGGTGGAGAAGCTAAGGAATGAATACATATAAAAAAGGTTCGTTGCTTTATGCTAGATGGGGAGGGGGGAACAAAGAGAATTTTTTTAAAAGGCCACACTATTATTTGAGGAAATTGGGAAAACAGAACAAAGGGCAGCTGGCTCTTCTATTGCTTCTGTTTTCTCTGCCAAGGGAAACATCTTTGGACAGGAAAGTGCAGGACAAAAATAGCACATAGGGTATTACAAGCATAACCCCGATAAATTAGGAAATAGGAAGGTTGCCTTAGAGGAGTTCAAGGGACTTGCAAGAGCTGTGTCAAACCTGTGGTGTCCCCCCCACCCCTACCACTGACCAGGATTTGTGAATCAAGGTTGGGCAATTAGAAAGGAATCTTAAAGGGACCCCAACCCTCATCATCACCACCACCACTCCTCAGGGTGATCCAAACCAAATTGAAAGTAAATGGAAACCATGTAGCAAAATAAAAAGAAATACAATCAAATGTAAAGAATCACATTTTAAGAAAAAGTTACTCTGTCGCCTCCTTCTTTCTGAATTGGACAGCCCCAGCCTGGGGAAATAGAAGTAAATGACATTAAACCACAGTCACTGAAGTTGGAAAGATCACGGAGAACTGTGGCTGTGCCAGAGAATTGGAAAAGGACAAAGGTCAACCCGGTACTCATGAAAAAGGCCAAGGGACAAGTCTGCAAACTACATGTTTGTGAGCCTGTCGTTTATTCTGATCATTTTTTTTTTTCCCCAAACCAAGACCAAATGGCACACCTGGGCAGTCCAGCCAGCCAAAAGGCCCCGAGGGAGAGAAATCAAGCCAGTCAAACCGCCCCTGCCGCCCTCAGATCCTGGCCCATCATGGGCGCCGTACCCAAGCACCCATGATGGCTGTCTCCCTACCTCTCCTCACCCCCATCTATTTCCTCTCAGCAAAGATTCACGTGGAGAAGGGTCTAATATACCAGCCCCACCATTGTCACTGACCCTAGATCCAAGGTCCCAAGCCCTGCTTCTGGTGGAGGGAAGGAGGAAGCAGTCCTTGGGTGTGCTCCAGCCCCTAAGACTGAGGACCCCAAAAGAAGAGTCTCATCAACTAATTCAACATCAGAACTGAAAGGGGTTTTTGGTGGGAATGATACTAGAGAAGATGGCTTCCCATCAAGCCCTAAAGAAGCTGAGATCCTTCCTCCAGCTTGTGGCAAGTTAGCTGGTCCAAGAGTCATTTGTAAGAGTACTTTGTCCTAGTAAGAGCTTAAATGCTTTTTCTTTCCTGGGCCAAGCTGGCCCTTATCTAAGGGATAAGAGACCAGAGCCATATCAAAAGGAGGCGGAAGGAATGGCCATCCCGAGGGACTTGGGGGAAGCAGAGGGGGGTGCTGGGCTCCTCAGCTAGCAGGATTGGCTCTAAGTTACCTGACCTTTTTCTGAATGACTTGGGCAAAGGCCTAGAGAGTCAGCTTATTAACTGGCAGATACCCAGAGCTGCAGGGGATGGCCGGCACATGTCATGACAGAGTCAGGATCCAAAAAGATCTTGGTGGCCTAGAACCCTGAGAAGGCGGTGACCTTTAAAAGAAAGAACCAGAAAATCAGACTTGGGTCTTTACAAGAACCAGATTAGGAAGGTCTGGCTAGAGAGAGCAGATCATCCAAAGAAGCCTTTCATGGATTACTAACTCAAGGCAGCCAAAAAAGCAACCTACTTATATCTTCAGCTTGAGTAAGAAGCATTATGTCCACAGCTGGAGGGTATTATTATTAAGTTTTTACTATTATTAGGTATTTAACATTACTTATTAGGTGTTTACTATTAGCTAGTACTAATTTTTTTTTTTAACTAATATTATGCCTTTTTATTTTTTCCTTTTTTCCCCCATGAGGCAATTGGGGTAAAGTGACTTGGTCAGGGTCACACTTTTTTTTTTTTTTTTAAACACTTGACCCTTAGAGTTTTGGGAGGCAGGAGCTATTATTATTATTATTATTATTATTATTATTATTATTATTATTATTATTATTATTATTCCCTTTTTATAGCTGATGAAACTGAAGCAAACAGGGTGACCTGCCCAAGGTCACACAGTAAATGCCTGAAGCTGCATTTGAACTCAGGTCTTCTGATTCCAAGCCCAGCTTTCTATCCATCAAGGACCCTCCGCTGGCTTGAGAGTGGGGAGGGTGAGAAAGAGAGGGTACAGTCAAAATCCCACTGCCCTCTGCCCTGGGTATACCACACACAGAGGAGTACACTCATATCTGGGTGCCAGAGTTTAGGAAAAAACATTAATAGGCTGGACAATGTCCAAAGGAAGACATCTAAGAAGAACGTGTACTGGAGCTATTTAATTGGGAGAAGTTATGACACAGGAAGGAGAGAAAGATGGAAAGAAGGCAAAGGAGAGGGAAAGGGAGGAGACAGAAGGGAGAGAAAAATAGAGGGAAGAGCTCTCTTCATTTATGTGATGGGCTATGGAAAAAAGGCTTACTTTACTAGACCCTAGAAATAATCCAGGGCCTAATAGCAGTGTCTTATTCATAGCAGGTACTTTAAAAACTGTTTAAATGAATTAAATTGAGTGTGAGCCAGAGTTGTAAAGGGGCAAGTGAGGGATGGGTCCCGACTGGGCTCCCTGCAGCGGCCTCCAGGCAAAAGCTGGCTGACCTTGTACTGTTTTTGTTCAGGAATGAGCTGACCTCTTTTTTTCTTTTTTTCTGAGGCTGGGGTTAAGTGACTTGTCCAGGGTCACACAGCCAGGCAGAGTTAAGTGTCTGAGACCACATTCAAACTCGGGTCCTCCTGAGTCAGGGCTGGGGCTCTATCCACTGCGCCCCCTGGCTGCCCCCTGGCCTCTCATTTTAATGATGAAGAAATCAGGTCCGAGGCACCAGTGACTGGCCCATGATCATTAAGCAGTTAGAAGAAGGTATGAGATCTGAACCGGGGCGTCCTGGAGCAGTAAGCTGTGGTCGGAGAGGCCGGGGCTCCAGCATCACCTGGCTGCTGTCCATCTGACCCTGGGCCTGTCACGGGGTCTACACAGGGGAAGACCTCTGAGATCCCCTCATGCCGGGGCTGCGTGACCCTGGGCAAGTCACATAACCCCAGACTCAGGAAAAAAAATGAGAAGGGGCGGGCGCGGGCCGTGAGGGCCGTTCCCAGGTGTGGCCCGTGCCCACATCTGCGTCGCTCCCTCTCCCGGCTCTCACATGCTCTGTTGGTTTCCTGAGGTATCTGAATGTCACAGAAACCCCACGAACTACATGCTACAGGTGGGTGTCTCATCTGAAAGGCAATAACACGATTCAGAAGCTTGGGTGAGTTATAGGAAAGTCAGCTTTAGCAATAACCCATTATTATTCCCTGAACCTCACAATCTCCCTGGGCGCTCCCTGAGCCTCAGTTTCCTTTTCTGTAAAGGGGGACAAGCACCGGCGGCCCGCCGCCTGCCAGACTGTGCTGAGACTGATCCAAGATGGCGCCGTTAAGGGACCAGAATCCATCTCTGTGGTCAAAGTCGCCCTGATCCCTTTAAAGTCACAGGCCGAGATGGGTGTGGCCAGTGGGTAACAGACGCGTTTCAGGGGGTGAATTTCAGGGGGTGAGCATGGCTGAGCCTCCCAGGGCCCACGTGGTCGTCTTTACGGTAGGGAAAGACTGGGGAAGGCCCCGGGCTCCGACCCACGCAGAACTTGGGGCCACTTTGTGCTGGAGTGACTCTGAGGGAGCCCCCGAAGAGGAAGAGCGCCTCCAAGGATGCAGTCACGGGTGCAGACCCTCCCCGTCCGGCCTCAGTTTTTTCATCTGTATTACGGGACCACAGCACAGCCAGTGTTAGATCATATTACTGTAACGGAGTATGATAGTGTAACAATCACCTGGGGGGGGTCAGCGCCCACAATTCCTACTTCACAGGGCTGTACCTCAGTTATCCCCAATGGGACAAAGGAGCTAAAGTCCAGCGCTCTGCACCGTCTCCACAATAACATACACCCACAAGTACAATGTAACAGTGTGTATAAAATAACTGTAATTTGGGAACGCTCGGGGTAGTCCTGCGGCTGGGCGCAGGAGGAGCTGAGTTCGAATCCAGCCTCGGACTCGCACTGGCTGGGTGACCCTGGACGAGTCACTGCGCACAGCCTCAGTTTCCCCACCTGTGAAATGGGCATGCCGCCGCCGCCGCGGCCCCTCCCTCCTCAGGCATGCGGACAGATGTCACCGCGGCTATTATTAGGACGACGAGGACAAACGAGCCCGGCCCCGTCCCGCCCCGCCGGCGCCGGGAGGTCCCGAAAGCGCCTCGGAAATGCCAGGAATCGGGCGAAGGCTTTCCCGGGCGCTCGGGTCACCTCCGGGCCCGCCGGCCAGCGCCGATCCGCACACACTCACCTCCGCCGCCTCCTCCGCGCAGTCCCCTGCTGTCAAAACCGCTCTGACTTCCGGCCGCCTTCTCCCGGAGTCCGCCCCTCCTGGGACTGTGCATTGGACCCGCCCCCGGGCTCTCTATTGGTGGGACGGAGGAGAAGGCGGAGTCACAGTCCAAGTCAGATGTCGATTGGTCAGAGCTTCCGCCGTTCAGCCAGCCTCGGGCCCCTCCTCCCTGCCCTCTGTACAGAGCCTCGCGCTGGCGGTTGACCCTGGGAGCTTGAAAGGGGCGGGGCGAGATGAGGGGCGGGACCGAAGGGCGGGGCGTGCGAGGTGAGGGGCGGGGAGGAAGAAAGGAAATAGACTAGCTGTGGGTGAAATCTACCACCTTTGAGTGGAATCTATGAAACCTCGTGGGGGGAGGAGATTCCACCCTGCGGTGCGGAAACAAATCCCGGAGAACAATAAACTTGGTCCGGGACGATCCCGGGGGACGCGCCGCGGTCCCTGAGCGCTCACACCCTGCTGTGCGGGCTGTGGGCGGCCGGGGGGCAGCCCACCCCACGGGGTGGGGGCGGGGGTGAACCCCACGTGAGGCTTCATCCCCGAATGAGGTGAAGAACCCCAGCTTCGGGAAAACGAGACCCAGCCAGGGAAATAAACCCAAACGAGAAGAATCACAACGGGGACCAAACCCTGAGGGAAGAAGCCCTAGTCCTGGGGAAAATGAGTCCCAGGGAGGGAAAGAAAGCAGAGTGGAGGGAAGGCATCCCACGGGAGGTAATGACCCTGACGAAGGAGGAATGGACCGGCTCTAAAGGGAAAGAACTCTGCCGGGACTGGGAGGACCATTTTGAGGGGAGGACTATTTGTGAGGAAAGGAGGAGTCTGCAGAACAATCACCCAGCTCTGGGCCAGGGGTCTTTCTACAAAGAAAATAAAGGGAGTCGTTCCTCCGCGACAGAAAGAAAGCCCTATAATGGGCTTCCGTGTCCTTGAGGAAAATGAGCCATAAGGAATTGAAATTCGACGGGGGAAACAGCCCCATTCGGAGGAGAACTTCCTGTGAGCCCACAACGCCATCTCTGAGGGCGCTTGGGGGAGGCTGCTGCCTGACCTGGGATTCTGTTCTGAAACCCCGTCGGTGAGGGAAATACCCCGTCTCCAAGTGTGAGAGACTCCGGGCCGCGAGGCGGCCTCTCACGGGAGGAAACCGAGCAGCCGGCCTGTCCAGATTTAAAGAAATGGCCCCTGTTGCATCTGGGAGAGTTCCCAGGTTAGGAGGGAACCTTGACCCAGGGCTAAATAAAGAAATTCTGAATTTAGGTAAATAAACCTCGGGGTAAGGAACACTTGGGCTCTTAATCCCTAGGGAAACATTTAGTCTGCCAAGAGACTGTCTCCATCCCCGGGGGAATAACCCGGGCCCTATTTCTGAGGAGCTTCCTACCTCTAAAGCGACCTCCTGACCTCGAGGGAATCCCAGATAGAGACTTGTCTCGGAGGGATCCATCCTCCCTAAAGCCATCCCGGAAGGTGTTCTGTCCCGGAGACAACTCCACTCTGAAGTGCGCATGCCTCGTCTCATTGCGAGGGTTCGGGACCCGTAGCTCCTCTCCGAGGCGGCCCCCACCGCCCTGCCCCACTTCCGAGGAAACCTCCGAATGAGTTTCGGAAATGAGCCCAGTCTTGGAGGAAGAGACCTCTCTGGAACATGCGCTGAGTCTGTGTCTGAGGATCCTTGATCCTAAGGGGAAACTTCACTTAGGGCCTTCTCCTTCTGGCCCCCACCTCAGGGAGTAGGGTGTGCTTTCCTGAGGGGTCTTTAGGGAGGATCTGGAAGGCTATCCATGCTTCTGGACAGCTGGATTGGAGGTGAAGAAACAAAATATCTTACCAAGAACTCCACCGACTCACTGATGAATGCAGGGAAGATTTATTTATATACTGGTAAGAATGTGAATGAGATGAGGTGAGATCTTTCAAGACAGTTGTGAAAATCGAGTAAGGCGTCATCTACTTCAGAGTTTGAGTAGGCCAGAAGGACTCTGAACATGGAGTCAAGGGCATAATTGCGGTCCCTTCTCATGATATCTCCTCCCTATTTCAGCCAAATATGGGCAACTATGTACTTATTGGTCAAGTTCAATTTCGTGGGCAGATCTCGTGTTTAGAATGTAAGACTCTCAGCCAATGAGGATGAAGGCCAGTGGTGGGAGGGGGTGTTTTGCGTTAGGGATAAAAGGGGCTGTCCTGCCCACAGGAGGCGCTTCCTCTCTTCTTCGATTGTCTGCTGGAAGGCCCTTCTGGAGAGAATGTACAATAAACTTTGATTTTCTCTAGAGCTCTCTCCAGCTTTTTTTATTAAATGGTGACCCCTCACCATTTCTGTACCACACAAATGGATGCTAGCATGTATATATATATATATATATATATATATATATATATATATATATATATATATATATATATATATATATATATATATATATATATATACATATATATATATAGTATTTAATATATACTCTAATATATTGAACATGTATTGGTCAACCTGCCATGGGGGGGGGGGGAGGTGGGGAAAAATTAGAACAAAAGGTTTGGCAATTGTCTATGTTGTAAAATTACCCATGCACAAAACTGGTAAATAAAAACTATTAAATTAAATAAATAGATAGATAGATAGAAAGATGGATAGATAAAGATAAATGAGAAAGAATGGATGCTAGGTTA
Source organism: Sminthopsis crassicaudata (assembly GCF_048593235.1). Taxonomy (NCBI): domain Eukaryota; kingdom Metazoa; phylum Chordata; class Mammalia; order Dasyuromorphia; family Dasyuridae; genus Sminthopsis; species Sminthopsis crassicaudata. The sequence continues at coordinate 10,863,723 of NC_133617.1, forward strand.
GTAGACACACTTTAGAAACTCCAAAGGCAGGATTTTATTTCTTATCCAGAGATTCAACTCCTTCCCATCCGTTTGTCACACAGGGAAAAAGAGTTCCAGGCTGGGGGAAGAGCAGAAACCAGTGGCCATGTCCTAAATAGTTTTGGAGGAGTGAATCGGCCTAGGGAGAAGTCCATGGCTGCTTTCTCCCCATAAAGAGAGCAAGTTTTACCCTGGAGAGTATTTCAGCCTCCTGGTGGAGAGTCTGCCTCCAGCACTGAGGCTCTCTCTAGAACCCTGGAAACTGAGGCAAAAAGGATGAAGTGACTTGTCTGGGAGCATACAGTAATGCCTGAGGCCAGATTGGAACTCAGCTGGTCTCCCCGGTGCACTATGGCGCCACCTGGAGTTCCCTTCCTCGCCTCCACCTCAAGTTCTTTCAATCTTTTGTTTCAAATTTCAGTTATTATTATGTATCTGTAGTTGGCAACAAGCTTTCTCGTGTGTATCCCTGACAGTCACACCCCTAAATACAGGACCAGGAGGCAGAGCCAAAATATTCCTCTGAGGAGGGATGACACTCCAATATGTTAAGGGTGCTTAGCAGAAGAATTGATCAAAAATAATCTCTTAGGCAAGCAGAAAGTAGGATCAGTTCAGTTCCCTAGTCCCACCCTCTAAAAGAAATCCAGACAGAAATCCAAGTTGTATCAAGACCCTGAGGCTAAATTTTCCCTATAAAACAACCCATGTCCCATGGATTTGTTGCTACTGTGTGGTACAGAAATGGTGAGGGGTCACCATTTAATTAAAAAAAAAAAAGCTGGAGAGAGCTCTAGAGAAAATCAAAGTTTATTTTACATTCTCGTGAGAAGGGCATCCCACCTTCGAGCAGACAATCGAAGAAGAGAGGAAGCGCTTCCTGTGGGCAAGAGAGCACCTTTAATCCCTAACTCAAAACACTCCCTCCCACCACTGACCCTCATCTTCTTTGGCTGAGAGTCTTACATTCTAAACGAGAGATCTACCCACGAAATTGAACTTGATCAATAAGTACATAGTTGCCCATATTTGGCTGAAATAGGGAGGAGATATCATGAGAGGGGACCGCAATTATGCCCTTGACTCCATGTTCAGAGTCCTTCTGGCCTACTCAAACACTGAAGTAGATGACGCCTTACTCGATTTTCACAACTGTCTTGAAAGATCTCACCTCATCTCATTCACTACCTTCTTATGGGTCGGCCCACTATAGCACTCTGCTTTCCCCATGCCCTTTCCTATTGCCACGTGGCATCTCCCCTAATTCCACTCTGCTTCCCAACCCCACTTCTCCTCCTAACCCCTAACTCTTTTGGGGTGCTGAGTCCCTCTCAGGATTTAGCCTGCCAGCTGAGGACATGCCCCAACCTCATGGGGTACTCCCTCCCTACTGGGTAATTTAGGAGTTCCAGTGAGGAACTTGTCTTTCATATGCTCTCCCACTCTACTTCATATTTACCTTCCCCGTGTCTATTGATTCCCTTCATTTTGTCTGCAACTTCTTCCCTAAACAAATCTACCTTTTGCCAAAGAAATTGGCCAATGAGAATTCTTCACTTGACTGAACCCCAACTTTTGGTGCCTGCTGTAGAGGGCCATGGATAGTTTTGGAATCTTGGGCGATGTATAAGATCCTTTAGTCCAGTAAAAGGAATCCTGCTGACAGTGTCTGGTTTGGCTCCCCATCTCCCCCAAGGAATCTCAGCCTTCCTGAGAAGTGGAGGGGGAGGGTGACAACTTGTGTTATAATTAAAGCAGAGTGATACCAAGTGGCAAAGAGACATCTACACACAGTAGCAAGTTGTTTATGTGGTCCTGTACGCACAGTGTGCTATAGTTATGGAAGGGTATTAGAGTATGTAAGACTGAGAGAATTTGGAATAAACGAACTCCATGTTTGACCATCCACATGGGTCCCGCCTCTTCACTCCTCTCCCAAGATCAAGGACTCAGGCTGGTACCGAGATCTTCCAGAGAGCTAGTCTGGACATTACAGCCTGCCATCATTTGGCAACAAATCCTGCATCACAGATCACATCAAGTACCTGCTAATATCTCTTCTATGACAGAACAAAATAAATTGGAGAAAACACAACCAGGATATACTAAGAGTCTGTCTCAATTGCTGTGGCATCCCTGTGCCTTAGAGGTGGAAGTTTTGAGTGCTGAGTTTAAAACAAAAATTTGTTAACTTCAAATTAGTGATTTTAGTGAACTTGCTGTTTGATCTTGAACAATTCACCTCTCCTCCACGGTTCATGCAGATTAGGGACTTCTTGAGTCTGATGTGTGATTGGAAAGGAAGAAGTATAGATTGTTCAAATTCCCTCCCTCATTTGACAGATGATGGCACCAAGATTCAGAGAAGAAGGAAGATTTATCTGGCAAGGTCATTCAGAAGGTCGGGAGTAGAAAAGTTTCCTGTTTCTGGTCCAATGCTTCTTTTATTCTCTCAATGGACAGACAAGTGGATGGACAGATGGATAGCTATATGGATGGATAGGTGGATGGATGAGTGCATGATTGAGCAGATAGATAAGTGGATAGATAGATAAGTGGATAGATAGATGGATAGATCGATAGATAGATAGATCGATCGATCGATCGATAGATAGATAGATAGATAGATAGATAGATGGATGGATGGATAGATGGATAGGTTGATAGAATGTTAGATGAGGGGATATATAGATAAATCAGTAGAAGAATGGACAGATGAGTGGGTAGATAGATGGATAGATAGATAAATGGATAGGTTGATTGGAAGATGATTAGATAGATGGAATGGTGAAGGGATATATAGATTAAATATACCAGTAGAAGAATGGACAGATGAGTGAATGGATGGATAGGTGGATACAAATAGATAGATGAACAGAAAGACAAGTATGAAAGAAGTTATTGTTAATAACCAATGATTTGGGAAGATACAGAGTCCCCCCCCCCTTTTTTTTTTTTTCCAAAGTAATGATTTTAAAAGTTCAGTCTCTTGAAGGACATTGATGATAATGAGGTTGAACTAACTTTCTCATTCAGATTTGTATGGTGTAAGTATTGTGCTCTGCTCAGGCTTGAGTGGGGCACAAATTCTTTAAACAGATCACTCAAGTCTGGGATTAATTTTAAAAGTAAATGACTTAATCAAAGGTCAGGTCCAGTCCTTAGTTGAAATATTCATTCTCTCATTAATTGTTAACCAGCCAAGGTTGATTCCCACCCTAGGGAACATCTACTCTTCAAGGGTATATAAACTGTGAGCGACTCCAGGATTGTCTTTAGTCTAAGAGAGCAACTGACCATCCTTTTATTAAAATGTTGGCATTATTAATCAAATTATTAAATTGCTGACATTAAATTATGTCTCTCCAAGCTATTTAATACCCACCTCTGGATGGATAGATTAATGGATGGATAGATAGATGGATTGATAGGGAATGTGTAGATTGCAATGTGGATGGACAGATGACTATGTAGATACATGACTAGATGGATGGATAGACAGGTAGAGACAGACGTACAAATAGATACATAGATACCTAGACAGATGGAAGAATGAATGGACAGATTAATAAATGGACAGATAGAAAGATAAATGGATGAACAGATGAGTGGATAAATGGATGGGTAAGTGGATGATTAGAGGGATAGATGAGTGAAGAAAGAGAGAGAATGAAACAGACAAGAGCACTGTGCCAAGAATTCAGAATATGAATACAAGCAAAAAAAGACAGACCGTGTCCTTAAGAAGTTTATATTCTAATGCGATGTAAAAGGGGAAACAAAGTCAGGGTTGTGAAGATGTCCAAAAGGTAGCATAAAACCTGCTTCTGAGCAATATAAAGGTGAAGAGGTAAGGTCCACGTTCTAGGGGAAGAGAGATGGAGATGAGGAAAGGTTGGCTTCTGGTTTTAGTGAAAAGAGTTCCTGGACCGGGTCAGGATGGGTTTGAGCCCAGGCTCTGCCCTTTACTAGCAGTGTCACAAGTGATACAGCTATTCCATACCCCAGAGGGAAGCTGGGAAGAAAACACTTTAACTGCAGAGTAATGGAAGTTAGGAAGGGATCTTTTGAGTAGCCCACAAAGCTGGTAAGCTTCTGGTATGGGACCAGCAATGGGCAATTCATCTGTTGAAAGACCACCACAGGCAAATATGGAACTGCAGCAACTCGCAAAAATCATCCATTAAACTGGAGAGATGATGATTCCCATCCCTGGAGGGAGCGTCCACAGCTTGTTAGTGTTGTTAGTTTTATCATTACCTATTACCAAGATATCACAAGGCTATGGCTGGGTCCCTCTCCAGAATATCTGCAGGCCTTCTCATCCCTATTCTGAAACTTCTGATTGATACTCTCACGTCTAGGGGCCATCGGGAAACAGTAAAAGTGAAAACTCCAACCTGAAGAACAGCAGCAGGCATCGAGGAAGCTAAGAAGCTGGGTTACCCATTGTCCACAAGGCCGGGGCAGATTTGCAAAGAGTTTTTGGGATCATAGGTCAGGACACAAAGAAACACCATGATCAGTGGTGCCATCTTGGAATTGAAAGGATAATAATTTTATAAATATGTAAACTTATTGGGGAAATTCATGACTGGAAAAGAATTGAATGGGGGTATTTGTGTGCTCCAGAGCTGCACATGGTCCATACCAACGATGCCTTTACCAGATTTACAGAGGTTAGTTGGGTGTGTGTGTTTTAATGGTGCTATAACTTAGGGTTGAGGTATAAGAAAAGGACAAACTGGGGCAATGAATAGAGCATTAGTCCTGAAGTCAGGAGGAACTGAGTTCAAATCTGGTCTCAGACACTTAAGGCTTCTTAGCTGTGTGACCATAGGTAAGTCACTTAACTCCAAATGCCTAAGAAAGGAAGGAAGGAAGAAAGGAAGAAAGAAAGAAAGGAAGGAAGGAAGGAAGGAAGGAAGGAAGGAAGGAAGGAAGGAAGGAAGGAAGAAAGAAAAAGAAAGAAAGAAAGAAAGAAAGAAAGAAAGAAAGAAAGAAAGAAAGAAAGAAAGAAAGAAAGAAAGAAAGAAAGAAAGAAAGAAAGAAAGAAAGAAAGAAAGAAAGAAAGGAAAGGAGGGAGGGAGAGAAAAGGGAGGAAAGGAGGGAGGGAGAGAAAAGGGAGGAAAGGAGGAAGGGATGAAAGAAGGAAGGAAGGAAGGAGGATAAAGAAAAGGACAAACTGAGGGCTGAATGTTAAAGGAACCAATGCAAGGACTCAAGTGCCTCATGGAAATTTATGAATGAGAAGGCATCCTGGCAGGGATTAGAGGAAGTGACCACAGTGGGTAAAATCATAGATTCATTGATCTATCTGGGTATGTAAAAACAATTTTAGACAGGGCAATAGTAATTTCTATTTGCAGAGAGGATGCATTGTGGGATATCCTTTGTTATTTGTCAATAAATATGTAGGGGGAAACAGTTGTGATGTAATGGAGAAAGCCCTACATTTGGACTCCAACCAGTCTGAATACAGGTTTCACCCTTTACAAGGTATGAGATCTTGGGCACTTCATTTAACTGCTCCCTGCCTCAGTTTCCCCCTATGTAAAATAGGGCTAATATACCTACCTTCACTTTGTTACAGGGGCAATGATGTATGTAAAGTGCTCTGTAGGCTTTAAAGCGGTACATAATTGTGAAAGTATCCATCACAGGAGGGAAGTCTTGTGTTCAATAAATGTCTGTTTGAAGGTGGTACGTTGATGAACTTTTTTTCATTTTAAAGTTAACCAGCAGGTCAGTCAGTATACAAATCAAGTAAAAATGGCTGGAACCAGAGTCTTTCCTCTTCTCCTCGAGGAAAGGTGGGGGAAGGTTGGGTATAAAGACCAAGAGGATTCTGGGTAGCAGAAAAGTCACCTTGGATAGACTTGGCCTGCTCCCCACTGTGCCCCAGGCTGGCTTGTTTGCTTTCACCTGGGAAAGAGCAAAGAGAAGTGAATTTCTCAGAGGTATTTGTGTGCTGTAGAGCTGCCCATGGGACCAGTTAAGTGGGAACATTGCTACTGGGCCTTCAGATCCATACCAATGCTTTCTTTACCTGATTTATGCAGGTTAGTTATGTGTGTGTGTGTATTTTAATGGTGCCATAACTTAGTTATAAAATAACGCCATGCCTTCTGGACTCCTTAATCAAGACCTCATGGGGTATTTGTTACCCATATTATAATCTATTTCTACGTTCTTAATAAACATGAAATGATAGCCCCCAATTCCAGGTAACAGTACTCTCTGCTCCCTCAATTATTCTGAGACCACTCTGTAGATAACTTCTCCTTTGCCCCACTTTCTACTCTGCTTATGTAGTCAATGTTTCTAAAATGCCATTTCATCTCTCTGGTGAACCAGAATTTACTAAGGAGGAAAAAGAAAAGGAAAGCTGCCTCCTCCCCCAGAAGACAGGGAATTCAGTCAATAAGCACTAATTAAGGGCCTACTGTGTACCAGGTACATGCAGTATGAGGCAATTAGGTGGTGCGGTGGATAGAGTGAAGTCTTACCTCAGATATGTGCTAGTTGTGTGAGCTTGGACAAGTCACTTAAAGTGTTTCTTTGTAAATTTCCTCTCTGTTAAATGGGGATGTGAGGGATGTAGAAGACCCTTACCCAAAATGACTACTCAGAGATCACTCAGTAGAAGGCAGAAAAATTGTTTATTGAAAACCTCTGGAGGATGAGCCGTCCCATCTCAAGAAAGAGAAAGCTCTTGGTAGGAGGGCTAAAGAAGTAGTAAAGATACACAGCTTTTATTTATACAAGAAATTACATCACAAGTAAGAGAATTGAGAAGGGGAGGGGGAGGCATCTAATTGGTTGTTGCTATTTGGAGAGATTGGAATGGAAAGTTTCTGTTCCCCCAAATCTCCTGATTTCTAGCAAACAGAAAATCAGGCCTTCAGGCTTAATCAAGCAGATAGTGGTCCAGCTAATAGATAAAATGTCGATAAATGTCAAATACTGATAAATGTCATCAGCTCAGATTAAGTAAATATGGTTATAGCTGGCCAAGGCTCAATGGGCCTGCACTTATTATACAGGTCATAGGGGAAACACAGAAATAATGAAAATAAAATACAGAAAAAGAATTCACATACTCTTGTAAGTTCTTCACCTTATCTTGCTCTATTCCCCACAGGGATAACATTTTATCTCTTCTCAACCTGAGTGATTGTAAGGATCAAATGAGATAATAATCATAAAGCCTTTAGTGTAATACCTGGCACACAGTAGGTATTTAATAAATGCTCGTACCTTTCCCTTCATCTTTTCCCCCACCAAGAGCTGGACATAGAAAGACAGGCCTGTTTCTGAGGGGCTCTCAATCTAATGGGGGAAACAACATGCAAATAGCTATGTTTTATAAAGATGGGAAAATTTGGAAGCCAGCATCAGAGGAAAGACACTGGGATTATCAGGAAATCTTCCTATAGATTTTAGCCGGCCTTTGGAGGAAGCAACGAGATCTGTCCACAGATGGTTCCCCTTTCCTCTAGGTAGTTCCTGAGACTCTCTGTTTGCCACATGGAGCCCAGGGAATCATTTCAAGCAGGTTGAGCCCCTTCTTTGAGCTTCAGGACGCCCTGCTTGCCACATCTAGCATAGGGGCACTCAGCAGGTTGTCGCTGATCACCTAGAAGACAAGCAACCACTGATTCTGGGATCAGGCCAGCCAAACCCAGGAGACCCAAAGCCTGAGACTCTGTAGTGTATGACTTGGGATTAAAGGAGCTGTGAGGACAGTGAGCAGACCTTCCATTGACAGTTGGGACAGTAAAGTTTTATGAGGAGCACTTACCATTTCTCCTATTTTCCCTATCTTCAATAAAGGAGGGGCAGTTCGATGGCACAGGACAGAGCACTGACCCTGGAGCCAGGAGGACAAGAATTCAAATTTGACTTCAGACCCTTAATATTTCCTAGCTTTGTGACCCTGAGCAAGTCACTTAACTGCAATTGCCTCAGCAAAAAAAGAAAAAGAAAATGCCTGAATCAATAAAGGAGGATGAGTTGAGATCCAGACCAGTTCTTCTTTGACCCATCTGGAGACCAAGACTGGAGAGATCCATTTAGCTTAGGGGAGACACAAGCTCCAGGGACCACGATTATTCAAAATACCATTGAGCTCTTCTCAGCAATACCATGATTTAAGATAATTCCAAAGAATTAAAGATGGAAAACGCCTTCCACATCCAGAGAAAGAACGATGGAGTCTGAATGCAGAGCAGAGCAGACTATTTTCACCATTTTTTGTTGTTTTTTTCTTTCTCATGGGTTTTCCCCTTTTCTTATGATTCTTCTTTTACAACATGACTAATGTGGAAATGTGTTTAATGTGATTGTACAAAAATAACCTCTCAGGTTGTTCGCTGTCTTGGAGAGGGGGGAGGGAAGGGAGAAAGAGAGAAAGAAATTGGAAATCACAATCTTATGAAAGTTAAAAAAGGAAAAAGGACCCACGTGTGCAAAAATGTTTGTGGTGGCCTTTTTTGTAGAAGTGAGGACCTGGAAACCGAGTGGCTGCCCATCAAAACTAAGGAATGGCTGAATAAGTTATGGTGTAT